>NW_028270183.1:63895422-64209098 GCF_037043375.1 Chiloscyllium plagiosum | reverse complement strand
ACCAACAGGGTGACATCTCATTTCCGGTTTCTAACTTCAGCCCATATTACCTCAGTTGACAAGTCCCCAAACATCTTTTCTGCAACTGTCATACTGTCCTTGACCAACACTGCCACAAGTCCCCCCTCTTTTACCTTCTTCTCTGTTCTTACTGAAACATCTAAATCCTGGAATCTGCAGCAACTATTCATGTCACTGTTCTATTCATGTCTACAAAATGTCCACAACACCGAATTCCCAGGTACCAACCAATCCTGTAAGGTCATCGACCTTATTCCAGATGCTCCTGGCGTTGAAGTAGACATACTCCAAACCAACGTCTTGCAATCTTGCGACCCTGAAACTTGTTCTGGACCTCCCTACTCTCAAACTTTTCGATACGTGAACTACAATTTTGGTTCCCATCCCTCTGCTGGATTAGTTTAAACACACCCCAATAGTCTTAGCGAATTTACCCCCAGGATATTGGTACCCCTCTGGTTCAGATGAAGACCGTCCTGCTTGTACAGGTCCCACCTACCCCAGAAAGATCCCCAATTATCCAGGAATCCAAAACCCTACATCCTGCACCATCCCTGTAGCCATGTGTTCAACTCCACTCTCTCCCTATTCCTTGCATCACGAGCACAACAGCAGGGAGGGAATTTGAATGGACGGATGGAAGTGTATTATGACCGTGACTTCCAAACGAATGGATTCGAGTTTGAGCTGCAGAAGAGCAGAGCCGTGGAAGAGTTAATGATGTTAATGAAATGCAAGTCGGCTGACATGGTGATGTTGGGGATATGTGATTAAAAACACATCAGGAAGTGAAGTATGTTACCATGGTTATGACGTGCCTGTTCAGACTCAGACAATTACCTGGGAGGAGATTGAATCAGTGGCGAGGCATTTTCTCCTAGGACTTGGTCGATAATGCCTTCCAGATCATGTCATCCACTTCCCTCAACTCCGCTCCCAAAACTCATCCCTCCAACTGAGACGAGGGCGGAACTCCCTTCTACATCACTTTAAAATCCAACACCCTCTGTAGACATCATGTCATCCTCCGGTATTTCCGTCAGCTGCAAATGAAACCCACCAACTAAGATATGTTTCCCTCCCCACCCCTACCCACTTTCTGTAAATATCATTCCTTCTTCGACTTCCTGATGGTGCACGCCCCCACCAAACCACCCTCCCATCCGCTCCCAGCAAACTTCTCATTCCAACAGGGGATTTGCAAAACATCCATCCACACCTCCGCCCTCAACTCTGTCCAAGGCCCCAAAGGACCCTTCCATGTCCATCAGAGTTTCACCTGCATTTCCACGCATGTCATTTACTGTATCCATTGTTCCCTTTGCAGTCTCCTCGACACTGAGGAGATCGGATGCCTAATTACAGACCACTTCGGAAAACTTCTCTGGGACACCCGCACCAAACAACACCACTGGCCCCTGGCCGAACATGTCAACTCTCCCTCCCACACAGCCAAGTTCATTCAGGTCCAGGGCTTCTGCCGCTCTCATGAACTGTCCTGTCTGTCCATCTTCCTTCCTACCTATCTGCTCCACCCTGCGCTGCGACCTATAATCATTACCCCCACCTCCATCCTCCTATCACACTCTCAGTTACTTTGTCCCAGCCACACACGCTCCATTTGTCTCTCTACCACCTCGCTTCACAAGCCTCTTTCCTGATGGTGCCCGAAACATCGATTGTCTTGCTCATTGGATGCTGCCTGCCCTGCTGTGTTCTTCCAATATCACACTTCTAACTCAGTGGCGAGGCAGTGGATTTTGAGTTGGGGACTGAAGTCAGATGCCTCAGTTTTGCAATGATTCAATTGTAAGAAATGTCTGCTCCATCAGGACTAGATGGCAGACAAGTCAATACAGTGTTTGACCTGGAGGGAACAGGGAGGTGATCGTGTTCATATCCACCTGCTGACCCGCTGGTCTCTGTGGTGGAGGCTGTGAGCATAAAAGATTCTGACAAAATTCTCTTCAAATTCTTCGTGTCGAAAATCCCTTACCTTCAGACCTTATCTTCAGACAGAACCTAGAGTCTTGTGAAAGACGGTTTCACACTCTCATTTTTGGATAACATCAGTTTCGCAGGATTTTAGAAGGATAAGATTTACAAACCAACCTCTCCACCATAATCTGATGAAGCTGCACACTTTATCCCGAATACAACTTGATCAGATTTCGAACATGAAATGAAAAAGCTCTGGTTACAGTGAGATAAATCGTTCACTTATTGTGTGTGTGGACGAGGCTTCCACCTGTCATCAGACCTTACAAAGCTCAATTGCAATCATACTGAGGAAAGACTGGGGAAACGTGGGGATCCACTCCCTGTCTGAGCTGAATTCCCGTGGACGCAATGACACCAGGAACAAGCCATTCAACTTCTCAGAGTGTGGAAAGGGATTCACTCTGTCTCTGACCTGCTGCGACACCTACTCGTTCAAAATGATGAGAAACTATTTCAATGCCTGAACTGCGGAAAATGCTTTAAAACATCCAGCGATTGGAGAACCGAACACCTCGCTCATATTAATGAGGAACCTTTTATCTCTCCGGACTTTGGAAAATGTTATCAACCCTCTATGTGCTTCATCTTTGAGAAATATGCTCACATAAATAAGAGTCCATTAAGAATCAAAGAGACCTGACGTGTGATCCACGTGCTCACCCGGAGGAGAGACATCTCCAGTTCCAAATCTGTGGGACGTGCTGTTACGTCCGAGCGACCGGATGGCTCATCACCTTTCACACAGTATTAACAGGTCTTTCTAAATGCCCTGACTGCGGGAAGTGCTGTACTCTTTCCTGAATAGAAACGTGTCATCAACGTGTTGACACTGAATATAGACATTAATCACTATAAACGTTCCTGGGGACAGTATATCATGAACGTCTTCACATTGAGACCTTTCAAACATGTAGTCTGTGGGATGTGCTCTCTCGTCTCTGTAGAACTGATGTCCCATCGATATTTTCGAATTGTGGGAGACGTTTCAAGTGAATTTATTCCAGGAATAGGTTCAAACAATCATCTCAACTCTCAGCACACCATCTGTTTTGCAGTTTTCAGCAAGCATTTACCTGCTCCATGTGAGAAAAACAGTTAGGTCACTCATCGACCATGCTGAGAGAGTAGAGGGATCCCACTGAGGGATGGAATTCACTCACTCATCGACCCTACTGAGACAGCGGAGAGTTTACATATCTCAACACCGATTGAACTTTGTTCTTCACATTCAGATCTGAAAGCAAAGTTTTAATATTCTAGATAACAACCAAAAAAATCTGCTTTGTGTTAAACACAGTATCGAAGGTCATTGGAAGGATGGGATTACAGAGTACGTGAAGCATTAGCACAGGTTGTCAAGGAGAAATCACATTTGACAAATGTATTAGAATGCTTTGAGGAGATAATGAGCAAATGAGATGAAGTCAAGCCTGTGGAGGTGACCGGCTTGAATTTCCATAGACATATGTCAAGGTGCAGTATGGCAAACTGCTAAATAAGAGGCCATGGATTGAGGCTTGGCTGACTGGCAGAAGGCAGACAGTTGGGTAAAGAGGTCTCTTCCAGGATGGCATCCCGTGACTAGTGGAGTTCAAAGGAGTCAGGGTTGGCACCACAGCTATTCACATGATGTATGAATGATCCATTCAAAGGAACTGAGGGTGTTGTTGCTCCATTTGAAGAAGACACAATGATAGGTGGAAGGCCAGATCTTATTGATGAAGCGGGCATGCTGCAGAATGACTTGAACGGAGTGAATGCTTCGAAAAACGTTGTAGTTGCCATACTTTGTGGAAAATATGAGGTCATATGTTTGGTGGAAGGAGTAGAGGCATAGACAATTTTCTGAAAGCAGAAAGAATTCCAAGTTCAATTTTCTCTTATGTTTAGCATGCAGTTTCAGTTGGTGTTTAGGAAGGCAAATACAATGTCGGCGTTTTGTTCAAGCAAATTGAAAAGCATGGGCAGAGGTTTAGGCCTCAGTCAATAGGAGGCTCTGGACCATTGCATTTGGAACATTGGGAGTAGGTTTTGGCCCCATATCTAAGTGATGGTATGTTTTGCGTGGTGGATAGGAGGTTTATAATGGATGACGCAGTGGTGAGTAGTAATATCTTGCAGCCTCCGCGATGTTTGTTCAACATCTACATTGGACGAATGTGAATTTGGAGTTGGCACAACCTGTCCGTTTCAGCCTGCGTTTCCTCCCCAGACTAAAGATGTGTAGCTGACGTTCTTTCGTCATGGGAAATTCAGAGTTACAGGAATTGGGTAGAGGTGTGAGTTGGGTACGATTCCCTTCGCATGGTTATTGGGGGTTTCTTGGTCCAAATCTCCGTTTCGCACATTTTAGGTATTCCGTTAGAACAACGTTGATCGCAGGGATTTAGGCCTTGTCATATGAATTTTTTTAACCGAGGTGACACGTTCCATATAAACGCATGGTTTCAAGTGAACGTCTTGAACGATATAAGGAGTGGAGGGACATTCTTGAGGAGGACATCATCAAGGTCAATGGAGAATATTAAATAGCCTCAGACCATAAAGTTAAGGATAATCTAAAGAGATTCTGCAAGTACATTAAGAAATTGAGACGAAATAGGACCACTTTAAGATGAAAAAGCTCACCTATGCCTTGATCCTCAGCAGATGGAGAAACATATAATGTTCATTTCGCGTCAGTTTACACTGTGGAGAACGAAATGGCGGGTACACCTAAATACTGATGTTTTGAAAGTAGTTCACATTGAAAAAGGGAAGTGCTGGAGGACCTGGAAACTATAAAGTTCGATATTTCTCTGGGATCTGATCTCCTGTATCCCGGAAACCTGTGGGAAGTTAGGGAATGAAACTGTTGGGCCCTTTGTAGAAATATTTTTATCATCTATTATTACGAGTGAGGCGCCGAATGACTGGGGGATGGCTAATGTTGTGCCTTTGTTTAGAAAGGAATTCATGGAGAAGTCTGGGATCGATAGACCTGTGTGTCTGGTTATGGTCGTGGGTAAGTTGTTGGATGCAATTCTTACCGATAGGATTTATTTGAATTTTTAGATACAAGGAATGAATCGGGATAATCAGCATTGTCTTTGCACAAAATTGATTGAGTTTTTTGAAGGCGTAACCAAGAAGATCAATGAGGACATAGTGGTAGAGTTTGCTCACTTGGGCTTTAATAAAAGCTTTTACACTGTTCCACACGGTTGACTAATTCATAAAGTTAAATCGCATAAGTTAAATGTAAGGATTCCAATTAGATATAAAATTAGTTCGATAGCAGGATGCTGAGAATGGTGGTGGAAGGCAGTTTTCGGACTGGAGGACTGTTACCAATGGTATCCCATTGGCTGAGTGCACATTCATTTTATTTTTCATTTAAATAAATGATGTAGGTAGGAAGATAGAAAGCATGGTAAGTAAGTTTGCAAAATTGGTAGTAGAATGGACAATAATAAGGTTCTGGAAGGTTGTGAAGCGATTTTCTCGTCAGGTCAGTTTCTCTCTGGCCTCGAGTTTAAAAAGCATGTGAGGGAGGAGTTCTGAAGGGCCATTCGTCCATCGTGAACTGTACGTTATCAGGCATCCATCTATTCCCGTCCCAGTTTGCAGCAATGAAATTGTCTATGTGATCTGAAATGACATAACAATGGTACTGAAGGTTGACCTGGTCACACTGTTGTAACCCCTTTGAGGAACGTATTCTCATGTTCAAATACAGAGGTAGTCACGCAGGCTCATTACCCGATAGTGACAGAGTCCTCAGGATTATACCCATTCCATGTGCTTTATGTCTACAAGTATCTCCGGAGAAAGGAAGCTTTAAGTAGAATACAAGGCACTTCCCAAAAAAATATGCACCGTTGCTGTGAGCCGCGATATGAAATGGATACTGAGCTGAAATGGTCCCAAACGCTTCTCATGTGAAACTTTCAATAACACAAATCCCACCAAAACCAGCCCTCTGACTCCTGGGACCTGACAGGTTAGCGTCCAGCAGACATTCCTCCCTAAAAGCAACGGGCACACGGCAAAATCTAAACACTTTCATGTCTCGTCTTGTTCTGTTTCTGTCGCTGTCACACCTCCCGCTTCCTCTGAACGTCTAGTCCCAATGTCAATGAGCTGTTTGATATAAACACAGGCACATCGAGAAAGTAATCTTTATTTCAAAAGCAGAGCCAGGGATTGTGAGCTGCAAGGGCTTGCTCTCTGCTGGGTAATGAAACATCACAGTTTCGTTGTCCTCATTATTATATAGACTGATTCCACAAATATGCACCGCAACAGTTATTAACAATTGAAATGTCCCAATGAATACCGTGACGGACAGAAAGATCAGGGGAGAGTAGCTTCGACCTCTTCCTCGCCGAGGGACATTTTGCAAAGAATGTCCTGTTACTTGACAAAATGACCTCCTCGAAGCTGGCCATGGAAGTGTCTAGCACAATAATATCCTTTGGCCCATATGTCTGCACCAGTCGAACACAACCCCCTGAACTGTTCTTATCTCATTTGGCGTCAATTGGTTCAGAGGGGCAAATGTATTCAGTCATGGAAGTGGACAACTAAATGGGTCTTACCTGCTCTGGAGTTTTCTGTCTTTTCCATCCTGACAGGCAGTTGGTTGCAGATTCTTAACGTTCCTTATTTGAGTCTACGCAATTCACCTGATCCTGCGATTGAATTTCAAACAAGAAAGCAGAGAACAAGTGCTCTTCAAGTTCACTCTCGGCTTTCAATCACAGTCAGCAAAATGCTTAACTGAATGAGGAATCCACACTGCATTTAACGCCCATCGCCTAAACTACATGGCCACATCTGCAGAAGCGTGCTACTAAACAGGTTTCAAGTACTCCCTCCCTGTGGAGCTGAGGGATAGGCAATCATTGTTCGGTTTGTTTGAATTCAATCATCACAGTTTCGACAGGGTTAAATGTCAGGACATGTTTGGTCTGTGTAATCAATCTCGGTGGTTGAAATGGTCATTCAGTTAAAAAGAAAGGTAGAGATTGCAGGAGAAACTAAACAGATCTGGCAGCATCTGGGGAGAGACAAATAGAGACAACAATTCAGAGCTTCTCCAGGAGTTTCTCTGAACTCTGTTTTCTCCGACAGGTACTGGCAAACCTGCAGAGTTCCTTCATCAGTTTCTGTTTTTGTTTTAGATTCCGAGTGTCCACAACCCTTCACTAGCCAGTCAACAATACAGTAACGCATTTGTGGCTCCTCACTGGATTTGCTTTCCGTTTGAATACATATCCTTAACCCTATTAAAAACCCGAAAGTGCACAGCAAATGAGTCGGATGGATAAGAACACCTGCCGCTCCATGCGTGTGTACACTTTCTCGGTTAACAGCGAAACGAGAGGACTAATTGCTCCACAGAGACTAGGCAGTCCCTTGTAGCAGACCCCTTGCAGGATCTCCTAAAGCAGACTGTCAGTGAATTCAAGCTTTCGCCTGCCCTTCGCAGAATGAAAATTGTCCTCAATTGGTTAAAGTTTCCAAAATGAATCCTGGGGCATTCATTGTGGACAATAGGAGCAGTCTGATCTCATGCTTTGCAAACACATACATGTTACCGGGAAACAGCTCTCCTAAAACGGGGAACTTCTCCCTTTGAGTCTTCTGAGAAACATTTTCCTGACCTTGGTAAAAACCCAAAACTGTGCGCACAAAAAAAAAAGATGGTGTGAGAACAGCTGTCGCTCTGTTCCTGGGTCGTGGGAGAACAGCAACCTGTCAGTGAAGAGCCGAACGCACTGACTAACATCGTCACAGAGACTAATGAGCCAACGGCTTCAATGACCCCTGAATGCAAGCTGCAGCCTGCCCCTCCCATATTGACAATCATCTTTAATTAGCATTTTTCCTAAATAAATCCAGGGAAATTCACGGTGAAGACATGGGAATAGTCTGATCCCACCCTCTATAGACGCACCCATGACACCGGAACCAGTTATCCGCCAACCGAGATTGTCTCACTTCCAGCCTTTCAGTGTCATATCTCTTCCCGTGTTTTCGAATTGCCCTGGAACTGAGATGAGATTTGACATCCTGACGCGCAGGAACGAGAATCCTTCACTATCATAGATCATTTCATGTCCGGAGAATATCAGAGTCAAAGTACCGGCCTCCGAAAGAACGGAAAGATGTCTGAACTGTCTCTGCCCAGTCGGCCATTTCACCCTTCATTTTCCACTGAATCCGCGGCCCAAGGAATATCTAAAGATTCCGAAAGCTCGAGTCTGGGATTTCTGTTTTGCTTGTTGACAGTTTTCCCACTTGACAATTGGCAATATTTTCCCAGAATCTTTTCACAATTCTGCTTTTCACCATGTACAAAGATTCACGACCCTGGGAATGTTTTGATTGGAGCAAAGAAGATTAATGGGAAATTTCTTGGGGACGTTTATAATGATGTGGGAGAAAGAGCTGTGGATGGGCGGATTAATCGTCAGGAGGAACTGCTGCCTCTGACCAAGGTAATTGACCAGAGAATGAGGAGTGAAGACGTTTAATGGAAAAAGACAACTTGTTTCAAATAAAGTCAGTGAAACCTACATATATCCCATGCGTTTTTTTTATCATCTGTGGATAGAGAAACAGGTCCGTTTTGAGTCAGGTCCGTTTCTTGTTCAGAACGCAAGTTTCCTGCATGTCAAGAAATGTTCGAGGAATAAAGATGCACTTCTATCGCGCTTTTCAGCTCCACTTTAATCACAGGCACTGAAGCACCTGTGAAGCAGATGTGTCATTGTCAATAATAATGTGATAATCAGAACAGTTTGTTCAAACAGAGGTCAAAAAAGAAAACTCAGAACTTGCAATGGAAACGCCAGTGAGATTATGTTTACTTTCAAAGTTTGTCCTGCTCTTGTTTATATCCAGAATTGTGCAGGACCAGTGATCCCAATCTCAGGGGAAGGCGTTACCCTCTTAAGAAACAAATGAGGAGAATGTTCTCACATTCAGTGTGTAGCAAGTATGTAGAAGTATTTACAGCCGAGGCTTGTCAAGACTGGGTATGTTCAAGGGTTCAATTATCTCTCTGTTAATAGCATGCAGCAAGTGGCAGTGTGAAAAGTGTCCAAATGTGCTGACAATACACACTCGTGGGAGCGCATGTTATGATAAGATCATGGCAATATGCATAGGCATATAGATAGATTGCGGGAGTGGGGACAAACTATTTAGGTGCAGTTTCATGTCCGGATTAATCGGTCATGCACTTTTGTCGGAAGAGTCAAAAGACAGATTACTATTAAAATCGAGAGAAAGTAGAAGAAACATGTGACGCAAAAGAATATTATACACGGCACAAAGTTTAGTATCATATTCTTTCCCTGACAAAAAGGATGGCTTCCTTTCCGAATGCTGACAATGAAAACGATTGTTTCCCAGGAAAGAAAAATAACTGAAACTAATAGCCTAATCGAAAATTTAGAAAAGACTTGGATCATTCCAATGGACGACGTTGATGTTTATGGCTCGCTAACATTTGTTTGCAATGGGGCTGGCAGTGGGAGTTAGGGAACCTGGGGAGTGGAAGTCAGGTTACCCATGATTACTGTCATCCTTCATCTGTCTACGTCATTTTGTACGTTTTATTTCGCATTTTGGTTCCTGTGAGTGCCCTTGTAAACTGTACATGCTGGTGACTTATTTCCCTGGTTGTTCTTCATCACGACTCGAAAGAATTCAAAATTCTTTTCTCCTTGATTTCGGTGATCTCTAATCAAATGTCACCAGTGCCTCGATACTTTCCACGCCTGTTAGCCTTCTTGCAATATCAGTTGATCCGTCACTGTGTTTCTGTTTCACAAATCAAGAACAAATCACACAGCACCAATAGCATCTAGGTTCTGAATGCAGAGAACTGCAGCCGCTCCCCGGAGCACTGCCAACTGTGCGATCACAGAAGCACACATTGAGCAGCCAGGGAACTCAAAACAACATAAACACTCTTTTGGGTTACGTACCTGGTTGTATATCTCAATCAGCAAACGAATTTTAAATTGGTGATCTCAACAGTTCCCTCACACAAGGAACTAACTATTGCTGCAGACGGAGGAGAAAGTGAGGACTGTAGATACTGGAGGTCAGAATCGAGAGTGTGGTGCTGGAAAACACAGAAGGTCAGGCAGCATCCGAGGAGCATGATAATCGACGTTTTGGCCGAATGCCTGATGAAGTACTCATGTCAGAAACGTCCATTCTCCTGCTTCTTGGATGCTGCCTAACCTGCTGTACTTTTTCAGCAACGCACTCTCCATTGCTCAGACTGTCACACAACCGAACTTCGAACCACGGAATCAGCGACACTCAGTGTCATGAGTCAACCTACTGAGGACACCTGTCAGTGGTGTTTTGTGTCAAGTTAATCTTCATGAATGCGTATCATGAGTTGTCTGTCCTTTATAATGTTTCCTGCAGTCACTACGTACAACATTGTTTGTCCAAATGTGTCCTGCAGATGATGGGTATTGGGCCATTTTTTGGTGAAATGTTGTCAAACTTGGCTTTCGGTTTATGTTTTCTCTTAAATCCGAGTGGTCAGAGGTGTATGCCTGTACATGCCGAGACATTTGAACCTATAATGTAGAGTGATTGGTGAGTTGGGTCATGGCATGTCCTCCTCGCGTTGATTTTGGCAAGGGATCTGCGGCAATATCTACTGTTGCAAAGTATTTCTGGAGGATCCAGTAAACAACACAACCAGCTGTACCGAGTAGCAATGAACAGCGATGACGAGGACAACAAATTCGACTGGATCAACACAAAAATAATAGGACAAGCTAAATAAAGTGCAGCCAGAGAATTTCTAGAATGACGAGACTCATCCAATGACTCCATCAAAAAAAAATTGATCTGGACCCAACATACTGGGACATGCAAAGGACGACAAGAACCAGCAACTGAAAGCTGTGGGAAGGAAATCAAACCAATTCGAAACGCTTCAGGACAGCAGCGCTTCACACGAGTTTCATCTGCCTTGAGGATATCACCGAGAAACTGGAGGAAACGGCCGCCAACGAACTTCCCAAAACCACCAAACATCCGCACACCATCTACACCCTTCACTGGAACTGCAGATCTTAACACAAACCTTGAAACCCTAAAACAGTTATAGCCGCCCCAGCGGGAAAATGAACCCTGGCCTCCCACGTGACAACTGAGGTTACCAAACGCTACACGGTGGATGTCAGAGCTAACTGAGCCTGCAAGCTACCTGCGCATGTTCTTGTCAATAACACCTGCTTGATTATCCTCATCCCATTTTCCATCATTTAACGTTGTATGCCTTAAGCATTACAAATTCACAGTTAAATATCTCTAAAAATTGTGAGAATTACTGCCGCTCTGACACATACAAACAGTGATGTCCAGATTTCAACCACTCCCCAGCTGACAACGTTTTCTATGTACAGATACTCGAACATTTATGACCCTTATCTTAAATCTATCGCTACCGTTTGATTGATCCCTCCATCATAGGGAAAGTTTTCGTTAAGTGTATCCAACCCATTCCACTCATTATTTCCGACATCTCAATACTGTGACCTCTCAACATCTACAGCTCTCAGAAAAACAAGGCCAGTCTAAATGAACTCTATCATAGCTGAAGTTCTTCAATCCAGACAATATATTGGCAAATCACTTCTGCACCGTTTCCACAGCTGCCATATCGCATCGTTTATGTGAATTGCAGCATTGTACATAATACTCTAGTGAGAGACGAATAAAGACTTGAAATAAATGTGGGGAATTCACAAACATTGGTCTTTTCCAATAAAGTCTCTTTCCCTCGAAATTGTTCTGTATCCTTTCATGAACCCAGTGCTCCAATGAACTCTGGTCCATGCAAATAAAACACTGTACATGAGGATTGATAACCAACCACATTATCTGATTGCATAAAGTGGCTTAAAGGTCCTCATGGTGGTATTCGGGCATGTTCACCTAACAAGAGTGACAGCTGCAACACTAACCTACCGGTGTCAATGTGAAAGTGAATGTTAATTTGTGCAATGCCCCAGAGACATGGGAGAAGGGATGGAAAGGAAGAATAGTGATTGTGAAAGGGAGAAAATTCTCCGAGATTCGATGCAGATAAAGTTTGAAGCAAATAAATCATCACCTTAGAGAGTACTTTCACATTAAAATTGATTGTTTCCTTTCTGCGTTTGTTTTGCAAGGGTTATGTGGAGTAACATGGAACAAATGCGCATTACTGATACTCGGATTTGAATGGAGGTTGCTTCGGCCACAATGCAGAGGATGAGCCACCATACGATCACATGAAATAATAACCAACAGTGAAAGCAATAAATGCAATGGCTGAGATTGGCGAGGAACAGCACCACATGCACAAGAGGACAACGAACTGAGATTGGAATGAATCGTCATCTTAGATGTCCTCAGTGGCTGTGGAGATTCCATCATTGAGAATGTTGAAGACTGAGTTCAATAGATTTCTAGCAAAGATTAAATGTACAGGCGATAGTACACAAATTGTTGAAATGTAAGTCTCAAAAACAACGAAGTTTCACATCGTTACTTTATCAGTACAGAGGGACCACATAGTAATAACTGTTGAACACTCACATCACACCGGTTCCCAGGTCTGGAATCAGAGAAATTTAGTGGTGCAGTGGCGAAGATCCGATCGGAAATTGGGAGTGGAATGAAGGCGTGGATCTCTACTCCATCTGCCATTGACAAAGTCCGTGAGCATGCATTCCTTCTATGAACACAGAGAGGCGCGTGAAACGCCTAGGCTGGGAGCTCCAAACTCGGCTGGAGCAACTTCTGTTGACATGGAATAGGGAGCATTGGGAGAAGAGGCTAGGAGTTCTAACCTCATCTGGATACAGTTCAATTGACATGGCGCAGGAAACATTGGGTTGATGGAAAGTACCCTGAGCCATTTCAATCTGAACTGAAATAGTTTTCGGCAGCATACATTTTTGTGGATTGAGGGAGGATCTTCCCCAGGGAATTGTTACAATTTTAAATAAACATTTTGCAAAGACTCAGCTCGTGTGGGAGTATCTGTGCATTATGAAATGGACTAAATATCATTGCACTCTGACATTTCTCATATTCTGACACTGCAGTCGGTTAATTTTCTGGAAGGATATTTTTAAATTTTTTTTGTGTGTTATTCAATTTCCTGCAAGTTTGTTCTGGTCTGGTCATTGATGTAAAATAAACAACCAGAAATTAGCATGAAGTTAGGATTCGGTTCGAGGTTCCGTCGAATTACGGAAGAACAACAGGAGAGTAGAGGTGAAATTTATCAGAACAGCAGTGATCAAATTGAGTGGACGGGCAGACAAAGGGTCAAAGGAAGCTTCATGGGGATAAATGTGCTTTCTTTGCAAATGAAACGTACCGTGTCACAAAGTGGTGACAATTGAAGTCAAGCATTGTGGGTGATAATATTTGCTGGTTTTGTGAATGTCGCACCTGCGCTGACAGGAATGGAGCTTTTAAGTCCTTCTGCACAGAGTGAGGCAGGGAGAATGTAAACACAGCAAGCTCCAAAAAAAAAACATAAATATTTCTTCTTTTCTGAACTTCAGTCCCGGACCAAGATGACCTTTGCAAAATTATTTTACACCATGTCAGAGGAGGATTTACAGATTCGAACACGGAAACCAAATTATGTATCAAGATGAAATCATGCCACTTTATTCGCTAAGACAAAAGCAACATGGAAGTTTTACCTTCTGACTCGCAGTAATTCTTGCACAATATCATAAATTTGTTTCTCATAAACGGGAATAGCTGCTCTTCCTCTAACTTCCTAAACGTATTAAAACCTTGGTATGTTGAACAAATTACACCTGAATCGTTTTTGATCTCTGTAGAACAACTTCAACTTCTCCACCCTGAACTTAGATGTAATATTCCGCATTTCTTTGACTGTTCTGATAAATCTCCTTTTCGATTTATCCACAGACATTCACATTCCTTGTCGAGATCACCTGTTTGCGCAAACCCAAATGCTGTGTATTCATGTGGGTGATATCATCACACACAGGCAATTGCTCAGGAACATCACCCTGATTCCCGGGTATTTCCTCAACTGTGAGCGTTTGCTCTGACCACAGTGCTTCTGATTTCGTTCGAACTGCCGGGTCCAACATTTGATTAGCAAGAGGAAATCAAATAAATCAAATAAATTACTTCAGTAGTTTTTACTGATAATCTACTGTTACAATCTGACACAATCTTTTGTACTGTCCACTCTACTACCAATCTTGATATCATCTGCAAACTCACTGACCATGTTTTATACATTTTTATCTAAATCATTTGTATGAATGAAAAACGAAAGTGGGCTCAGTATTGAACCCTGTGGAACACAGCTGGTAACAGTCCTCCAGTCGGAACACTACCTTCCACCACCGTTCATGCCTTCTACCATTAAATTAATTTTATATCTAATTGTAAAGCTTACGTTTAATTCTATGTTAAAAATTAATCAACCTTGTGGAACCTTTTAAAAGGATTTGTTAAATTCCAACTGAACAGTGCTTACCACTTAGTCATCATCAATATTCTTGGTTACGTCCTCAAATAACCCAACCACGTTTGTGGGACAGAAATTCCCTCGCACAAAACCAAACTGATTAGCCCTATTCATTACTCGTCTCTCAAAATACATATAAATCCGATTGCTCAGAATTGCTTCCAACAACTTACCCACGACCTTAGCAAGCGTCACAGGTATATCATTTACAGTTTTCTACATTCATCCCTTCCTCAACAAAACTACACTCTATTTATTGGACACATCACTCGCAGTAATAGGTGATGCAAATATTTCTACCAAGGGCCCAACAGTTTATTTCCCTGTTTTCCCACAAAGCCCTTGCTGTACGAGATCAGATCCCAGAGATATATCCAACTTTATATTTTCCAAGTCTTCCGGAACTTCCTCTTTTCAATGTGAACTACTTTCAAAACATAAATGTTTGTAGCCTCCATTTCGTTCACTAATTTGAAATGAACATTTAGTGTCTCTCCCATCTGCTGAGGTACAAGACAAATGTTAGCTCTTCCATCTTCCTGGGATCCGATTTGGTCTCAAGCACTGAATGTACTTATAAAATATCTTTACTTTATCCTTAAATTTATGTGCTAAGGCTATCTAATATGTTCGCTTTGCCTTCATGATTTCCTTTGAAGAATGCCCCTCCACTCCTCATATTGTTCAAGAGATTGACTTGAGATCGCATGTTTACATGGAAACTGTGATTTTTTTAAATAATGAATTCTTCGACGACAAGTCCTTCATCCCTGCGATCAACGTTGTTCTAATAGAATCCTGACAATGTGCAAAAAGGCAAATCAGCCCAAGAAGAACCCATGAAACATTCGAAGATCATTGCACATAAGCTCACACCTCTACCCGATTCCTCTAACTCTGCATTTCCCATGGCCAAATGACATCAACAACGTATTTTCCTTCTGTGGAGAAAAGTCACGTAGACACGGAAAGAACGTGCAAACTGCAGACAGTCGCTCGATGAAGAAATTGAACCAGCGTTGCTGAGGCTGGGAGACAGCAGTGCCACCACTGTGTCAGCCATTGTAAACCTCCTATCCACCACTCATAATATATCTCCCCTTAGACATGAGGGCAAAAGCTATTCCAGATAATCCAAATGCGTCTGACGAGAGCCTCTTCTCGCGTCAGTTGCAAACCTCTGCAGTTGGTTCTTAACTCGCTTGAATGAATGCCAACATTGCATTTACTCTCCTAACGGCCAACAGAACCTCCAAGTTAAACATGAGAGAAACCTCAACGAGGTCTCTCAAGTGCCTTTAACCGAGGGATCTCTGAAGCCTTTCCCCGTCACAAAATGGTCTATGCCTCTAATCATTCCATTACTTTATGACCTCTCTCTTTTCCACAGTGTTCTAACTGCAACAATTTTTAATGCATGCATTAATCAAGTCCATGTCATTCTGCAGCCTGCCCACTTCCTCAAAACCATCTGTCCTTCCACCTGTTGTTATGTATTCTGCAAAATATCAACAAAACTCTCAGGTCCTTTGACCCGATCATTCACGCATAACGGGAATAGTTGTGGTGCCAAAAATGACTCTTGCTGAACCACACACTGCCATCCTGGAAAAGACCCTTTCACCCAACTGTTTTCAGCCAGTCAGCCAAAACTCAAGCCATGCCAGTACTTTGCCCCTGACACCATAGACCCTTATTTCGCAGCTTCCGATACTGCACCTTGACAAATGCCAGCTGCGAATTCAAGCTGATCACATTCACAGAATATACTGTTTCTCACTTGCTCATTACCTCCTCATAGAATTCTATTACATTTGTCCTTAAGAACCTGTGTTGATGCTTCAAGTACTACGGAACCCCATCCTTATATTGACCTCTCGTACGCTATTGAATAAAAAAATGATTTGTTTGACATTTATCTAAAATATTAAAACTTTGATTTCAGTCCTGAATGTCACGAACAACAAAGTCCAATCGCATTTGAGAGATGTAAAATCTTCGCTCTCTCAGCAGGATTGATGAGTGAGTGAATTCCTTCCCCCAGTGGATCTCTCTGCGGTCTCAGCAGGGTCGATGAGTGGGCTAACTGTTTTTTCTCAAATGAAGCATGAAAATACGTTCTGCCCACTGCAAGCTCGCTGGTGTACTGAGAGTTGAGATGATCGCCCGAACCGAGTCCCACAGTGAAAACAATTGAAGTGTCTCTCAACTTGTGAAAATGTCGATGGGACATCAGTCCTGCAGGGACTGGAGAGCACATCCCACACACCGGATATTTGATAGTCTCTCCACAATGTGAAGACGTTCATGATTAAACGATCCGAAGGAACTTGTGCAGTAATTACCACAATCTCAGCATTTGAAGGGTCTCTTCTTTGTGAATACGTCGATGCCATGTCAGTCCCCAGGAGCATTTGCAACCCTAGTCACGGTCTGGGCGTTGAAAAGAGCAGTTAGTAATGTTGATGGGACTTCACGTCGATCGGACATTTGCAGCATGTCCCACAGTTGTGGAATTGAAGATATCTGTCCTCTGGGTGAGCACGTGGATCGGACGCCAGGCCCCCAGAAGTTCTAAAGGACTTTCATTCGTGTGAGCACATTTCCCACGCATCAACTACACAGAGGTATGATAACATTTTCGGAACTCTGGACAGATGAAAGGTTTTTCATGGGTATGAGCATGGTATTGGATAATCCAATCACAGGACGTGTTATCGCATTTTCCGCAATCCAGACATTGAAATGATTTCTCGTCATTGTGATCGAGCAGGTGTCGCAGTGGGTCAGAGAAGGAGTGTATCCCTTCCCACACATTGAGCTTGTTCCTGGTATCAATGCTTTCATGGGGTTTCAGCTCAGATGGAGAAATGAATCATCACTTGTCTACAGTCTCACTTAAATATGACTACAATTGTAGTTTGTGAGCTCTGGTGGGTGCAGAAGCCTTGTCCACACACACAAGTGAACGATTCTCTCCCACTGTAACCGGAGCCTTTTCCTTCCCTGTTCAAACTCTGATCAAGTTTTATTTCGGATAAATTGCGCGACTTCATCTTATCATGGTGGACAGATTGTTTATTAAAACTACCCCTTCTAATATGCTGTGAAATTGATATTATAATTTTTTTTTTTAAATCAAGAGAATGAGAAAGACTCTCTCACAGACTGTGGATTGTGCCTGAAGCTAGGATTGAAGTTAAGGGATTTAGGCACCAACAATTTGACAGGAAATCTGCAAGCCTCCACCTCTGCGAAGGAGCAGGTCAACATGTGGATGTGATCACCATCAAATCCCTGTTCGCTCGAAGTCAAACACTGTCCGGACTTCTCTGATATCCTGTCCTGTTGGAGCATACATTACCTACAATTGCATTGTGCAAAAGTGAGGCCTCTATCATCAGTCCCCAACACAAATCCACTGCCTCGCCACTGAGTGGGGATTGTGGACTTGGAAAGGCACAGCAGGGCAGGCAGCACCCGAGAAGCAGGAGAATCGACGTTTCAGGCAAGAGCTCTTCATTTGGAATGAGGCTTTTGAGCCGAGGCGGTACAGAGACAAATAGGAGGAGACATGTTATCTGAGAGTGTGATAGGTGGGTTAAGGTGTGGGTAATGTAAGATTGGTAAGATAACGAGGTTTTTTTTATTCTTTGTTTTTTTCAACAGTCTCTTTGGGAATTTAGAATCGTGGGAATGGAGGTGAGGGCATTTGAATGTTCCTCCTGCCGAATGTGGGAGGTGAGGGTCATGATTAGTGTCCATGCTGACTACATCTGCGGGAAGTGCACCCAACTCCAGCTCCATGAAAACCGCGTGAGGGAACTGGAGCTAGAGCTGTATGAACTTTGGATCATTCAGGAGGCAGAGAGGGTTATTGAGGGGAGTTACAGGGAGGTAGTCACTCCTCAGGTACAAGTAAAAGGCAAAATGGTTACAGTCAAGGGACGGAAGTGCAACTGGCAGGCACTGCAGAGCTCCCCTGTGGCCATTCCCCTCAACAGTATACCGTTTGGAATACTATTGTGGGGGACGACTTACCAGGGGAAATCAGTGTGACACCGGGCTATGGCACAGTGTTTATCCTTGCTGATTAGAAGGGAAGGGGGGAGAGGAGCAGAGCAGTAGTCATTGGGGACTCCATACTTAGGTGACAGATAGAAAGTTCTGTGGGGATGGAAGAGACTCACGGTTGGTGTGTTGCCTCCCATGTGCCAGGGTTCATAATATCTCTGATCGTGTTTTTGGGATTCTTCAGTGGGAACGGGAGCAGCCACAGGTCATGGTCCAGCGAGCACCAACGATATAGGTAGGAAAAGAGATGGGGATTTAAGGCAGAAATTCAGGGAGCTCGGATGGAAGCTTAGAGCTGGTCCGAACAGAGTTGTTGTGTCTGTTTCGTTGCCCGTGCCACGTGCTAGTGAGGTGAGGAATAGGAAGAGATTGGAGTTCAACACGTGGCTACAGGGATGGTGGAGGCTGGTGGGTTTTGGATTCTTGGATAGTTTCTGGGGTAGGTGGGACCTGCACAAGCAGGATGGTCTTCGGCTGAACAAGAAGGGTACCAATATCCTGGGGAGGGGATATTCGCTAAGGCTATTGGGGGTGGGTTTAAACTAATCCCCAGCAAGGGGATGGGAACCAAAATTGTAGTTCGACTATACAAAAGGTTGAGAGTTTGGAGATCCGAAATCAAGTATCAGTGATGCAAGATGGCACTAGGAAACAAGGTGTTGGTTTGAAGTGTGTCTACTTCAACGCCAGGGGCATCCAAAATAAGGTGGATGAACTTGTTGCATGGGTTGGTACCTGGGACGTCAATGTTGTGACCATTTCGGATACATGGATAGAGCAGGCACAGGAATGATTGTTGCAGGTCCCAGGATTTACATGTTTCAGTAAGAACAGTAGGCGGCACGGTTACACAGTGGTTAGCACTGCTGCCTCACAGCGCCAGACACCCCAGGTTCAATTCCCACCTTGGTCGACTGTCTGTGTGAAGTTTGCACATTCTCCCCGTGTCTGCGTGGGTTTCCTCCAGGTGCTCCGGTTTCCTCCCACAGTCCAAAGGATGTGCAGGTTAGATGAATTGGCCATGCTAAATTGCCCCGAGTGTTAGGTGTAGGGGAATGGGTCTGGGTGGGTTGCTCTTCGGAGGGTCGGTGTGGACTTGCTGGGCATAAGGACCTGTTTCCACACTGTAAGTAATCTAATCTAATCTAAACAGAGAAGATGGTAAAAGTGGCATTATTGGTCAAGGGACAGCATTGCAGTTGCAAGAGGATGTTTGGAGACTCATCAACTGGGGTAGTATGGGCTGAGGTTATAAACAGGAAAGGAGAGGTCACGCTGTTGGGAGTTTTCTATCGGCCTCCAAATACTACCAGAGATATTGGGGAAAGAATAGCAAAGATGATTCTCGATAGCAATGAGACAGAGAAGGTAGTTGTCACGGGGGACTTCAACTTTCCAAATATTGACTGGAAACACTATAGTACGAGTGCTATAGTTGGACCCGTTTTTGTCCAATGTGTGCAGGAGGGCATCCTGACACATTATGTGGATAGGCCAATAAGGGGTGAAACCACATTAGATTTGGTACTGTGTAATGAGCGCGGCCAGGGGTTCGACTTGGAAATAGGTGAGCACTTTGGTGATAGCGATCACAATTCTGTTATGTTTACTTTAGTGATAGAAACGGACAGATGCATACCACTGGGCAATATCTACAGCTGGGGAAAAGGCAATTACGATGCGATTAGGCAAGATTTAGGCATATGGGGAAGGAAACTGCAGGTTTTGGGCACATTAGAAATGTGGAGCTTAATCAAGGAAAAGCTCCTGAGTGTCTAACATATGTATGCACCTGTCAGGCATGGAGGAAGCTGTAGAGCGCGGGAGCTGTAATTTATGAAGGAAGTTGAATCTCTGGTCACGATGAAGAAAGAGGTTTATGTTCGGATGAGATGTGAAGGCTCAGTTAGGCCGCTTGAGGATTACAAGACAACCAGGAAAGACCTAAAGAGTGAGCTCAGAAGAACCAGGAGGAGACATGAGACGTTGTTGGTGGATAGGGTCAGCATAAACCCTGAGGCTTTCTACAGGTATTTAAAGAATAAAAGAATGACAAGAGTAAGATTAGTGGGCGGCACGGTGGCACAGTGGCACAGTGGTTAGCACTGCTGCCTCACACCGCCAGAGACCCGGGTTCATTTCCCGCCTCAGGCGACTGACTGTGTGGAGTTTGCACATTCTCCCCGTGTCTGCGTGGGTTTCCTCTGGGTGCTCCGGTTTCCTCCCACAGTCCAAAGATGTGCAGGGTCAGGTGAATTGGCCATGCTAAATTGTCCGTAGTGTTAGGTAAGGGGTAAATGTAGGGGTATGGGTGGGTTGCGCTTCGGCGGGTCGGTGTGGACTTGTTGCGCCGAAGGGCCTGTTTCCACACTGTAAAGTAATCTAATCTAATCTAATCTGAAAATTAGCGCCAATGAATGATAGTAATGGGAAGATGTGTGTGGAGAAGAGGGCACAGGGGAAGCACTAAATTAATATCTTTCGACATTAATCTCCTAGAAAACGGCCATGTTGTCGAGGAGAATATTGAGATACAGACTACTAGACTAGGTGGGATTGAGGTTCACAAGGGAGAGGTATTAGAAATCCTGCAGAGTGTGAATGTAGATAAGTCCCCTGGGCCGGACAGGATTTATCCTAGGATCCTCTGGGGAGCCAGAGAGGAGATTGCCGAGCCTTTGACATTGATCTTTAAATCGTCATTGTCCACAGGAAGAGTGTCAGAAACTGGAAGATAGCAAATGTGGTTGACCTGTTCAAGAAGGGGAGTAGAGACAACCCTGGTAATTACAGACCAGTGAGCCTTACTTCAGTTGTTCGTAAAATGTTGGAAAAGGTTATAAGAGACAGGAGTAATAATCATCTGGAAAATAATAATTTGATTAGGGATAGTCAGCATAGTTTTGTGAAGGGTAGGTCGTGCCTCACAACTTTTATTGAGACCTTTGAGAGGATGACCAAACTGGTAGATGAGAGTAAACCGGTTCACTTAGTGTATCTGGTTTTCAGCAAGGCGTTCGATAAGATTCCCCAGAGTCGGCTGTTTTACAAAATGCGGGGGAATGGGATTATGGGAGATATAGCAGTTTGGATCAGTAATTGGCTTGCCGAAAGAAGACAGAAGGGGGTGGTTGATGGGAAATGTTCATCCTCGGCACCAGTACCCAGTGGTGTACCGCAAGGGTCGGTGTTGGGTCCACTGCTGGTCTTCATTTTAATAAACGACCTGGATGAGGGCGTAGAAGGATGGGTTAGTAAATTTGTAGACGACACTAAGGTCGCTGGAGTTGTGGATAGTGACGACGGATGTTGTTGTTTACAGAGAGACAGAGATAAGCGACAGAGCTGGGCTGAGAGGTGGCAAATAGAGTTTAATGCGGAAAAGTGTGAGGTGATTCTTGTTGGTCAGAGTAACCGGAGTGCAAAGTATTGTGCTAATGTTAAGTTTCTTGGAAGTGGAGATGTTCAGGAACAGAGATCCTTGAAATTTGCTACCCAGGTTGACAGGGTTGTTAAAAAGGCAGTTGAAACTTTATTGCTGGAACAGCACAGCAGGTCAGGCAGCATCCAGGGAACAGGAGATTCGACGTTTCGGGCACAGGCCCTTCTTCAGGAATCCTGAAGAAGGGCCTGTGCCCGAAACGTCGAATCTCCTGTTCCCTGGATGCTGCCTGACCTGCTGTGCTGTTCCAGCAATAAAGTTTCAACTTTGATCTCCAGCATCTGCAGACCTCACTTTCTCCTTGTTAAAAAGGCATACAGTGTTTTAGCTTTCATTCATAGAGGGATCGAGTTTCGGAACCATGAGGTTATGCGACAGCTGTACAAAACTCTGGTGCGGCCACACTTGGAGTATCGTGTACAGTTCTGTTCACCACATTATAAGAAGGATGTGGAAACTTTGGAAAGCGTGCCGATTTCCTCGGATGTTGCCTGGTATGAAGGGAAGATCTTACGAGGAAAGGCTGAGGGACTTGACGCTGTTTCCGTGGGCGAGAAGAAGGTTGAGAGGTGACTTAATAGAGACATATAAGATAATCATAGGGTTAGATAGGGTGGTAATTATTTCTGATGAAAAAGCGTGAAGTAGTTTTCTCCAGGGCTAAGCTGTTTGAGTTTGAAATTCCACTTCTGTGTTTCTCCTTCGAGGGACATGTGGATAACAAGCAGCTGACGCGAAGAATGCTACAGTTTGGCAGGAAGAGCAACATGAGAGAGTAGAAGCCAAAGAGTAACGGGGAAACAGTTGGGGAGGAGACGTACAGGAAGCGGCTTAATGCTTCTCTTCCTATGTAACAACAACACAACTCGAGGAATCCAAAGTAAACAGGCAGGATGATGGGAGATTACAGGAAGCCAGGCTGCCTCAGGAGGTATACGTTCAGCGTGTACCAATTCTAAACGGCTTGGCCTGTCCTCGAATGGCAGCCTGCTGCCTGTTTACATCTTTGCTTACGTAAACAGGCTCTGGTTTTCAAGTCTATAGTGAAGGAAGAAGTAGCCAAATGGTTAAATTCCTAATTTTCTGAAAGTCGGTCCCTACTGAGGCATTTGTCACTCTCGAAAGATGTGTCTGTGGTAATAGAAAGAACTAAAATTCCACCGAATCGTTCAAAAGAATTGACGTCTTCATTGGAAGCATCTTGCAAAGCAAGTTGTTTATCTTCTTAAACTCGGTTTTCCTAAATATCTCTCAAAAATGAACTGTCTCTGAATACTTTGTAGCCAGAACATTTGAAAGAATTTCATTCTGTTTGAATTATTTGTGGCACTTTTTAATATACCGATTAATGTCTCCGATCGATGAATGCAACCGAGAATATCAGAGTAAACCTCCCAGCGCTGTCAGAGGAGGGGAAGATAGGAGCATCTCGCACGCTGCTCTTGTGCACATTATCAATTTCAAACCTATCCAATACCTGCAACCCGTGGGAGTTTTAAGGAAACAATTAAAAGGAGCCCCGTTTCAACTCTGTGAATCTTTAGGGGAATTAAGGATGAACTGACCGAATGAGCAGAGACTTTGAAGGAGCAGGGACATGAACTCTGATGTTCTCGAGGCATGAACTGATCTGAGATATTGAAAGCATTCCCAACAGAGCTGCTCCACTGTCGTTGTTGTCACTCTCAGCAACAATATAACCTGATTCCCTGACCAGGCACCCAACCCTGGCCGCAGTGAACAAAACACCAACTGTTAACCAATACACCGCCAGTGCTTCCTTGCAAGCTGTTGAACTGCTTTTTAATGCCAAAGCATATGGCGTTTAATTTATCAGTACATAAGTTTGAGCAAGTCATCGACTGGTTACAGAATGGAAAGAGGCCCATCATCCAAGTTTTCAGCTCTTGGCCTCTCCCGTTGTGTTCTCAAATGTTTCAAGCACTCGTCGTAATGCTGTCATCCAGGCACGTTTTGCAATGTATCCGACTGAAGTTTAAGATGGATAACCTGCGTTTACACCCCCTCGGTGATCTAAATCCCATTTCACTTACAGAGGCAAACACACAGACACATTCTGGCGAAATGATTGTGGCCTTTGGAGAGATCAGCCAGAAAATAGGATTGCACTCAATTGGCTTATTTTGTCCCATTTCAAATTTCAACACCAGAGTTTGGTTGCAGCAAAGAAAGGAAGCATTCAGCCATTCCCCTGTCCGTGTTCCTCCCCTATCTAAACATTGAACTACGGAGGCAGTGTGCTCTGAGAGAAGGATCCTCACTCTTTAGAAAAAGCAACATAATAGATGATTGGATAGCCCGTGCATTAGAACCCAGTCGGAACAAAACCAAGACAGAACTGAAGGCATCATGAGCAGAAGGATGGGAGACTGTAATGCCGAATCAGACAGGGTCCATGTTGATAGAAACAGCGACTGTCCCTGGAAGTCCAGTCATTTGGATTCCGTGCTCTCACAGCCATGGCCTGCGAATCGTTAGCATTTATTGTTACCAATATGAAATGCTGACTTCCCCTTAAAAGTAGAATTATGACCTGGACATGCACACATAAATTGTGAAATTGATATAAATTGATGTTTTTTTTCTTCCATGTTTGGGCTAAAAGTGTAACATGTAAATATTTAGATGATCATTAATATCCAATATTCAAGCCAGTTAGTGTTGTTTCAAAACTACAAAACCAGAGGAAGAGCTGGGAGTTGCATGACTGAAGGAGGTGACTGTTCCTGCTTCCGACCCACTTTTCATCCCTTTTGTCCCAACTTCAAGTGCAGAATCCAAATACTGGCAATCTGATATATATTTTAAAAAAAAACAGAAAATGCTGGAAGTATTCAGCTTGTCTGGCAGCTTCTGAAAGTGTGGTAGAGATAACACCATCACAACCTGATTGTCATTACTTTGTATTCACGATAACTAATGTCCAAGTCACAACTCATTCAGACACATTTCCTCATCTTTAAAATGTATGCACGCTTTCAGTTTACCATGAGAAACGTGTTGTCAATTAATTCAGTACTGACAGGATAACCGTTTAAAGCTGTATGAAAGATGTTGCAAACGGTAATATCAGACAAAATGAGGTGCCCCGTGAAGAAATATGTGTTTCATTCAGGAAAGTTAAAATAAAATAGTTCATAGAAAATTATGGTGAACCTTCTGCCGATTATTTTGATGAGGTAAGAAGTAGTCTTGATGATGCTAATCCAAAGCGATCAGATAAATGTAGATTTGCAAAACAAAAGACAAACGTTCTGTGAGACCGCTGTGCATGAAACCTGGGGATGAAGGAATAGAAGGGATAGTAGCAATATTGATCATAAATTGGCTGCGTGAAAGGTTACTGATGAAGGGTGCCTGCCTGAAACTTCGATTTTCATGATCCTCGGATGCTGCGTGACCTGCTGTGCTTTTTGAGCACGACTCTAATGCTGACTCTGATCTCTAGCATTTGCAGTCCTCACTTTCGTCTGCGGGAAAGGGAACAGAGTCATCATTAACAATTGTGTTTTGAACTGGAAGAATTTGTCAAGCGAACTTTGATTGAGCATTGGTGTGTGGAAGTTCTGGTTAGATTATTTTAGACAAGCAGCATTCTCTGATTTATCAGAGCGCCCAGCGAGCCCATGAGATTCTCTGATTGGTTGGAGGACCAGTGTCTCCAGCTTGGTCCTGTAGGACCACCTCTTCTTCGCTGTTGAACATTACACGTCATCATTTGGGATGGATCCTGCAGTATGCATAGGGTTAACATGAACTGTGAGCATGCTCGCGGCGAGTGCTCAATGGAACGAAATGTTGTTGTCTCCAATCGACAATCGTTAATTAAGGCTAAAGGGGAGGGAAGCGCCAGATGCTATAGCCCAGTTAGAGGTTACAGGTTTGGTCATGAAATGATTCTGGAACCAAACATAGTTTATCTGGGATCGCCAATTAAGCCACAGAGAGCATGAGTCTTCTTCTCAGAAACAGGCCCCCGTCAGCGACCGCTATTCCTGTTTCAGTTTTATTTTTTAAAATTTATCAGGTTACGGTGGGTTGATCTATCTTTAGTGTGAAGAGCTGAAAATAAGTGATATTATTTGAAATGATTGCGGTGGTCCATGAGGATGTAATGTTGTTGGGAGGCGCTTGGGAGTGTATTAGTGACTGGAATTGGTGGGAAAGTGTACCCCATGAACACCTCTATCACTGACCTTGCTGTAAATTTGTCAGAGACGGAAAGAATGGAGCAGGAAGTGGAGAGACAAGACTCCTGAGCAGGATAGCGGGTCGCGGGAGTTTTGGAATTTGGGGCCATTCGTGGCCAATCCCTCAACAAAAACCCGACCCATTGTTTTTCTCACTGCTCCCCTTCCCCACACTTTCCTACCACCCCCTCCACCCAGCATTAGCAACATTTTAAAGACGTTTACTTATTTCATACATACTATCTCGCTTTTGTCAGAACATTCAGCAATTTGAGAACTGAATTGAAATTGAGATATAGAACAGCCAGTGTACGAATCTCAAAAGTTACTTTGCACCTCCTCGAATTGCTAAAGTTCGTATGCTAAAATTGCTCCCCGATTACTGTTTGATAAGTACTTACAGAATTATTTTTTAAATCTAGACAATATGTTACTGATATCCGTGTCAGTTAAAACAATTGGTTTTCATATCCCACCTTTAACAGAATGGAAATATGAAATATTAGAACTGGCCTGGCTTGTTGTGATGTTTGATCCTTCTCTATAATTCAGTGTGATCTTATACGATCATTCCGCACAGTAACCTGCTACTTCTTTAGGCCTACACCTTATAATCCCTCTTGCCTCAAAACTTTAGATATCTTCATCTTGTCAACATTCTACATTCTGGCTTCAATTACGTTCTGTGGCATCAAATTTCACTTTGTAACCAGTCTTTGATTAATAAATAAAATCGTCATCTCAGTCTTAAATGGACTACCCATATTCTTAGAAATGACGCCACCTCCCAACCCTCTATGTTTTGGACGCCTTGGTCATTGAAAGCATCCTTCCTGCATTTACCTTGTACGTACCTTTTAAAATTTTACTCGTTTCGGTGACATCCTACTTCATCATTCTAAACTTGAGTGATTTTCATCCAAACGAATCCTCATACGTCAGTCCTGTCATCCCATGAATTAGTCTGGTAAACGTTTATTGTGCCATCTCCGAATGGAGAACATCCTTTTTTAGATATGGATCACTAAACTGCACTCTCGGTTGTGCTGTCAACAAGACCCTGCACAATTTCAGCAAGTCTTCCCTGCTCCTGTGTTCAAATCCTCTCAGTACAAAGGCAAACACCCCGTTTGGCTTCCTCACCTGCTGCTGCTCCTGCATGCTTACGTTCAGCGATTTGTGTACAAGAAGACGAGATCGCCTTTCCTATTTTAGTTTCGTAAATTCATGCTGGCTCTGTCCAATCCAATTACTGTTTTCCAGTGTTAGGCTAACTTTTCTGTCATTCCATGTTTTCTCGCTACTTCCTTTTATAAATCGTGGCGTCATATTAACTGAACTCCAAGCCCTAGATATTGTTTCAGAGTCGATAGAATATTGAAATATGACAATTAATTTACTCTCTGTAGACTCCACACTCTAGTTACAGAACGCATTCACTGCATTTAGGGTGACTTCATGTACACTCCTGTTTGATTCGCAGTTGGTGAAATTTACTGTCTTTAAT
This sequence comes from Chiloscyllium plagiosum, assembly GCF_037043375.1. Lineage (NCBI taxonomy): Eukaryota > Metazoa > Chordata > Chondrichthyes > Orectolobiformes > Hemiscylliidae > Chiloscyllium > Chiloscyllium plagiosum. The sequence continues at coordinate 64,181,301 of NW_028270183.1, read as the reverse complement.
CTCATCAATTTCCACAACACTATCTCCCTGATAATACTGATTTCTTTCAGTTCCTCCCTCTCCTTTTCTTCCCTGCACTTTAGGAATTTTACTTTTATCATCTGTGATGACAGAACCAATAAACATATTTATTTGGTGTGCTATATATTTATCCCGCATTATAACATCCTCTGTTTCTCATTGAAAGGGATTTGTTTTCAATAATCGTTTTTTGTTTTCTCAATTCATATACCTTCAGGAGTTTAACAATTCATTATATGCTTACTGTTAAACGAAATTTTCGTTCTGTATTAATTCTTACTTCATCGTCTGCTGATGTCTGATGTTTGCTGCTATTTTCAGCCAATTTGTAAGGCTCCTTGAGTGCAATACTATGACTAATATCGCTTGTTAGCCATGACATGGCCACGTTTCCCGGTTTCTTTGTGTCAGACAGGAGTGAGAAGCAGTTGCAGTTCCTGCAAATGTTTTTGAAGTGCTTGTCATCCCTTTAGGTTCTGTTCCCCAATTCGTTGTACCCTGCTCACGCTTCATATCAGTATCATTTCTTCTATTTAGATTTCGGCTCATAATCTGAGTCAGCTCTATCACCCTCCACCTTAATGAAGAGTTCTCTCACTGACTTATTCACTCTTCCTGAGGGACAGCATAGAGATAGATTGTCAATTATTCCTTGACATATATACAAGTAAAGCTTTGAAATCAAAGTTGACATATTCCCAGGCCTGCTGACTCATTAGAGACAGAGAGGGAGAGAGAGAGAGAGAGAGAGAAATTGCGCGATTTGACTGATGGTGCTTTAACCTGAGAATCGTTGTGCCTCAGGCACAAGGTGAAAATGTGGGGACTTCATGAGACCAGTAAGAGAACTGTGCACATGCTGCTGCTGTCACTCTTCATCGAAATCTCGTCGACCAGCCAACTAAGCTAGCTCACCAATAGCCATTAAACAGTACGTAATCAAGGATGCTCTGTCCTCCATTTCTGTCCTTAATGTACCGACTCAGAAAACCATCTCATACATACACCACGTAAGTCTCCTCCATAGTATTGTTACTGATCTGACTTGCTCAGTCTATGGGCAGGTTGAAGTCACACGCAATAGCGAGAAGGCCACAAGATAAAGGAGCAGCGTTCGGCCATTCAACCCATCGAGACCTCTCCAATATTTGGTCATGGTTGATATGTTTCTCAACCTCATTCTTCGGCTTTCTGCCATCTCCTGTAACTGTTGATCCTCTTATCAATCAGGGACCTATCTATGTCTGTCTTGAAAAATTGCAATGACTTGACCACTAAGCCCTCTACGGCAGAGTTCCAAAGGATGACGAGCCTCTTGCTGAAGACATTCCTCCGCATCTCACTTCAAAATGGTCATCCTTTCTCTCTATACTGTGCAGTCGGCTCCTGGTCTCTCGTGCTAGTTAAAAAACTTCTCCACAGCCACTTTAATTGCCCCTCTCTTTGTTGTTTAAGTTTCAATCAGATTCTCTTCAAACTTCTAAACTGCATCAAGTACAGCCCCCGAGTTTTCAACATTTTATGACAAGCATTTATTCCCCCCCAGGATCATTCTTTTGACCCTTCTTCGGACCCTATCCAATGTCATCATATCTTCTGGAGTATTGTGTACAGTTCTTGTTTCCTCGTTACGAGAAGGATTTTATTATATTGGAGAGCGTTGAGAAAGTATTTACCAGAATGATGTCATGAATAGAAGTCTTCTGTTTTAAAAATAGGCTGCGTTTTATTTTTCACTGGAGCAGAGGACTTCGATGTTTGGCCTTCTCGAGATTTGTGAAATCAAGAGGAGCATAAATAAGATTACCATCAAAGGTGAGGGAGATCGCATCCAGGGGCATATGTTTAAAGTACGAGAAGGAACATTTATAAAGGACATGAGTGGCAGCTTTTGTTTTACACCCTTTGGTCACTGTGTGCAATAAACCGCTAGAGGAAGTGATGGATGCAACTATAGTTAAATTATTTAAAAGTCATTTGGATAACTAACTGATTAAGAATGTATTGGAAGTTTTTGGGTCAACGGCAGGCAGGCGGGTCTATTTTAATTTGGCAATGAGTTCTGCATGGTATATATGGAGTGAATGGTCTGCTAAACTGCTGTATGACTCTGAAATACCCTTAGATATCGGACCTAACTTCCTGCAATATTCCAAATGCAGTCTTACCACGACGATATAAATGCTCAACTGCACATCTCTGCTCTTGTATTTGAGGCCCCTTGATATAAATTATAAAATTGAATTTTCCTTCCTGAATTCCAACTGAACCTGCCTGATCTCGGGCTCCCAAATCACATTGCGCTTTGGATTTCTAAAGTCTTTCCGTGAACAGAAATTAGTCGAAGCCTGCCTTCTTCCTCTCATACTGCATAACCTGACACATCCCATTTTGTATTGCTTTTGCCACTTATTTGCCCCCTCTCTGTGCCTGCCTAGCATCTTATGAAGTTTCCCAGCTTTCTTGACACGACCTGTCTCTCAAACTACGATTGTGTCAAGTGCAACTGAAGCGAAAATGCACTCTGTTCCTTTGTCCAGATGTTTAACGTGTAACTTGAATAGTCATGCTCTCAACACCGATGGCTGTGCAAATCTTAAAAAATCAGTAGCTGCCATCCTGTAAAAGACCCCTCTGTTCTCACTCAGCCAGTCAGCCAATTCCCTCCTTGTCACTAACAGCATGCTTTTACCTTATTTAGCAGTATGCCCTATGGCACATTATCACAGGACTTATGAATATTGAATTAGATCACGTCCACTGGCTCTGCTTTGCCTAACTGACTTGGTACTTCCTCAAAGAGATCTATCATAGCTGTCGGACATGACGTCCACTTGATGAAGACATGCAGACTCTGCTGTATTTTACCATCCATTTCCAAGTGCTGTGCAACACTGTCGTTAGCATGGCCGACAGTAGTCTGTGTCTGCCTCTCCCCTTTCTTTCAGCAGGGGTGTTGCATTTAAAAATTTCCAGTCATCTGGGACCCACCCTGACGCCGATGACTCCTGACTGATCACGACCAACGCGTCCACAATCTCCTCAGCAATCTCCTTCAGAAATCAGGAATGCAGTCCATCTGGTCTCAGTGACTTAATCCCTTCAGACCTTGCAGCTTCCCTGGCATCTTCTGGTTATTGTTGGCATTTCATTCACTTCTTCCCTACGTGTCTATTAATTCACATTTTATGTTGTTGTCTTCCATTGTGAAAACTGATGCAAAGTACGTGTTCACCTGCACCATTTCGTTGTTCCCCATTACGTCTTCTCCAGTGCACCAATTTGCACTCTTCTCTCTGTTGTCTCTCCACCATTCAGGCGCTCTGACTGTATTGCTGATGAAGGGCTTTTGCCCGAAACGTCGGATTTTCCTGCTCCTCGGAAGATGCCTGTGCTTTTCCAGCACCACTCTACTCGAGAATCTGGTTTCCAGCATCTGCAGTCATTGTTTTACCTTACTATTCTCTCTGTAACCTTTTAAATATGTGAACCAACTCTTGCACCATTCTTTATATTTCAAGTTCACACGCTTACGTACTAAATCTTAATAAGTCATCTTGCCATTTCGGTTGTTCTCTGCTCGTTAGTGAACCCTTCCAAATGCTCTAAGTTTCACTAATCTACACCAGATGGTGTTTTTCTTTTGTTTCTGTGCTCTCCCTGTCTTCTCTTGTCAGTCATGTTTGCTTTATCCTCTCTTAAGCATGTTCAGGTGGCGTGAGCAATGGATCCGGTGTTACTAGGCGCTGACGGAGTGCCATTTGGACTTGAGATAACGTCCGCCAACTTCTACAGTACAGCACAGTACATGGAACAAGACTGTGACCAGGACACAATGATTGTGAATTTCTCTCCTGGGCTGGTAGAGAAGGGTTTACGAAACTGCATTTACAGTGAGTTCAGAGGAGAGTATTTACACACACCAAACCCAAACCAAGGTATATTTGTGTCTTCTGAACTTCTTACCTGGATTGACAGTGATGAATTTTAGATACCCCTTTTTGTTATTTTACCATAACTCTTGTCGACCGTGTCTTTATGAGTTTTCCCACCAATTACCATCCCCAGAGCCTGTGACTGTCACAAATCTACTCCATTTTCCTTCTGCTTCTCAGATCATAAGGATGAAGAAAATCTGCTTCATTTTTATTTCCTGATGTCTGTCTGCGCACGCTAAAACATTCATCTACCTACTTTCCCTGCACAAACACGACCAGCTAAGTAATTACAGCATAGCCTGTTTTATTAAAAAATATTTCAGCTGCTGCAGTATTTTGCTATTATTTTCTTGCAGGTGTTTCTCACAGCACTGAGTTTAAAAGTACAGATGTTCCGACGATTAGCTGCTTTCTTACTGAGTGGTGAATGCAGAAACAGATGCATGGCAGCCTGTGTGAGTCTTTTTTTCTTTAATTTTAGTCGCAATTACCGAATGATTGCAACACAAGATAATTTGGCGCATCGTGTCAATGCTGGTTCCCTGATCAGATTAGTTCACCCCACTCTCCAGCCCTTTCATGAGCAAGACTGGCTGATATTGTCAATCTCTAATTGCCTGTGTAGACGTCGATAAATGATCTTCTTGAACTGCTGCAGTCCACGTAGTGCACGTGGTCCCAGATTACTGGCAGGTGAGGAGTTACAGGTTAAACACCTAGAAATGATGAAGGAATTGCAATGGATATCCAAATCAGCAATATAAGATTATAATTCTACCCCGTCTTCCATCTGTCAAAATGTCCAAAATGATTCACAGGAATGTGAAAAGGCAGCACTTGACACTGAGCCACATAAAGAGTTGTTTAGACACTTGACCGAGCATGTTTGAATGGGTTCTCTCTCAATCATATTCTTCCAATCAATTTTACACGGTATTAGAAGGATTGATTTGCACCCAGCAAATTTGGATCAAAGATCACAGCAGAGTCTGACGGAGTCACATCATTTATCCGAACTTGAATAGTATGGTGTTCTGAACAGGAAAGGTACAAACTTCGTTCAAAGTCGGGAGAAACAGAGCACGTGTGTGTGGGCGAGGCTTCAGCTGATCATCTGGCCTGGCAAGACGCAAAGCGAATTAGCACAGTGAGATACTATGCAAATGTCAAGATTGTGGAAAAGGAGAAAGTGAGGATCGCAAATGCTTGCAATCAGTGTCGAAGAATGTGGTACTGGAAAAACACAGGCCGTCAGTCAACATCCAATCAGAAGCCCTTCATCGGGAGATTAAATGTCCCAAAAATACGAAACAAGGGACAAAGAAATAAGAACAGGAAAGAGGTCGTACTTCAAAAGTTAACTGGACTAAAGTTTGAGTCAATTAGACCAGACAGGCTTCATCCCAAATTGTTGAAGAAAGAGGAAAACAATGAGAGAATGTGGATGCGCTGGGAGTCATCTTTCAAGTTATGTGATCTCTGCAAAGTCTCCTGTGGAGTGGAATTCACGTTGGAACCCCACTGTTTTGCTTGTTCGGGAAGCTTTTTATCGGGTCCCACACAACATCACAAAACACAATGGGGCTGGAGAAAACGTGCGAGCATTCATTAAGGATTGTTTACCAGCTGGAAAGCATAGAGTAGGAATAAGCGCACTTTTCTCACGTTGGTGTTCTGTTACGGGTGGAGTACCACAAGGATCAGTGACAGCATTGCTGCCTCACAGTGCTAGAGACCGGGGTTCAATTCCATCATCACGCGATTGCCAACATGAATTGTGCACATTCATAGTGTCTGCGTGGGATTCCTGCGGATGCTGCTGTTTCTGCACACAGTACAACTATTCACGGTTTAAGTGAATTGCCCATTATATCCAGGAATGTACAGGCTAGGTGGATTGGGCATGCGAAATGCGGCATTATAGGGAGAGTGTAGGGCCTCATTGCAGTGACTGCATTGCAGAGATTCTATGGTTCAATGCTTGAACCAAATTGTTCCCAACCATTATACATGATTTGGACATTTGGACCTCTTGTAATTTTTCCAAACTTGTTGATGACACCAACTGGATCGGAATGTACATTGTAAGGAGGAAGGTGGGAGCCTTCAAGTGATGTTTGACAGTCTCAAGAATGAGTCAGTAAATGGCGGTTTATCCATAACACACGATAGCTCCACAAAAGAATATCAATAATCTGGTTAAATCTGACTACCTTTTCGCAAAGTATCTTGAATTTTCATTATATCCTTGATTTTCTTCCTCCAAGTGCCTTGCTCAACAACTTTATTAAAAAAATATTGAGAAGTTTTCATGTGACAGATGTTAAGCTAACTACTTGTCATTTCCTCCTTGACTTCCCTTCTGTTCTGACTAAATAAAACTCACTGATCTGCATGGGTTGGAGAAATTGAGGACTGCAGATGTTGGAGATCAGACCTGAAAATGTGTTGCTGGAAAAGGGCAGCAGGTCAGGCAGCATCCAGGGAACAGGAGAATCGACGTTTCGGGCATAAGCCCGAAGAAGGGCTTCCTGAAGAAGGGCTTATGCCCGAAACATCGATTCTCCTGTTCCCTGGATGCTGCCTGACCTGCTGCGCTTTTCCAGTAACACATGTTCAGATCTGCATTGGTTCCCACGATGACTCTCCACTGATTTTATAATTCTCATATTTGTTTTCAAATCCATCCATGGTCTTAGACCCCATTAATCCACCACTGCTGCCAGCCCAACATTCCTCTGTGCTCTTCCCACTCCTCTACTTCTGCTCTCTGTATTCGAACGCTCCTTACTCCCCCACTGCCAAATATGGATTTTACACTGAATGAGAGAGTCTGAAGCAGTGTTGCATTGCACTAAAGACTACAGACTTCTGCTCTTGGCGGTAATATGGAGTTCTACCTCATCACCATGTTATCTAAAAAAATTAGATCAATTCATTCTCATGATATGATGTAGATTCCTGCAAAATACTTGACTATTTTCTGTGTGCTGGCAAGTACAGTATCTTTCTCTATCCCCTGTTTCACTTTAACTGTGACATGGCACATTTTACTGCTCCTTTATCCACTTATAACTGTTCTTTGTTTGAGGTCTGTATTTCTGGTTTTGTGTGCGGTGGGCCAGTGACAGCCTGATGTGCAATTCCAAATTGTTATGAAGGTGAAAGTGTGTGCTGTACCTTTAAGAGAGGTAGAATGTTGTTCTGCACTGAGAGCTTACGAGAGCAGTCTCAGAGTTTACTGGAAAGTTGAAAATATATAACATTTGGCTGTGAAATCGGTACCTGAGTTGGTTACTGTTTTGACGACAATTCAAATTTAACCAACGAGATTCATTTACGTCTCTGTAAATTAAAGGCCAATCGATTTCGAATTTATTATTCTGCCAACATCGAACAAATGAGATAATCCAATTTGGGGGTATAAGAAAGGTAGGCATTTTGACATCAGACAGAGTTACTACCATCAAGGGAGAACTACAGGAGGAAAAGAAAAGCCAAAAACAAAAAGACCGATTGCGAAATGAAGGGAAATGACTCTGGCAATTTGTGCAGCCAACACCAAACAAATGTTTGCATGAAAGCTGCTGGATTGCGCTGTTGGATCTTATCATCACAACGATCACATGTGCCCCACACGCTGACAATTGATAACTCCGCCGAATCTCAGTTCATCTGCTGCTGAAACTCTCATTTTTTTGCCCCTTTGCTATCATTAGAGGGGACTTTAAATGAAAAGGCTGGCAATTTTGCTCGATTGAAAAATTGCAGTTCTGAGGAATGATGTTTTAAATGAACATCAAACGCGACTGTAAAAATTCAGCGAAGGAACAAAAAATGCAGTGACACTGGTGGAAGAGTGCCACAGAGACCAGAAAAACTTAGTGGTATAGTGGAGCTAATGGCAGTTAATCTCTCAATAATGATCAAATAAAAGGGTAGAAATAACAGTGGATTTTCACAACTCCAATGTAGTGTGTCATTGTAATGCGAAATGATTTTTGAAGTGATTTCAAGAGCACTGTTTTGATCAGTCATGGCAAGACAAACAAGAGAGGCACAATAGGAGGAATGGCGTCGGGAGAGCATCTTGGTGGTAGAGATCACAAACCAGTCAGCTTGACGTCAGACTGAAAGCCACATACCACAAGTATTAGAGTAGTATGGTTGACAAGGTGTGTGTTCATTTCACCATGGCAAACTGGTTAAAAGATAAACGTCTGTGGCATTAATGGAAACGTAGCAAGTAAGGTGCCATACTGGCTTAGTGGCAGGAAATCAAGACGAATTGTTAACAGGTAATCTCTGGTCCATGCCAGTAAAGGCTCCGACATGATGATTGATTTCACAACCACCGGGATTGAAATGGATCGAATGGTTTCCTGTTCCCAATCATGGGATGGGACACGTTTACCCATCAAGACTGGCAGCAGCAACACAGACAGAATGGTGCCGATGTGCACGTTAGATTATCGAATGCCTCAGTGAAATGGCAGGAGCTATGTAAAGGAGGGTTAGTGACCATGCAAGGGAGGGAAATCTCTTAAAGTGCGTGGGTTTGAATTCTGATTTATGAAATGGAGAAGTGTGATATTCCGCATAAGTAACCAGTGTTGCGGAATATCATATAATCTCGTGTTCCCAGGGCTAAACTCAGAGAGACTGAGTGGCGCAGCAGTGAAGATCAAACTGGAAATTGGCATGAGGATGAGCCCGCTGTGACGGTATAAAGGTGCATAAAACGCCGGGGCTGGGACTCCAACCTCACCTGTAGTACCTTCTCTTGACATGGAACAAGAAGCATTGTGATATCAGATTGGGACCTCAAACTTATATGGAGCGGCTTCTGTTGGCATAAAACAGGGGGCATTGTGGCAGCAGGCTGGAAGTTCCAACCTCACCTGGAGCAGATTGTATTGATAAGGAGCACGGACCGATGAGATGTAAAGTTGGAGACAGGATACTCAGTTATTTTAATCTGAATTAAATTAGTATTTAGCAGGACCCATATTTGTAGATTGAGTGAATATCTGTCCCAGGGAAATCTCGCAAAAAGAAGGGAAAATGTGGCAAGGATTCAGCTCGTGGAGGAGAATCTGTGCAGAAAGAAACGCAGGTAATATTTTCTTTTTCTGCCTTTTATCATAAGACTGACTGCGTATTTGGTTAAATTGCAGCAAGTGATTTTCAGCTCGTGCCATGATATTATATTTCCTGAAAACCCATACAAGTCATTAAAGCGAACTAAACTTCCAAAAATTAACGGTATATACCTAGATCAAAGGGAGAGGACAGAGGGTGGTGGTGGAGGGTTGTTTTTCAGACTGGAGTCCCGTGACCAGTGGAGTGCTACAAGGATCCGTGCTGGGTCCTCTACTTTTTGTCATTTAACTGGAGTTGTGTTGGACAGCGAAGAGAGTTACCACAGAACAGGATCTTGACCAGTTCGGCCAATCAGCTGAGAAATAGCAGATGGAGTTTAATTCAAATAAATGTGAGGTGCTGCATTTTGGGAAAGCAAATCGTAACAGGACTTCAAGACTTAATGGCAATGTCTGAGGGAGCGTTTCTGAACATACAGACCTTGGAGTGCAGGTTCATAGAATCCTGATGTTTGAAATTTAACTTGAAAGTGGAGTCGCAGGTAGATAGGATCGTGAAGAAGGCGTTTGGTATGCTTTCCTTTATTATTCAGAGTATTGAGTACATGAGTTGGGAGGTCATGTTGCGGCTGTACAAGACATTCGGCAGGCCATTGTTGGAATATTGCGTGCATATCTGGTCTCCTTCGTATCGGAAAGAAGTTACGAAATTTGAAAGGGTTCAGAAAGAAATGAGGATTCTGTCAATGTTGGATGATTTGCTAAAGACGGAGTGGCTTAATTGGCTGGGACTGTTTTACCTGGTGCGTCGGAGGCAGAGGCATGACTTATTAGAGGCTTTCAAAATTATAAGGGTCAAAGATATGGTAAATAGAAATAGTCTTTTCCCTGGGGTCTGTGGGTCCAAAATTAGAGGGCATAGTTTTACGGTGAAAGGGGAAAGATATACATGAGACCCACTGGGCAACGTTTTCACACAGAGAGTAATAAGTGTATGGAATGTGCTGCCAGAGGAAGTGGTGGAGGCTGGTACAATTGCAACATTTAAGAGGCATTTGGATGGATATACGAATAGAAAGGTTTTGGAGGGATATGGACGGGGTGATAGCAGGTGTGACTTGATTAGGTTTGGATATCTGGTCAGCATGGACGAGTAGGACCAAAGGGTCTGTTTCCATGCTGTGCATCTCTCTGACTCTATGACTCTATTTGATGTTGACATTATGCTCGAGTTTATCTTGATTTATGGAGGAAAAGCTGGAAACTAATGTTGAAATTTACAGGATCACCGATGATCCCATTTAATGACTGAACAGACAAGAGGCTGAATGGAAGTTTCATCATGACAGATATGTTTTCATTATTAATCGCGCTGAAACACAACGTGGGGAGGATTGGACTGAAGCAGTGGTGTTGATTTTCTTTCCTGGTTAAATTTTTGAATATGACTGCTATTTCTCCTGTCCTTGTTAACATCAAAACTCTGAAGCATGAAAGCGTGAAGAACATATGGGGCTAGTGGCGCAAAGTCTAACGTGCCTGACTCAAGATCAGAACATTGTAGATTTCACTCCGCTCTCGCTCGAGGTTAACACAGGTATTTATTAATCTCACAACCTAATCTTCCTCATTGTTCTGAAGCCGAGATGAATCTTGAGCTCCTGATATGCTAAACGAGAATCTCTTTCAGTACACATCCTGGAGAACATCACAGTCAATGTCGCACAAGTGAGGAAGACCAAATAGTCCCACACACTGCGAATCGGCACTTTTCAATTTCACAGAGCCATCGACCCAATCGCTGCGGCTCATAGTAATGGCAAGGAAACAAAATAAATATCTCAGTCTCATGTTGGTTCATGGAGTGCCGAGGCACCTTCTCCTTCTTTAAGAGGCTGGAACATTGACTCTGATGTTCGTGGAGACATTGATTGATTCGAAGCATTGTAAGGAATCCTATCACAGAAGCCCACGCTGTTGATGCTGAACAAAACAGCCCTTACTGGGAATTGAACGCGGGCTGCAGTGGTAAAAGTGCCAATTCAGAACCACGACACGACCAGGGACGAGTACAACGGTCGGAGGCACGTAGTCTGACAGCCCTCAAATGTGTTGGACGCGTTCTTTGCAGAAACAACCGCTTCACTATCCTCATTTCATTTTCCAGCTCTTTGCCTTGTATGCCTTAGCATCACGAAACAGATTGAATATCTCTGAAGGTTGTGTTGATTTCATCACAATGAGTTGCAGATTTATCCACCACCACAACTGGTGGATAAAGTTTTTACTGCTTATCTACTGAAAACTTTCTGCCTCGTACATTTAATCGACACCACTTGGCGTTTGTCCGAGAGGAAACATTTCTTTCAGCCGAACATGCTTTTATCTCTCATTGTTTTGCACATTTCAATCATGTTTCCTCACAATCTCCTCTTCTCTATTGAAATTAGAACAGAAAAACTGATCGTTTCCAAAAAAAAAAACAAATATGCATTGTGTCATTTTCCTGAGCCTGATGTTCCAGTGATCTCCGGAACATGTCAGTAAAAATTGCTACATGAGCACTGATCTCACAACAGCAGTATGTAAATGGATCGATTGGTTTTAAGGTCCTAATTGTGGGATTTGGTCACGTTCGCCCAACAACATTGATTACAGCTGCACAGACTGAACAATGTCAATTCGAGTGCTTGATAGCCAAATGCCTCAGGGAAATTGGAGGAGGAACCTAAAGCAGGGTTACTGATCGTGGGATGGGGAGAAATCTCCGAGAATTGGTGGGTTTGAATCCTGATACAGAGACAGCAGAGATGTGAAAGGGCGAGGGTTTGAAGGAGCAAAATCATCACCTCGACGAATATTTTCATGTCAAAAAAGATTGATTCGCTCCTGCTTTTGTTAAGCATGTCTTACTCTGCATAAAACGGTAACAAGTGACAATACTGGAAATCAAATTGCAGATGATCTTTCTGCTGCCACTACGCAAAGCGCTAACCACTGCATGATACCGGCACCGCATGGAATAGCATGATGCAAAAAGCAGTAAAGATAGTGGCAGAGGATATGTTAGGAACAGGACCACATGAACAGTAGTAATACTTGACAAACAGTGACTGAGACATGCAAACTCATGGTGAGCTGAATGGTTAACTTCGGTATCTCTGGAGCCGATGGATATTTCATCACTTAGTTTGTTGAAGGTGAAGATTGATATAGTTCTCCAGAAAATGAAAGCATCAGGGAATAGCGCAGGGAATTGCTGGAATGTATTTCTGCAAAAGAAATGTAGTTTACCATCGGTTACTTTAGCAATTTCGTCATACAAGGAAGTGACCATTGCTGTGGAATATCATATAGTGCCAGGTTTCATGCCTGGAATACGAGAAACTGTGTGGTGCAGCAGCGAAGATCAAACTGGAAATGCGGATGAGGATGAGGCAACGGATATGAGTTCAGAAATGAAATCATTGAGTGTGAAGTATTTCACTGAAAGTACAGAGTGAATTGAAATGCCGGGGACTGGGAGTTCCAACATTGCGTGGAGCAGTTTCTATTGACGTGGTATACGTCGCATCAGGCTGGGAGCTCCAACCTGAACTGCAGCAGCTTCCATTGACACGAAGCAGGGAGCACTGGGATATCAAGCTGGAAGTTCCAACTGTATCTGGAGCAGCTTCTGTTGACATCTGCACTGAGAGAAATGGAGGTAATGTTTTCTCTCTCTGAGCTATCTCATATGGCTAACTCTGCTCTGGGCAGAAAGGGATTTTTTTTGGTCATTTCATTTTATTGAATTTCTTGTAAACTCGCACATGCCGTTCAAATACGTTCAGACTTCGCAAATCAGCTTGAATACGATGTTGTGATTAGGCATTAGTTGATCAAAAGTGATGGAGCAAAATCAGTGCAGTGAATTTGAAATTCATCAGATGAGCGGAGATCCCATTGAATGGCTGAGTAGACACAAAGTGAATGGAAGTTTCATGAGGATGAATGTCTTTTCGTTACAAAACCTCCAGCTGCACAAAGAGTGGATCATTGGAGTGAAGCAGTAACGGTGGTTATCTTTCCTGGTTATTCAACTTGTGAACATGAGTACGATTGGTCATGTCCGTGTTTGGATCACAACTCTGCAGAATGCCAACCTCAAGCACGCGCAAGCGCAGTGTCACAATGGATAATGCGCTTGGTTACGGTCCAGAGATTGTAGTTAAGGTTTCGACTTGGTTCAAGAGCAAGACTGGCAGGCTTCAACTTCACATACAAGTTAATTTACCGCACAATGTAGCACATACAACGGGTCAGTGGCACAATGGATAACATATCTAACTACAGATCTACTGTGTGGAGCTTCGATTCCAACCTGGCTTGCGGGCAGCGCTGACTTTATTGCACTTAAAACTGACTGTTCTGAAGCCGAAGTGAGGTTTGCACCTTGAACTGCAGGGACAGGAGTCCCTTCATTAAATACCCCTGCGACCGTCAGAGTCAATATCCCAGAGTCATCACTGGGGGGAAAGCTGAATTCTTCAATCAGGTTGCCCTCTACACCTTTCAACTTTCTGAGGTTCACTGTGGCACCTGCGATTGTGAAGGAAACGAGACACAGAGCCAAGTCTCAGCTTTGACAATTTTGGGAAAACCTTTAGGAAGTGGAATCAGAGGAGAATGGCGAGTGATCTGTCTGAATGAGCAGAGACTGCCGAGGCACCGTCCCCTTTATTTAAGAGTCTGGGACATCATCTCTCATTTCTCGACGTCATTTATTGATCCGAGGTACTAAAAACACTCCACTTGCAGGGGGTCTGCTTTTGCTGATGTCACTGTCAGGATCAAAACAAATCCAACTCCCGGACTGAGAATCAAAGCCGTGTCACAGCGAAGGAAGGGAAAAAATGGACCTGCTAGCCCACCATGCACAGCTACACGAATACCACGTATGTGTAGAATGACAGCCCTCAAGGTCGTTGTACATGCTTTCGTCAGATGCAATCGCTTGACTATCTTTATTCACTTTCATCACTTGGCCTTATATGCATTAACAACTCAAGTTCAGATCCGTGTATTTCTGAAGGTTGTGTGGGTTCAGACAGTGAATCCAGATTCAACCATCCGCTTGCTGATGAGATTTTTCTGCAGATATCCTCAATCCTTTCCACTTCTTAACTTCAGTCTACACCCCTGTTGATCGGTCAAGAGGAAACGTTTCTTTTAGTCTGCATTGTCCATGTCGCTCATTACTTAGTGCATATGAAACATGTATCCTCACAGTTTCCTCTGCCTTAAGAAAACAACCCCAGTCAAAACAATCTGTCTTCATAACCTAAACTTTTCAACTTGGTAAATTTCTGCATGGTTTCCAGTGTGATCACATGACTCCTGTAATGTGAATTGCAGAACTGCACGCAATATTTCGGGGGAACCGAATGAGCAAATGAAATAATTGACTGGAGAAAGCCACAGAAACTTGTCGTTTCCAATAAAACATCATTTGCTCAATCCTGCGCTGTACACTTACCCTGAGCCCGATGTTCCAGTAATCTCTTGTCCGTGTCAGTAAAAGCTGCTCCATGAGGATTAATTACAGAACAGCTGCAGCTAAATGGATTGAATTGCTTGAAGATGCCGACCATGGGTTTGAACACTTTCACCCAAAACAGTGACCGCAGTAGTACAGAATGAACAGTGTAAATGTGAGAATTATATTGCGCAATACCTCAGTGAAATGGGAGGGTAGACGTTTAGGCGAATTAGTTCTTGTGGGAGGGAGAGATTTCTTCGATAAAGGGTGGTTATGATATGTGAAACGCAAAGATGTGAGATAGCGGGTGTTTGAAGAAGGAAACTTATCACCACGTAGAGTATTTTTATGTAAAACATAGATTGTTTTTCTCAACGTTTGCTAAGCACATATTACATGGAGTAAAACGGGTAAAATGCCGATTGCTGTGACAGTGATTCGAGCAGAACTTACTGTGTTGACAATGCCAAGGAAGAACCATTTCATGATCCTGGCGCCACATGGAAAAGCACGATGCAAAAAGCAATAAGGATCGGGGCAGAGGTTATGCCAAGAACAGAAACACACGCACAAAGGAATACTTGTCAAACAGTGACTGAGATGTGGGAACTCAGATTCGGTTGCATATATATCGCTTCTATGTCCGGAGAGACTGTAGAGATTGCAACACTGAGATTGTAGGATGTTACGTTTGCGAGATATCTACAAAACTTCAAAGGGTGATGGGATACTGCAGGGTATTGCTGAAATGTATTTCTCAATAACACTGTATTTTAACATCGGTTACTTCACCAATTTCCTCACTTCTTGACGTAATCATATAATGGCATGTCATATAATCCCAGTTCAAGGGCGTGGAATCAGAGAAATTGATTTGCAATGCACCCAAAACTAATTGGAAATGGTAATGGCGTTCAGCGCGAGCATGTGGCTGCGAAAATGCAATCGGTGAGCGTAATGCCATTCTCTGATGATATAGAGGCGCGTGAAATATCGAGGCTAAAAGCTCCCGCCTTAAGGAGACCGGCTTCAATTCCCACGCATCAAGAAGCAGTGGGACATCAGGCTCGGAGCTCCAATTTCACCTGCAAGAACTTGTATTCACATGGAACACGGAACTTTGGGACATCAGCTGGTCGAACAGATACTCAACTATTTTATTCTTAAGTCAGTAGTTTTCAGCAGGATACTTGTTGTGGATTGAAAGAATATCTACAACCGGGACAGTCAAAATTACAAAGAAGAATTCTGCAAAGAGTCAATTCTTGGAGAAGCAGCTGTGCAGAGTGATGCAGAGGAATGTTTACGTCATCTGCCATCCTCATATGTTTGACTTTGCACTGGATTAATTTCCATGAAGGGATTTTTTTGCTCGGTTCACAGTTTTCACTTTCCTGCATATTCGCAAAAGTCGCTACTGTACTCGAAACCTCTGAAAATTAACTGGTATATACAATGTGGTGATTCGGCTCACATTCACGTCAGTTATGCTGAAGAAGTGGATTCGAAATTCATCACATCACATTCCATTAACTGACTAAGCAGACAGAGTGTGAATGGAAGCTTCATGAGGACATATGTGTTTTCTTTTTGGAAAATTCGTTGCTTTGAAAGGTGATGAAGATTAGACTGAAGCAGTGACAGTGATTATCTTTATTGCTTGTTCAACTGGTGAACATGACTGCTATTAACTGTGTCCGTATTAACATCACGGCTGTTGAAGCTGGGCATCGGGCCAGTGGCGCAATGTATAACGCGCCTGACTACGAATCAGGAGACTGTAGGTTCGAATCCTACCTGGCTCGCCAGCCGCGCAGATTTTAATCCCGCTTAAAAATTGATTTTTCAAAAGCCGAAATAAGGTGTGAGCTCCTCATCTGCAGGAACGAGAATGCCTTCATTAAATGCCCCCGAGAACATGAGAGTCAATGACCCAGCGTCATCACAGGAGGGAAGCCGAATAGTCGCGTGGGTGACTTATGGGCACCTTTCCATTTCATAAAGCCCCCGATCGAATAACTGTTGCTCGCGGTGATGCTCTGCTTTGAGCATTTTTCGAAACTCTTTGGCCAGTGGAATCAGAGAAGAATGAAGGGTGAACTGTCCAACTGATCTTTATAGAGTGTGAGTTCTCGAGTCTCCTACCCGCTGACTGATAAAGTTTTCCTACCAGTCTATTCAAAGCTTTCTGCATCTTATCTGAAATCTACCAACCCTGGTGATCGATCAAGAGCAAATGTTTTCTTCAATCTGTAATTCCTTGCTCCTCATTATTTCGTACACGTCAATCATGTCTCCTCTCAATCAGCTCTGCTCTGAGAAAAACAACATTTTGAAAGTCTTGTGTTCACTGAAGTTTCTTGCCTGTTTTTAACCGTTCGGTGAATGGAATAGTCCCACTGCAAACATTCAGCACAAACTTTCAGTAAAAGCCACTCAATGCGGGGAACCGTAGTACTGCTCTTTTCGTCAACAATGTGTAAAAGTCCCCTGTAACTTTCGATTTCGCATCCCGTGGGGCTATTTGTCCGTGTTCAACGACGTTTCCCAGGAAGGTGACTTTGGATTTGGCAGATTCACTTTCAGCTAGGTTTACAAACCAGTTTGACTTCCGCATTCGATCAAAAAAGCCCGATAAATGCTGTAAATATTCAATCCACGAGAGTTTGAAAGTCACCAGGCACAATATACACCAATCTGTTGCGTATTCGGCAATTACCCTGTCAGTTAACCTCTGAAATGTGGCTGAAGTGTTTTTCGTACAAACGGCATTACTTTAAATTTCTGCAGGCCAGTTGGCGTTACAAATTTGCCTTTGATCTTTCTGTCAAAGTTCACTACCAGTAACCTTTGAGGAAGTCCAACTAAGAAATGCAAGTTGCTCCTCCAATCTTTTCCACACAGTCCTCCAACTGCAGATATGTATACGCATCAGTCTTTCTAACAACATTGATTTTGTGGTAGTCCACACATAACTGTTGGGTCTTTTCTGGCTTTGGCACCATGATGATGGGTGAACTCTATTCATTGAAACTCACTTCGGTTATGCCATATTGGTGCATACGTGATATCTCCTTATGAACTTGTACAACTTTAAAGGGTTATGCCTGCAAGGATGTTACAGAGTCAGAACAGCATCTCCTATATTTATATCATATACAATTAGATTATTAATTCCCAGTAGATTTCAGCAGATCTCCCCATGCAAGAGTAATAACTCTTTCGATTTTCTTCTGGAAGATAACTGAATAACTTTTTGGACAACTTTTGCATTGTCCAATTTTATTTCAGGAACTTCCAATGCAGAATTCCCTGACATTGGTTCTTCCCAGTGTGTCGTAGTCAAAAACACATTCTCCTCTTGCGTTCGTTCTCTGCCAAAATACAGTTAGAGCATATTCCCATCACATTCTGTGAGATTCCTTCATGACTGGAGTCCCTATCAAGTAGCTAACCACACTCAATTTCCTCTCAATTTGATAAGGTATTTTAAACCTTGCTTTAAAGTTTCACAGGTTAATGAATTTTAAATAATTGCATTAGTCCCAGCGGCAAAATTGTGATTCTTTGATTTCTAATACACTTTCTGCTTCACCATTTGCTGTGATACTTTTAAATACTGTCTCGACAACTTCCCAACATTATTTAGTTCAACTCTAAAATTTGACACATCATCCAAATGCGTGGTCTCTGTAATCGGACTTATTAATTTTTCCTTAATAAATTTTAATGGTCCTATTACTTTATGCCCAAAATTGGTTTCAGATGGACTTAGTTTGGTGGATTCTTTTGGTGCATCTCAGATCGCAAACAGCACTGACGCAACTCCCTTATGGAAATAATCTGGCTACTCCAAACCATAATACCTCAATATAGTCTTTAATAATTGACGTCACCTTTCCAATGCACCCTGTGATTCTGGATTGTACACAGTAGATTTGAATCGTTTTATTTCCAAGCTATCTAAACACTCTATGAAAAGTTTGGACGTGAAGTTTGACCCTTGAGCTACTTGTATCTCTGATGGTAGTCTTAATCTAGTTTTTTTAAAAAAACCGTAATTCGTCCACTATCCTTTTA
Organism: Chiloscyllium plagiosum; assembly: GCF_037043375.1. NCBI lineage: Eukaryota > Metazoa > Chordata > Chondrichthyes > Orectolobiformes > Hemiscylliidae > Chiloscyllium > Chiloscyllium plagiosum. Next base: position 64,162,639 of record NW_028270183.1, on the reverse strand, counting down.
GCTGTCATATTGCATGATTGAACAACATTTGGAAATCTCCTCAATATATCCTTTTTCTGTTAATTAATGCTTATTCCCATCTTTTATTGGATGTAGGAAAACTTCACAATGAATGAAGACACTTAAGAAAGATTCGTCGAACGCTGGGATAGATATTAAAAGTGCAGGCTTTATTATTTCCCATGGTTTTCCTATTAGTTGAAATGTATGACACGTCTGGCAAAATTCAAATGCATTCCCCTGCAATCCAGGCCGTAAAAATGTCTTTGTATTTTAGCCTCCGTTTTCATCACGTCTACGTACCCTCCAATGTGTGGCACATGCGGCACTCGCAGCACCACTTTTCTGTACCCTACTGGAAAAATAAATTCTGCCCATTTCTCACTTGCTTGAGTATGTGTTGCTCTCCACTTCCTCCTTAACATATCATTTGCTAAGTAATATCACATGGGGATGCATTCACTCTCCTTCCAAGTACATGTCTTCTGATCCAACTGCTTTAATTATTCATCTTTCTGCTGTAACTCAGTAGCATAGTAGAGCTGAATATACTGGCAATTTTTAACGTTTGTCCCCTGCTGTGTCCCACCTACCTGACAAAAAAAATTGTAATCATATTTCAGCTTCCATATCCGTGCCTTTTGATTTGTCCTGCTTCAGCTTGTGACTTTGTGATCGCATTAAGACACAATCTGGGAAAATTCCTTGATAAACGTCCTGCATTGCTGCACTTGCCTGCATCTCGACTGGCTTTTCAACTGGAGTAGGCAGCACGCTTACCGGTGATTGAGCTATATCATTTGCAAGCACAAATTGTATTCTTGGAGCTGAGAGTTTGTCCAGACCTCCCAGCAGAAATTCCCCACTCTTTCTGCCCACTCTCGCCTCACTGTACATAACTGAGCAATTTTTCGTCCCACCATGAATTCCCGTATACATAGTTCTTCAGGAGTATATGTTTCCCCCTCCTTCTGAATCACAGACGGGCACGATCCTGTGTCCCTCAATATTGTTCCCTCTCTATCTGCTACCCCCGGCCAAGGTAAATGAACTTTAACTTTGCAGGTATATTGTTAAAGCAGATGTGGCACTTCCCCCTTACCAACCTCTGATCGGCTTGTGCACTCTGATGCCGCTTTCCACCCTCCACTGTGCTTTCTATTGCCACGCCAACAAAACATCCAGGCTTGTTTCGTTTCCCTGCATCTGAATTTCCAGTGCTTTCCCTAGTTCTCCAACACTGATTTCATGTGGCCTACTTTATTGCAATGAAAACCTCAGATCTTGTACCCTTCAAGAGTTTCCTATTTCCTCTGTGATAAGTTATCCTAATGATTTTCACAGAGATTTAACTTTCCCTTTCCACGTATGGATTTCTCTTTGCCCCAGTTTCTATCCTTCAGACTTAAAATGATTCTGGAAACCCATTCCTGTTTTATGGACCACTTCATAAAAATCAGCCATTTCAGCTGCTAACATTGCCGTTTTAACAATATGCTCTTCCACAGTAAGCTTATCTTCAGCCTTTCTCTCCAGCCTTTTAAGGTGAATTCCTTTAATAATTGCCAATTTCTGAAGTCCAAACCCTGTCTCCCATTTTCTCCGCTCTGCTGATCTCTCTTCTTCCCTCTTTCTACTTCGAATCGTATCTCAAACTGCTTCAAATCTGGTGTCCTTTCCTTGTCTCTCGAGTCTAACTCAAGCTGCTTCATTTTCAAATAAAGTTTAACCATCTCTACAGATTCTCATGGATTTTCCAGCTTAGTTAAAAGCTGAGCTACTGCGGGAATGATCTCTCCTTTCCTCACAGAAAGAGGCAAATACAACCCCAGTATGTCTGCTAATTCCAGAAGCACGGCCTGAATTATTTTTTTGTAAAACTGCCAACTTTACATCGTCCATAGCAAGACAACTCTTTGTACCGAACTGAGACATTGCTTTCCCAAGCATTGCCTACCCTAATCGAAATCAACACCCGAAATAAAGACGCAAGCACCTATCAGTTGCTCTTTTAATCCATCAACTACCTCCCAATTTGTTATGGACGAGGCTAAACCATTAAAAACGTTATTAAGCAGACAACCCAGACCGTAACGTTATATTTTTTTCGTTAAGCGTACAGTAAAAATTAGCCGAGTAAACTAGTTACAAAAATTATTCACAAAATGACGGATTGAAAAACAAAAAACAGAATATTGGATACCCACAGAACTTACTCTATCCAAAGTAGACTTACTTATGCTGTTCTGAAAATACACAACAATCCCAAAAAAAAGCACCTTGAAAACAGTAAAAATGAAACAGAGGCTTACAGTTAAAAATTAAAAGGGCAGAAGGAGAGAGGTTATTAGTTAGTGCACCACTGCTGCAGGATCTAAAAACCGGAATTCAACTTTTCAGAATGAACACTCTTTTTCCATTTCTAAAACATTAAATCTTTGGCCTTAAGCCTCAGCTGTTTACGGAGAAACGAAAGGCCTCTCAGTGAACATTTTCATCTCTGTAACACTTCATCAGATTTGGAGCCCGAACTGTTTTAAAATGCCTTTGTTAAAAACGATATCAAGAGACATTATCCTTGAGAAAAAGTACGGCTCCGTTTCTTTTTAGAAAAGAGAACATCTTTGTGAGAGCCCAGTCCGTCCAAACTATCTTCATAAGTGAAACTCTTCGAACAGACAATATCCTGGAAAATCTGTTCTGCACCGTTTCCAATGCAATCACATCCCTGCTATAATGATAATTGCAGAAAGGCACACAGTACTCCAGCTAGAGCCGATTGAGCAAATGAAATTAACAACTTAGAAAGCCACAGAAACTGCACTTTTCCACTAATGTGACTTTTACACAATACTGCCCCGTGGAGACAGTAAGAACTGCAGATGCGAGAACTCAGGGCCGACAGTGTGGTGATAGAAAACACAATAGGTCAGGAAGCATGCGAGCAGCAGGAGAGTTGATGATTCGGGCATAAACCCTTCATCAGGAATGAGGTTTGTGGCCGTGGGGACTGACAGATAAATGGGAGGTTCGGGGGTTTGGGGGCGTGATAGCTGTGAATGCGAGGAGTCGATAAAGGTAGAGAATAAGTTACGAGTTCTGACAGGAGGTGGAGCGGTGAGGTTGGAAAAGTGATGTGCAGGTTATGAGGGCAATACTGAGTTGGAATCATGAAACGAGAATAATGTGAGGGAAGGGTGAATGAGGAAACTGGTGATCCGATGTGGCATCAAGGGCCCAAGGGGAAGATGAAGCCTTCTTCTTTCAGTTGTCATGTGTTCAGGGAATGTCAATGAAGGAGGCGCAAGACCTGCATGTGCTTGGCAGATTGAGAGGGGGAGAATGAATTTCATCAGTGATGAGCTTCTAACTGCATATACAAACTATCATTATGAACATGTTGTTACATCTTAGGAACAGTATCTAACACTACCCCGCCTGAGGAGAAGGCGAGGATTGCAGATGCGAGAGATTAGAGTCAGGAAGGATGGCGCTAGAAAGCACAGCGGTTAGGCAACATCGGAGGACCAGGAGTGTTAATGTTTCCAACATTCCTGACGAAGAACTTCTGCTCGAAACATCGACTTTCCTATTCCAAAGATGCTGCCTTACCAGGTGTACTTTTTCCGGATCCACACATTTAACTCGACACCACCTCAGCTCAACTGTATAGGAACATTAAGATGCACCTGTCACCACCCAGTTGATTCTTCTATCGCATGCGAGACAAACTGCAACATTCATTTCCCCATAAATATCAGGTCATTCCGATCACTAAAGAAAAGAAAAATGCAGAGGCTGAATATCTGAGAGAAAAAGAAAGAATTGTTGTAGAATTCAGCATCCTGTCAGTTCAACTGAATGTTTGGATATTAAAATTGGGAAAGGAAAAGAGAAAGCTGCATTTCAATAACTGCTACGTTCTGTTTCTCAAAAGAAAAAAAAGAGTTTCATGAACTGGAATGTTTCGATCAGGCAATGCATGCTCACCTTGTCAAGTGCTAATAGGAATGGAAGAATTTTGCCTATAAACATAATTTTGCCTTCCGAATCAGTTGATGCTCCTGCAGAAAAGTGCCTTCCAGTGACTGCAGTCAGCAGCTGATATACCCTGTCAAAGCACACTGGATCCTCCTTACCCTGACCTTTTGGAAGACAAGTCTGCTGCTATGAATTTGCCAATGGCTGGATATGATGTGTTTTGCTTTTAATTTCACTTTCATCCCTGGCCACATGTAAGTTCTTCAGTTTAACCATGTAACCCTTCCATAAAATGTCCGCTCGCTGATCCCTTTTTGTCAACTTAACCAGGTTCCCCACACGTACTCACCACCTCAGCAATCTCTACTTGAACTTGCCCACATTGACTTATTGATCTTCTCCAACCTTGATAGAACAGGGACTGTTCCTGTGCCCAAGCACCCTGCAGGAACTTTAATGAATCAGGGAGCAATCTGAATCTAATTGATGTTAAATGTGTGTAAGTAGCCAATGTCTCTCCAGAGCTGTTGTTTGAAAGTACAGGTAACAGCCTTTGAATATGATTGCTGCATTCTCTGAACCGGAACATCCTCTGCCCACATTGATTGAACGACACCCCCTGCTGACCGACCGTTAATTGACCAGTTCTGACAATGTTGCATTCTAGACTTTTCCTCCCCTCCCCACGTGGCCACACCTCCTGATTCCAATCCTCGTCCCAGCATTTCATAGCTTCCAGTAATATTTTGGCACTTATGCTCAATTCCACCACAAACCCCATTCCCGACCTATTACTTTGTGCTTCCAAGCAACTTTGGGCAAGAAAGTTGGGATGCAGAGGTTCTGTTTTGCACCCTTATCATTTTGTTACCTCATCATTCCTGCACTTCCATTTTGTTTTCGTTCCCTCCGGTTTCCCTCTTTGTTCTTTGTCACTAAATCCTTTTAATTGCTGCATTTTTAATTTTTGACGAAAGTGGATGGAACTCAGACAAAGTAAGTGTCTACAGCAGATTGTGAGCATTTGTTAATTGGCAATATAATACGTAACGTATGATTAGGATTCATTAAAAATTAGGCTTAACATTTATTGATGTTGGAATATAAAGTCCACTTTCCCCCTTATTGACACGAAGTAAGTTCCTCGATTTAATTTTCATATTTCAGAATCAGTTCAGTTCAAATGGCAAAAGACAGCTCGAGTCGCTGAAGTCACTGCACTCAACCTGATTTTGGACACGTGAGAACTTCAGTTTCTCTCCCTACTGCTCTCTTTATCCGAGCAACTTTCTCTGATTTCCTTTCTTTCAATTTTAAGCGGCCGTGCTCCAGGGGGAAATACTTGGCTGTTGTTGAATCTCCAGCTCGAGCTGAGAGAGGGTTATCTCCCATTGTGAGGTCAGAGACCCAGCCGCAGGTTGATGGGACTCAGGGGTCAGGTCCCAATGCGCAGCCTCTGTAGAATCTTCATGTCTCAGTGTTCCCCAAGGGGAAAGGCACATCCAGGAAGGAGTCACTGCGGGCCTCACTATAGGCTGCACAGAGGGACACTGACAATTACACACGGAGCTTGGACAGCCAGTTCCAAGGGAACCGATGTGACACCTGTGCCCTGTGACTTTGCTTGGGAATTGACCCTGCGTGTGTTTAAGACAGGAACTCTTCCACTGGGTTAAATCCAGCCATTCAAAAGGATCGAATATCTACTGTACGAATACCTGATATACTTCCAAACACCTCATGGAGACTACCATTTACAGCAGATTCTAGTCGATTGTACAACCAGAGAATTGCACTGAAAAGTATAAATATTTCTCTGCATTAACTCATTCATAAAGGAATCATTCCATTGGTCAGGTATTTGTTGGAGAAGCACAGGCTGGCGTTGCATGTCAGGCCCCTGCAAAAACCTGGACATAGACTCTGTTCTAATCAACTGGGGACCTGAAAACTCTGATGGGGAGACCCTCCTAAAGAATGTGGCCTTCACTGTCTGTGCTGTCACTTATCCCTCCCGAGAAGGTGGTGGAGAGTGAGCTCACTTGCTTAATCACTACAGATTACTGGAATATTGTGTGCATTTGTTCCTGGGTCCGCACCTTCAATCATGGGGATGGATTGGAAAGAATGGAACTTTTCAGATTGGGAATCTGATGGGATTTGCAAAAATCATGACACCTCTGGGAGAAACTGTTCCCCGAATGTAAGGTTCAAGAATGAGACAACACAGGCTGAAATTATCTGCAAAAGTAACAGATGTGTAGTAAGAGATGTTTTTTGTTGACATAACGCTTGGTGTTTGTGTGGAGGGCCCTACTGGAGTTCTGATGGAGGCGGATCCAACTGACGCTTTTAACAGGGAACTGGGTCATTATTTGAATTTCACTGAGGGGTGGAGAGTCAATGGACAGAACAGAGTGTCACAGTTTCTGAATCTCAAACTCCCACTTTGTCAATGAGGACTTGGTCACTGACATCAAGAGATGTCAGCATGCTGACGCTTGGCTTGGGAGTCTTTGTTGTGGACATCGAGCTTTACTCACTGTCAACCTCCAGACACCAAGACATGTCATCAGAATTTGCAAATGGCACAAATTTAAAATGCAGGAAACAGAAAAGAGAAGAGTAACAGAAATAACATGCAGAAGTTATTTCTAGTCGGTCTGAGGATGAACGTGGTCCACAGGATTCCTGATATCCTGACAATGAACTAATCAGATCCAGACTTCCTTATTGTTCGTGGTCAATTAATATGAAGCACAGAATTCCTGTGAAACAGACACGAGAGAGGCGAGAGCTTTCTGCTTGTCATAAAGAGCAAAACAGTCACGCAATGACCGTGGGTGATTGACATTTCCTGTATTTAATCAAAATCACACTCGGACATGGCGAACCCTCCAACTACCTGAGGGATTGTGATTTGTAAAGCATATTCCACATGAAGCTTGTTCAGAATCAGTCACAGATTTTTTTAAAATCTGCAATCTGACTAGATTGATCCTGAAGGCAGAAATTTTAGAGACGCTGCAGAAAAGATTTACCACCATGCTTCCTGGACTGGAGGCTATTTCTTATGAAGTAATATTGAGGGGCCGAGGGCTTTTCTCATTGGAGTGAAGACGGATGCGGGGTGAATTGATAAGGGTGTATATGATGATAAGAACCCAGATAGAATGAATAGCCAGAGACTTCTTCCCAGTACAGAAATGTCTTCATAAGGGGGCATAATTTAAAAGTGATTGGAGGAAGGTTATTGGGGAGATGAGAGGTAAGTTCTTTCTATGCACCGACCAGACTCTGTGGTGGTGGTAGTTCAATCAGATGCATTATGGATGTTTACGCGACTCTTGGGTAGGCCCATGGAAGATAGGTTATGCAGATCAGTTTGATCTTAAAGTAGATTAACCGATCAGCACATCATCGAGAGCTGAAGGGCCTGTAATGTACTCTTCTGTATCAATTGTCCTCCACGTTATTGACTCCACTGTCAGTTAAAGTTCTGACACCATATATCCCCCTGAATGATAAGGTTTAAGAACTTCTCACCATTTTCAACGGGATCATTCAGTTTCTGTTCGATTCCTCCGACAAACGTGAACCAATTGTTGTTATTGTACCATTCTCTACCACGATCTCTGGAGAGCAAGTGGGAATATAGCGTTGAGATAGGGAATCAGTCATGATCACATTGAATGGAGAGCAGCCTGTAGGGGCTGAATGGCTTCGTCCTGCTCCTGGTTTCATTCAGCTAAATGTCCTCTTCAAAATCTCATCCTAAAAAGTATCAGTGAAACATTGGGGAAGCACATCAGCAGTTGTTTTCGTTGAGATTTTCCTGCACCTTGAAAATTTGATTTTTCTTTGCAGTGACGATGAACAGTCAGTCTGAGAATCAAAGTGGTCCTCAGGTCTCCTGATGGCGTCTCAATGAAAAAGTTCATAGGAACGCTTCCTTACTGTTAATGACCAATCGCATGCAATAAATACAGACACTGCATGGAACTTTCGGATTGTTCACAGACCCTGGATGTTAATTTGCTTTGTGGATTACGGACTATATAAATGTAGAGGAATTACACTGGATATCCGCAAGTAACGTGAGGATGGATATTTATAAACCCTGCAAAAAAATCTTAAGGGTATCCGAAAATGTTTTAAACGTAATTGAATGGTTTTGAAATTTATTCAACATTGTCGAGGGAATGGGAGGTAATTTCAGAAACCTAGAGAGACTTACAGACACAGATAGAGAGCCACAGCCACAGGTACAGGATAAGATTGCCCTGGAAGTGTTCCGGAGTTCACTCTGTGGTCCACAATAGGCAAGGCAGCAACAGATGGAATGCAGTCATTTTCTGGTTATATGGACGATGTTTTGTATACTATCTGGCACAGTATTGTCCCTGTCCTGGGAGGGTTTGATGTGGAAAATGTAAAGGGGGATTTATTCTTTATCTAACTCAGTGCTGTTCCTGTCCTGGGAGTGGTTGATGGGAACTGTAATTGCGCTTTAATCTGTACTTAACCCTATGTCTGTGCTTTTCTGATAGAGATTGATGGGGACAGTGTCGGGTGATGAAAACAAAACCTAACCTCATGCTGAACGTGGCCTGAGATTTCAAAGGGTTACAGTCTATTGTTAGATTACTCGACACTGAACCTATTTATAGATTCCAGAAGCAACAACGATATTTTCTCCCTATCTAATCCTGCAGTTCCTGTCATTGACTCTCAAACTTTCATCATTTTAGACTATTCAAAATTCCAGGGATACAGTCCTGGGCTTGTGTCATTTCCCTGGCCATTGAACCCGTGCCGTCCAACTATAGTTCTGTGAATCTACGCTGCATTCATTTGCACATGGACTCCCAAGTCCCCAACCCGTTCTTGCCTTTCCCTGTTTATAAAGTCGCTGTCAGCGCTGTGCTGACATGAAATGGCGACCTGAAACAAACCTATAATGGCTACTGACACTTTTGGAATCATTTGTCCTGGTTTGGCAGATTAAAACAAATCTTACACTTTATACATTTTCATCTCCCGGCCTCCTGCAGATGAAATAAACTGGGATGTGAATCGATGCAATTTCGATTTTAGAGGAGGGATAATCTAAACCAAATGGTACAATGGTAAACTGGATGCAGGAGCAGAGAAGCTTCAGTTTGAGTCTGAATTCTGTCAGCACAGGTGAGGGGCAAATGTGTGAAAAGCTTTTTTTTCCATTCATGCATTCCTACATTGTAGAAATGTTAATTTACAAATTAAACTGTAAAAGCAAGATATGGAGAACTCTGTTACAAAGTTTCCATTGATTAAGATGCAGATTCCAGAATCCTTTTAAAGTGCGTGCCCTGAGGTTTTTAAAAGTCTGTCTAACTTTCCAAACTTCAAAACGAAAATACGATAGTAATATGACAGGTCTGCTACTGAATTGTAGGTGCGTGGTCTTGTTCAGAATTTGTCAGAGATTTAGCGCGGAGGAAGATGTACTTTATCCAGATAACAGGCATTTATCAAGGACCAGCCTGACGTAATTTGCCTTCAAATTTTGTGTTCTCTAAAAATAAAGAAATTGATTTACCATTAAGCAAGCCTCTCGGATTGTGCATCATTAGTATACATTTGTGAAAGAGTAACTGTGTATGTGAATGAGCGAGTGTGGCTTTGAGGTGTCTGTGACTGATTGACTGAGAGTTGATGGCTGAGATTGGCTGAGTGAGAGGTTGTGTTCGAGTGTGAGATTCTGAGATCGGGAGTTTGCAATGCTCTATTTTGCGTGTGACTGAACATGTGTGACTGCATGACAGTGTGTCTGTGTGTATGAGCTATGTACGAGTTTGTGATAGACACTGTAGAGGCAGCTTTACTCTGTAATCTAACACAGAGCTTCCCCTGACACGGGAGTGTTTGTGGACATATCTGTACATTGTATGTAACCCTATTTTTCCCTGACTCTGGGAGGTTTAGTTGGAGAAAGTGTACAGGGAAATGTACTCTGCCGATAAGCCAGTGATATAACTATGCTAAGTGCATTTGATCGGGACAGTGTGGGGATAGGGGTTGACTTCGTCATTATCTAATTCCACGGTGAACATGGTCTGGGAGTTAGAAAAGTTGAAGTGCAGAAACAGCTTTACTCTGAACTTAACCCCATTCACTACCTAAATACAATCTGAAAGAACTGCTGATTCTGTCAATCAGAAACAAAACCTCAGCAGGCTTGGCAGCATCTTTGAAGAGAAAACAGCGTTCAAGTTTCAGGTCTGGCTCAGATAAACGGTGACCGGATACGACGTGGTAACTCTGGATTCTCTGTTCGGATGTTGCCAAAACTGCTGAGCTTTAATCAGCAATTTGTTTTTTTCCCTATTCTCTCCCTGTTCTACGAATTGCTCCCCTCAATTAGCTTAGAGACTTTGTTCTGCTGTACATCAGCTTGCTGACAACACATGGAATTCCAGTCTCTCACTCAGACTAGAGTAAATGAATATATAATCCCAGCGGTGTGAAATTCCCCTGCCCTATCACTGTATATTTCCCTGACTAATGCACCTAACCTTCACTATGGGCAATTTAGCATGGCCAATATTACTTAACCCGCACATGTCGAAGCAAACCAGACCATCCGAAAGAACCCCACGCAAACACGGGGAGAACTTACAAACTCCATTTACAGTCGCACGACACTGGAATCAAACAGGAGTCCCTGGAACTCTGAGGCAGCAATCTAACCACTGAGTCACTGTGCCACCCAAACGGTTAAGTTTGAAATTGGGACTGGGAATACAAAAAGCTGCAGTTTAATTTCTGCGACATTCAGTTTCTCCACAAATAAAGTTATGGAGTACATCAGTTCGATAAGCCAGTTCACCATCTTCTCAAGGGCCGATGGGAATGAGGGATAAATGCTGAGCCCAGCCAGTGATGCTCAAGTCCGATGAACAAACGAAAACTTCATCCCTTTGCCTTGTTAATACCTTGCTGCCCCTGCAGATTAATTCAATGTGTTTTAATATCCCAGGACACACAGATCCCTCTCTACGTCAGAGTCCTATAACATCTCCCCATATAAACTGAAGTCTCTGTCGATTCTCTCTGACACTCTCTACTTTGTATTGTAATGGACAGGGCTTTGCCCATTGACTTACCATCGCTACATCGATCTGTTTGACAGCAGCTTACTTCCACTTCACAATTTACTTATAAACTAGTTTCACCAATAATATACTCAGTTTTTAGATCAAGACTGACTTGAGCAGATGCCTTTTGGAAATCTCAAAATCCTTCGGTCACTCTCTGTTCCTTACTCAGTGTGTCTGCCTGTTTCGCTCTGCCCGCCCAGAATATCTGTGAATTGCCACATTCATCTGTTATTATGTTGGAGATGCTTCATGGTGTCCATATCTCCTGTACAATCACAGTAAAACGTCTTCACCTCCCTCGGCCCAAGTCCTGGTCATAATTGCCAAACTGTCCAAATATTTGGTCACACCATCACTTTAACTCTCCCGATTTGTGTCCAACGTTGCGGACAATGATGTTGAATCAATTAATAAGATCCAGATTAAAGGAGTACTTGACTGAAAATAAATACAGTTCTACTAAAGGACTGTAAAATGTACAGATCGGGATTTCCAAACATCAAAGCTTCATTAAACAATCCTGGATGTCAGATAAACAGGACATTCACACACCTGGGTCAGACTCAAGACTCAATGCCCCGACACAGAAAGGTTCCAGTTTCAAACAACATACGGTATTGGAATCAAATGCAGTTTTTGTGAGCAGGGCATAGCACATGGGTTGAGGAAAATTGTCCATGTGGATGTTACGAATCAGGAATCTACTTTAGAATCCAAACTGAACAGAAACATTCCAGTAAAGAACTCTGTGAGTAAGTTCTGGAATACATCTATTTTCGTTGAAAATGGGAACCCTCTTGGATCACAATCGAGAATTACTGCTTGTGTGTGTGTGTGTGTGTGTGTGTTTCTGTGGTGATAGTTGAGAGTGAGTTAAATTTCTATCACTTCTCAGATTATACATATCTTCAAAATGTTTGGTTAGGCATCATCGAGGGAACTTTACTCTGTATTTAACCCTGTGTTGTCAATTGATCTCACAGCTTCCTATATACTGTTTTCAAGGCTCCATCCGTTGCCACATCTTATATTTGCTAGTATCCTTTTCAGAGTGTCCTTCAGCCACTCAATGACATCCCAGACTCAGGGAGGCAGCTGGTGTCACATCTGCACTGTCACAGACATCTGCCTGATGTCCGAACAATGCAATCCCCTTATCACTATTGCTCTCCCACTTCTTTTGTTTTCTCCATTAATTAAATTCAGAGAAGGTTCATTTAAACTTGGAAGCAACAGTAACTTTTCGATTTGAAAATGGAGGGAGGCAGAAAACAGGGCCACTGCTGAAATTCTGTCCAAGCAACAATGTTAAACCTTTTCATCGTTCTGTGGTTCCTAATATTTATACATTTCCTGTACTATAGTATTGAAGTATTTCAGGGGGTGGGTGCTGCCTTGTTACGGAATGATGAAATGAGAATAAACGATATAGTTCTCCAACAATATCTAGTTGCTTTCATTCAGAAAGTAGTTGCTAGTTCGTCTCGTGGCGGCCAGAGGGGATCGCTCTCCCTCACCTCACGGCCCTGGCACGAGTCACCTGTTGCCTCCTCTCGCTTCCTCGGTGTCAGACTTTCCCCGCTGGTTGTGGCCATTCTTTTTGTGACGTCACTGCGCAGCCGCTTGCGCCTTTGCGTCATTCAGGGCATTGTGAGACTGTCAGAAATAATAGAATGTACAGAGACAGGAGCAAAGTGTCCCAGAGAGAAAAAATCTGCTGCTTGTACAGTGACACTGCGAAGCCAGCAGAGGGCGGTATTTTATCACTGTAAACAAAAGAGGGACAGACAGTGACAGAGAGAGTCAGATACATTTCTTCATCAAATTTTAATTAATTCATTGATTGATCAACTCACGTTAACACTTCTGGTAATATTGAATCAACACCCTCACTCCCAGGACCCCCTCCCCTGTCTTGGTTAGTTCTTGTACAGGTGGCCCTCTTCCGAACAACATTTGCAGCTCTTGGACTGCTTGTGCGCCTTACTCTGATAGCCTCCCCATTGCAGTTCCTGCTGAGGTTCATTTTACAGTCGGCTACCATACACCCTGAAGAACGTAAAGTCTCACACACTCTCATTACTAGGATGAATATTTGAATCACAAGCATTCATATTACCTGTGTGGTATTTTAATAGTCCCATGCATTGCAGAAACCTTCAGGCCGATGGGCTTATAGCCGAGAAATGGGATTTGTGCATGTGGATCTTCATTGTCTGCCAGGACCATTCGTTAATATGTTTCCCTCTGAGCTATAAAGAACAAATGAACACAAGAAATAGGAGCATGAGTCTGGAATTCGGCTCCTCGAACCTGCTCCAATTTTTAATACAATCATGGCCGATCTCATCTATGAAGTGCTTTAAGAGGTTAGGAATGGTAAACATTAAAACCCAGATTGCTCAGGTCCTCGATAATTCGCCACGATCGTAATCGATCCATGCAGACCCCATCTCTCTGGCACTTCACTCACCTGCGGAACATCTGGATAACATGGACACCTACATCAGACTTCTGTATATTGGCTTTAGCTCTGCCTTGAAGACCCTAATGCAAACAAGACTCATCGACATTTCTGAGTCCTCGGACTTTCCTCACATCGAGAACTGGATCTTTAACTTTCTGACCTGCAGTGAATGAGGAGAGTTGGAAACTCCTCCTCTTCAATAATACGCAATACTGCTGCCCTTCAAGGCTGTGTACTCAGCCCCCTTCAATATTTCTTAGCCTCTTATGAGTGTACCACCAAATTCAGCTCTAACTCCATTTACAGATTTACTAATGACACCACGATAGTGGGTAGGTCTCAAAACCGACCTAGATTACACCTCCTCCCACCCTGCCCCCTGTAAAAACGCCATCCCATATTCTCAATTCCTTCACCTCCACCGCATCTGCTCCCAGGCGGACCAATTCCAATACCGAACAACCCAGATGGCCTCCTTCTTCACAGACCACAATTTCCCCTCAGACGTGGTTGACGATGCCCTCCACCGCATCTCCTCCACTTCCTGCTCTTCCGCCCTTGAACCCCGCCCCTCCAATCGCCACGAGTACAGAACCCCACAGGTCCTCACCTACCACCCCACCAACCTCCAGATATCGTATCATCCTTCATCATTTCTGCTACCTCCAAACAGACCCCACCACCAAGGATATGTTTCCCTCCCCTCCCCTATCAGCGTTCTGGAAAGACTCCCTCCGCGACTCCCTTGTCAGTTTCACAACCACCACAAACTCAACCTCCACTCCCAGCACCTTCCCCTGCAACAGCAAGAAATGCAAAACTTGCGCCCAAAACTCCCCCTCACTTCCCTCCACAGCCCCAGGGGATCCTCCCGTATCCGTCACAAATTCACCTGCACCTCAATACACAACATTTACTGCATCCACTGCACCTGATGTAGCCTCATTTACATTGCGGAGACAGGCCACTTACTGGCGGAACATTTCAGAGAACCCCTCTGGGACACCCGCACCAAACAACCCAGCCGCGCTGTGGCTGAACACTTTAACTCCCCCTCCCACTCCGCCAAGGACATGCAGGTCCTTGGCCTTCTCCATCGCCAGACCATGGCAACACACGCCTGGAGGAAGAGCACCTCATCTTCCGCCTAGGAACCCTCCAACCACAAGAGATGAATGCAGATATCTCCAGCTTCCTCATTTCCCCTCCCCCACCTTATGTCAGTGCCAACCCTCGGACTCAGCAACGCCTTCTTGACCTGCAATCTTCTTCCTGACCTCACCGCGCCCTCACTCTCTCCGACCTATCACCCTCACCTTAACCTCCTTCCACCTACGCATTCCCAACGCCCCTCCCCAAGTCCCTCCTCCCCAAGTCCCTCCCACGTCTCAAATGTGGACTTCCGTTCAAATAGTTGTGTCCATCAACATTTCCGAGCTTCTGCCGAATTTTGATATAATTGGTCTTGGCTCAGTTTAGTACTCTTCCCTTAGGACCACTCTCATCTTTATCCATGAGCATTCTAAAACTTACAGAATTGTGGTCACTGTTCCCAAAGAAATTCCCCACCGCAAATTCTACCACCTGTCCTGGCTTGTTCCCCAGTACCAGGTCCAATATGACCCTTCCCTCGTCGGACTATTGACATACTGCAGTAGAAAACTCTCCTGGACATTTCTTACAAATTCCACCCCATCCAGACCTCTGACGCTAGGTATATCCCAGTCAATGTTGGGGAAATTAAAATCTCTTATCACCACTAACCTGTTGCCTGTACATATTTCCAAAATCTGTTTACCTATTTGTTCTTCCACCACATGCTCACTGTTGGGAGGCCTGTAATACAGCCCCAACTGTGTAACTGCAATCTTCTAATTTCTCTGCTCCACCCATAATGCCTCACTAACCAAGACCTCCATAGTGTGCTCCTTTAGCACAGCCGTGATATCGTCCTTGACCAGCAATGCAACTCCAACCCTCCCTTTTACTTCCCTCCCGGTCCTGTCTGAAGCGTCTATATCCAGGGATGTTTAATTGCCAATCTTCATGCCCTTCCTTCAACCAAGCCTCTGTGATTGTAATGACATGATACTCCCAGGCACCAATCCAAGCCCTATGTTCATCTGCCTTTCACACTATACTCCTTGAATTAAAGCAGACGCATTTTAGGCTACCATTTTTTTTGTGCTCATCTACTCTCTGTCTACTCTTCCCTTTATGAATGCAATCTTCATAATTCTTACAGTCTCCGGTCTCCACATCACTGCCTACTGGTTTTCTCTTCTGGTTCCCAGTCTCCTGCCACATTAGTTTAAACATTCCCAAATGCAGTAGCAAAAAACCCACTAAGGACATTGGTTCCAGTCTGGTTCAGATGTAGACCGTCCATTTTATAATAGTCCCACCTGCCCCAGGACCGGTCCCAATGTCCAACAAATTGAGCCCCTCCCTTCTCCACCATCTCTTAAGCCATGTGTTCAACCTGACTTTTTTTTCTACGCTGGCTAGCACGTCGCCCTGGTAGTAATCCTGAGATCACTACCTTTGAGGTCCTCCTCTTTAACTTCTCTCCTAGCTCCCTGAATTCTTCTTTGAGGACCTCATCTCATTTTCTACTTATATCGTTGGTGTCCATAAGCACCAAGACAACTGGCTGTTCACCCTCCCCTTTTAGAACGCTCTGCAGCTGATCGGTGGCATACCTGACCTGAGCACCTGTGAGGCAACATACCATCCAGAAGTCCCATTCCGGCCACAGAACCGCCTATCTACTCCCTTCACAAGAGAATTCCCTGTGACAATGGTCCTACGAGTCGTTTTCCCGCCCTTCTGAACAGCAGTGCCTGCCACGATGCCATGAAACATGCAACTGCTGCCCTCCCCTGGTAGGTAATCTCCCCCAACAACATGAAAAACGGTATACCTGTTTTGGAGGGAGATGACGGCAGGGGACACCTGAACTGTCTTCTTACTCTTTTTCTTTCTTTTGGTCACCCATTCACTGTCTCCCTCAGCAATTCTAAACTGTGTTGTGACCAGCTCACTAAACGTGATATCCACGGCATCCTCAGCATTACAGATGCTCCACATTGAGTCCATCCGCAGCTCCAGAGTCATCATGCGGTCAAACAAGAGCTGCAGCTAGACACACTTCTTGCAAGTGTAAGAGTCTGGAGCGTCAGCCACGTTCCTAAGCTTCCACATCAAGCAAGAGGCACAGGCCATGGGTCTGAGTCAACCATTGTTGTTTTGCCAAAAGGTTGACATAATACAGTGGAAGTTTATAGTATCCATTTGCCTTACAGACATCTTACATTTCATGATTTCCCTTATCCATGGTGTGTGTGTGTTTGTGTGTGTGAGAGAGAGTGACAGTGAGAGAGGGGTGCTGACAAGAATCCTATTGTTATTTTGGCATACTCTAATTATATTCAGGGGTTCAGCCTTTTTTACATGAATGTTCATTACTTCGGTGTTTGTTTGGAACTGAGAATTAACCGGAGTTCAGAATGGTTAGGATAATATAACTTGAGCAGCTATGAAAATCAAATCTGTATCTGCTCAAATCTTTCAAGTGTTGACTCACAGTCCATGACTCACGAAGGAATTAATATAAAGCTGACATCACAAAGAAATGCTAATAAATAACTTCAGAGGACATTGGGGCGCTATAGAGAAATATAGGTTAAGTGAGTAGTCAAAGGCCTGACAAATAGAGCTTTACGTGGATAAAAGTGAAGTTGTCCATTTTGACTGGAAGAAAAGAATTTTGTTTTGTTAGAGGGAGATTCCATAGCTCTGACATGCAGTGGGATCAGACTGTAACATTACGTGAATCACAAAGTGCTAGCAGTACGTAATTAGGATAGTGAATAAATGTTTTCCTTTTATCATGGGGGAATTTAAACACAAAAGTAGAGAGCACTGTTGAGCTTGTATCTTGAATGCTCTAATTCTTATCGTTCACCCTGTTTATGGAAGGAAGTAAATACGTTGGAGGCAATTCGGAGAATGCTTCCCAGAATAATACTTACAGAATGACTTGTCATACAAAGGGAATTCGGATAGTCTGGGCTTTTTGTCAGTTTGTGGTTAGGAGAGGAAGAGGCAAATTAATTGAAACAAGATGTTTCCTCTTACAGAAGAGACGAGAATGAAGGATTGCTGTCTAAATGTCAGTGGTTGCCCATTTAAAACACATCCAGATGATTTGATTTCTCTCAAAATGTGGAAACTCTGGCACGCTATTAAAGCAGATTTTGGAATATTTTAAAGGCAAACATAAACAGTTTATTGTTGAGAGAGAGATGGGGAAAGGTTTTCAGGGTAGGCAGGAAGGTGGATTTAAAATTACAATTAATTAGACATATTCATGTTGAATATCTAACTCATCACTGTTTGTATGGGATGTGGCAGGTTGATTAAACTGATAAATTGGAGTTTCAATGTAAAGATCCAACAAACAAGTTTATAATGCTGAAATCCTCCATCTTCAGAGCTTTTTCAATGGTTGAATTTTTCAAGTTTTTGTTTAAAATCATTTAATTTGTGCTGTAACACTAATTGCCTATATGGAAACCGTGACACTTCCAAGGCAGAAGAGATTCCAGTAATGAATGCAGTAATCACAAAGAAAGTTTTAGTCCAATGTGTGACTTAATTAAGATTCATCTAGAACACAACAATGTGAAAGAAAATGAGTGCCACTTCCTGTAAGTTCTATGGAGGGGCTTCTGTCTGAGTAATGCCACAGCAATGCAACAAACACCAACCTACGGCAGTCACATGAACAAAGTTGTTTTAATATGTCTATAATGTTTGCATTTTTCTGAGAGATTAGAGATTTTGTTTGCTTAAAAAATAGTTGCATCAATACAAAACCTTCAAAAGTGGTCAGTGGAAAATTGCTTGCCCATACAATATTCAGATTTCAATTTGTATTCGAACATTTAGATAGCTGAACTCTGAAGAAAGAATAAATATATTGAACAATTAGGTTTCCTATATCCTCTCCTCCCCTCATTCTGCCTGTGATGTCTTTCAATGTCCCTATGAAAGTTTTAAAGAAAAAACCTACTGTTTTCCATTGTCCCACTACCTCTGGAAATTGATCTACTTAATAAATACAGTTGATCAAAGAATATAATACTGAATCCCTGAGCATCCAGCAATTTTATACCAACCATCAGCCAATTGTGCATACAAGACCTAGCTTAAAATGTTATCTTTCATGACTAATTTCAGCTGCGGATACTGTGAAGAACCGGGAAATCTAATTTCGCCAGGAAAAGTTGCAGAAAATAAGTTTGCTCCAGTTTGTGTATAAATGATCCTTGATTCAGAATTCAAAGACGTGAATGGAAATTGCTGGAGAGCTGTTGTTTAGATTGTTCAGGGGCTTCCTCTTGAAAGCATGTGAGAGTAGTGCAACAAACACCTTTGCAGACCAGACCACAGCAATCGCACTAAATTTGCATCCCTATTTCTTGCTTTGTTCCTACAGATTGATGCTCTTATTTAACTAGAACAACAGAAAGCATCCAAATAAAACCCGAAAGAACTGCGAATGCTGTAAATCAGAAAGAAAAAACAGAGTTGCTGGAAAAGCCATTGCTTTAAAACAGCCAAATCTCTTCAGTGAAACGTTTCCCCTTCATCAGCCCAGTCCTGAACGTTTTACCTCCCAATGACCTCTGTGGTCTATACTGCAAGGAAAAATTCCATCTCCCCGACATTCTCTGCCTCTCCCCTTACCTGTGCTCTGACTTCTTGCAAACCAGTTATGTACGTTTGACAAAAAAAATCACCAACTCATGCAGTCATCCTTCTGCAGTGTGAGCAGTTTTTTTTTAAAAAACAGCTGAATAAGCGCTGTAATACTGAATCCAGATCCTTCAGCCATTCCAGCAGCTGGCACACAATTGTATATGCAGACAAATGCTGATTTCAGTGACTAAACTTGCCTGTTCAATTGCAGCCTGGTAAACGTGACAGCCTCAACTGTGATGGAGATGGAAAACCGTGCCTTCCAAATCTAAGGCAGTCTCGAAAAAGTATGTTTGATACGATATGTGACCATGATTTTGCTTCATTCAGAGTACAAGAAAGTGAAAATAAGTTGCTGGTGGGCAGGCAGTTATGGTAAGATAACGTACAGACCCCTCATGAAAACACCACACAGCAGTGCAGAGATTGCCATTCCCGACCATAGCAATCACATACTGCCTCTCCATTATCCACATTGTTCTTTGGGTCGGAGAGTTCTTTTCAAAACAAACAGTTTTAGGAGAGGACATCAAGGAAGCTTGAAATCAAAATTACTTGCAAATTTGGGTTACTTATTCCTGATCAGTTTAGTCTCTTAAAATGAATATATTCAAGAAATATGTGTCCCATCACACACTCACACTCATCACCAGCTATAGTGTCTATGAAAGGTGTTGAAGAATAAAATCAGTATTGATTGCAGTATCCGTCTAGATTGTAAGAAGTTTAACAAAAGCAGCTGAACTCAAGCTGCACGATTGAATCCAGAGTCTTCAGCCATTCAAGCAGCTAGATTAGATTAGATTACTTACAGTGTGGAAACAGGCCCTTCGGTCCAACAAGTCCACATCGACCCGCCGAAGCGCAACCCACCCACACCCCTAACCTAACACTACGGGCAATTTAGCATGGCCAATTCACCTAACCTGCACATCTTTGGACTGTGGGAGGGAACGGGAGCACCCGGAGGAAACCCACGCAGACACGGGGAGAACGTGCAAACTCCACACAGTCAGTCGCATGAGGCGGGAATTGACCCGGGTCTCTGGCGCTGTGAGACAGCAGTGCTCACCACTGTGCCACGTTCCGCACATCGATAATACTCAATAGCTGGCACTCAATAGTAGCTGGAGGCAAATGCTAACATAAGGATTTAATTTATCTTGCCTGACCAGTTACAGGCATGGTAAGTTTGACAATCCAAACTGCTTGGAATATGGAAAATGTAGTTCTCCAAGATTGTTTGCAATAACTACAAAATATGTTTGATCTTTTATGTAATTCGTGCTTCATTTGATATTATATTCTCCAAGGCAATTACTGGAGAACAAGCAGTTCCTGTGAAGTTATGTAGATATTTCCTTCTGCATCCAGGAACCATGTAGCAGGCCCGAGTTACCACACTCAGCCTAACCCGCAAAATATGTATTACATCCAGAAGTTGGAAGATGGTGTTCTTTCTTACACAAGACCTTTGCAGTCATAATTTTATGAATTCTGGTGAAGCCTGCTGGTTGAACTGAGAGCTGGATTATAACGCGATGGTTGGCAGTGCCAAGGGTGGCATGGTACTGACAGTAGCTAATACAGAAGTTGCTGCCTTGTCACAAACCATTTTTGAAATGGCATGATCCCAGGAGATAACAGCAATAACAGAGTGAAGGCAGGGCAACGACGTTTCCTTTGCTGCCATTCGTGATGGGTTTTGCTGAGCCTGTACTAAAGGGATTTGCAGGCAAAAGCTCACTGTGGGAGTTGAGGAGCTCTATTGTTCACAACATAGACAGTCATGAGTGGCTCTCAAATGGTGCCTTCATTTGCCCACCACTGACAAGATAATATAATGGTGCAGGAAGGATTGGGCTTTGCTCCTGAACTCCCCTCCACTTGGCCTGACTCATCAGAATCTTGGCAAGAGCGAATTGACGTGGAAAATTCAGCCCTGTATGTCGAGACAGTACCAAAGGTCCTCATTGGAGACATTGGAAAATTGGTTGCCTCGTCTCCATTTGGGCCTGGAGCTCTTTAGTTGAGATATTTTGAGACGTTTCAACAAGTATAAAGTATTGAAGAAATGACTTGGTTGCATCGTATCTCCCTTTCTTTGCTCCCACACTCCAGCCTCATTACCTTGTCTTGCAAATAGCCAATGAGGGTTTTGGGGAAATAAATCACCATCTACTGTAATTGTGCCTTGAACTAGTTTTACACAACTAGCTGTTCATGGCTTGAAATACTTACTCAATGTTTCAGGTTAATAATGATGATTTTATTGTGGATGTAAATGTTCGCTTAAAATGACTGAATAGCACTTTTCTGACTATTAGCAGACCACCTGACAGTCCATAGTACAAGGTCGATGGAAAACTGTACACTCCAAAATCTATCATGAAAAGGTAAGTTTGAAAACAATATGTAATTAATGTTTTGTTTCATTCAGAGGACAGAAAATAGAAAGGAAATTACTTTCTTGGTACTTTTCAGGAAACATCACGCAGCAGCGCATGGAACACCACTCCAGGCAAGAGCATTTTCATTACTGTCTCTCTGTTATCTGAATTAGAATTAGGGCTTCAGAATTTTGGTTCAAAAATATTGTATTAGGAGAGGACATCAAAGACACTTCATTGTAAGTTTGCTTGCATTTTGTTATTGAAGTTTCTAAACTCTGAATATGAATACACTCAAGAACTTGATATCCCCTTTCTGTCGCTAATCGTTATCACCAGCAACAAAGGTTTTGAAGAACAAATTCATCATCTATTGCAGTCACCCATCTGGAGTGTGACCAGTTTCACTCAAACGGCTGAATGCAGGCTGCAGTCCTGAATCCAGAATCTTCAGTCTCTCAAACAGCTGGCACACAATTGTGGGATGGAGGCAAATGCATATTTAAATAACTTCATTTATCTTTTATGACCAATTGCAGACATGGTAAGTGCGACAATCCAAACTGCAATGGAAATGAAACCTATAGTCCGTCAGGAACAACTGAAGAAATTAAAGAGTCAGTTTGATCCAAAGTGCAATTTAATTCCTGATTAATATTGTATTAGGAATAAAGGTTATTGCTGGAGAACAAGCAATTCCTGTGAATTTATGTAGGTATTTCCTTCTGCATATATCCGAGAACAATGTCAAATACGCTATTCCAGGCCATAGTTAGCTCATGACGGAAACTGCTGGGCTCTGCCTCCCAAGTGTGTATTTTTTCTAGAAGTTAGATTGTGGTGGTCTTTCTAAAAAACAAGCCATTTGCAGTAATACTGTTGTGAATTGTGGTGGAGCCCTGCTGCTTGGACTGAGAGCTGGACCCAGCGCTGCTGTGAATGATGGTAACACTAATGTTGGCATGCTGCTGATGTGGACTGATCAAGAAGCTGTTGCTGGGTCACTATCCCAAGAAGTAACCGGCCAAAACTAAAGAGCTGATGGATCAATTGGAGCAATAGCAGAGTGGCAAACCTTTCTGTGTCACTATTAATGTTTGCAATTGCTGAGCCAATACCCATTGATGAGGAAAAGTCAATCCTATATGTAGAACCAGAATCCAAAGCTCTTCAATGGAGAAATTGGACAGTTAGTTGCCCTTCTCTAATTGCCCTAAGCTCTTTACTTGAGATTTTTCTAGACTGTGCAACACGTGTAAAGTATTGAAGAAATGGGTTTGTCACATCCTTCATTTCCATGTTCCAGCCTGACTGTCAGTGGCTTGAAATCCTGACACTCCTATTCAAGTTTCTAAAAATGTTTTTATTCTGAATGTAAATGTTTGCTTCAATTGACTTAATGGCACTTGAAGACCATTTGCAGCTCTGAAAACGTCAACTGCTGAAAGTGCGAGGGAGCTGGTGTTCTGCTTCTCCAGAAACTAAGAATGTCATTGAAAAGTAAGCTGAACACAATGTGTGACTGTCTACTAACAGCTAGCAGATCTGGCTGCATCTGTGGAGTGAAAGCAGAGTTAATGTTTTTCGTTGAATGACTCATGTTCACAACTTCAGATCTCTCTGAAGAAGGGTCACTTGACTCAAGGTGAACTCTGCTTTCTCTCCACAGATACTGCAAAATATGTTGAGTTTCTTCAGCAACTTCTGTATTTCTTTCAGATTGTCAACTTCCACAGTTTGTTATTTTACATTAAATAAATTATTGACTGGCATGTAATCTTTGCTCTATCGTTAGTCTTGTAAAAAACATTTTAGGTGAAGCTTGCAGTGAATGCTGCAGACCTGATGCTGGGACTGAAACCTGGAGGTTTTGGCGTATGCTAAGGATGGTATATTGCCAGCAGTGACCAATGAAGAGATTCTTCATTGATGAAGGGCTTTTGCCCGAAACGGCGATTTTCCTGCTCCTCAGATGCTGCCTGACCTGCTGTGCTTTTCCAGCTCCATTCTAATCTAAAATGAAGAGATTCTTGCCAGGGTTACTCATCAGTTGACAGCGCAGCTTAGTTTCAAGAGTTGCTACTCCAGTAAGAGGGAGGACAGATCAACACATTTCTGAGCCCTACTGTTCATACTGATCATTGCTGAGGCTGCAAAGGTGGGCACAATCAGGAAAATGAGGGAGGCAGGCCTGAGAGATCATGGAGAGTCAAGATGTCAAAGAGAACGGGTCTATGTCAGCATGGCTTAGCAATGAGAAGGTGCCAGAGTCCCGACCTGCCATTTTCTAAATCCTACCACCTCCCAGTTAAAGGCCAGTGAATAATTGAGCATGCATTCACACAAAGTCGTTCAATAATCATTTCCAGACCTTCAATGTTCAGGCCTTCAGTTGTTCACTTCAAAGCACTGGACTGTGCAATGAGGCTAAACATATTGAAAACACATTGACGACCTAACTCTCTGCTTCCCAATACTATTACATCGGCCACTCCCCTCACCCCATCTCTTCAAAAAGAACTGACCATGGTTCAAGTTGAAAAAAAGGCAACATATATTGCAGTCATAGCTTTTGAAAGTGGCCTTTTTTAACAGAATGTAATGTGAACAGGAGTTTCTGGAAAGCAGGAATTTCTGTAAGATTCCTCTTGACAACATCTCCCAGTGCTACAGTAAACACCACCTTTTCAGACTATAGCCCCTCCCTATTTCTGCATTATTCCTGGTGAGTAGAGTGATTCTTGTTTTAAAAAAAAAAGTTGTATCAGCTCAATAGAGCCTTTTGATCTCCAGGGTTTAATTCCAAATGTTTGCAAGTTGTTTATAGGTGTAAGCCTTTTGCTTAATTTGTGCTTCATTTTGACAGACCAGATTGTCAGGAGGATGGGAATCAAAGTTTGCCAGAAGTGAGGGCAACCATGAAGAAGCAAGTTTGATTTGATCTGATTTTGATGTGGTTTAATTATGCTTCATTTGGAATAAAACAATGTGGAAAGGGAATGTTGGAGAACCACTGATTTCTTTAAAATGTTTTGTGCAATGCGACAAATGCCAGTTCAGACAACAGCAGCTACATTAACGATGCTGCTAGACTGCCTCCCAAGGAATTTAATATTAGTGACAGAGTTGTCTTAAACAGTAGTACCACCACCCTAAATGCTGAGACGGGAAATTACTTGCTGATCAATATTGAGGTTCTGTTTCTGGCCATTGGAGCTATAGTGAAAATACTGAAGAATTGGGTTCCTCTCCTTCACCCCACCTCATCGCTTCTCTTTGTTTCTCTTTCCTGCTCATCCTCACTCACCCACCCACCATTCCACACTCCCTTCAAAATCATTGCCATGGTCTCCAGACTTCGCTGACATTTGATGAAATATGGCTATGGATTGGGACCAGCACCTGGTCTCCTCACCTTGTTTATCTCCCATACAATGTCGCCATTGAATGCTTCGCACTTTTTATAATTTAAGTTGACCAGAGGCCATGTGTATCCACGGAGTCAGGCACATTCCCTAGTAATAGTTATTTGTTTGAATCAAACTTATAAAGTGCTTTCCTGGTGAATTCGATACAGGCAGCATCCCACCCACACCGTTTCACTGATGGCATCAATTAATCGAAGCCTAAATACTGAGGTCATTCCACTGCTCTGGGTCAGAGACCTGTAATTACTTCTGGGTTTATTATGGTCAGATCTTGCAGTAAACTCCGAATGGATGAACGAGCAGGAAAGGAAAAGGAATAAAATTTTCTTTTCAACAATACAGCCAATACTGACTAATATGACATGAACCTTCAGTGAATTTGAAAAATGAGAAATTGCTATATTCGGATTCTGAATCAAACATTGAGTTACAAATTGTGCTTGTAAGGGTTAAATTAGCAACAGTATGTGAAGAGCTTGAGTTTGTTTTTCTAAGATCAGGAAGTTAAACTTAAATCCTTGCATTTGGGATGTTTTCCCTCTGTCCCAGTACAGAAAGTCTTTATTTGACCTCTTTACTCCCCAACCACCAGCTCCTGCCCTCACAGCCAAAACTCTCGATGTTGAAAAGCAGTGCCAAATATTAACTTGGTGATCATGCACATATTTATAATGATCTAACTGGTACTTTATGACAAGTTGCGGCTGTGAAAATGTTGACACCTCACACTGTGAATTAGGTGGAAACCTAAGTTTGTCAGAAACAAAAGGAAACAGATTGGCAAGTAAGTCTGGTATAATGTCAGATTTAAATCTGCTATGTTAGGGATCCAATATTGTGAAAGGGAAGTGCTGGCAGTTGTTGTAAGATTATGTCAGGGTTGCCTCACGAAGGCATCCCAAGGCAGTGTGGTGAACACTAACACAGATGAGAACAATCACTGAAAACAACTGCTTGACTGGTTCAGAAATGCTTGGCTTATTTTGAGAGACCAAACTTGAATCAGCATAAAACATCCAAAGTTTTTCAATGGTCGGTTGAATTTTGCTTGTTTTGTAGTATGAAGGTCTTGCATAGCCCAGAAATGGCTATAAACAATGGTGACATACTAAATAAATGGTTTTCTCTTCTTTTCACCCTGTACTGACTCTTCCATACCCCGACCCCAGCATTCCCTCATTGTGGTGTACTGTAGACATCCTGTGGAAGTCAAAAGAACCACATACCAACACGACCACGATGGTTCATGATGCATCTTGAAAACAAATAAAGTCCCAGCAACATTTTCCAGATCATAGGACAGCATTGCCAATACACTCCAGGGGGATGGGTGGTGAAGGCAGCAATAACTAATAACATTAGAAAGATTACAAGACTGGGATTCAGGGTATACTGCTTTGTCATTACCCCCTCATTAAATTCATCCTTACAAGGGTAAAATCGGGAGCATTGGAATCTTCACTGCTCACCTGGTAATTGGTTTAATTGCAACAATAGTCAAGAAGCTCAATATGATCAAAGAGATTGGCTGGCAAAAGAACTAACATACCTAATTTCCACTCCCTTCACCATCACTGAGCTACAATGTTGGGCTACCTAGCACTTGCACTCCACGGAATGGACTACAGCAACTCATTAGACTTACACTGAAAGGATATTTCCTGTCTATAATCTCTATTTCTGAAGAGAACAACGATCAGCTAAAGGCCTGTTACACCTGATTCTGACTTTGCATGGATATCTCTGTTCTTTTATTATCACTATGGCAAATAATGCGATTTATTAAAATTGCACAGTCATTGACTAACTTAAGAAAACTAGTCGATCAGGCTTGGAATATTGAATCTCAAGTCTGCGATTTTTTTTGTTAAATTGCTTTGGACTTGATTCTGGATAAGGTTACTGATGTTAAATGACTGAATTTGTGCTCTTTGATGAATTGCAGTTCTGGAAACATTGTCAGTGCGAACAGTGAGGGAAATGGGAATGCAGGTTCTCCTGGATCAAGTGAAGTAATTGCAAAGTAAGTTTAGTTGCAGGCATGACTAAGTTAGTCATTATATCAGAATATGACAAACCATTAGGAAATAACTGGTGAGCTGGTAGTTTGTGCAATGTTATACAACGATCAATGGTAACAGATCGGACACAATGATTTGATCAGCTCTCAAAGAGGAACTTGCCTATGTCCACTCCCAAATCCGTTTACTATGTGATACTGCAAAACCTCTCCTTATGAAAATTGTAGATTCCTTTTGAAGACCTCAGTTGAAGCTGCCTCCTCCACTATACCATTAGGCAGAACATTCCAGTTTCCGATCTATGCTGTTTTTTGTTTAAAGGTTTCCTTGTCACCATTGATTTATTTTGTTGATCATCTTAAATCAGTATCCTTTTCTTCTCAAGCCTTTTTTAAATAGAATTCCCACAGTATGGAAACAGGCCACATGACCCAATAAGTCCACACCAACCCTCCACAGAGTAACAAATCCAGATGCATTCTCCTACCCTTTTACTCTACTCTATGCAAATCCCTCTTGATTTTGAACACTTGTAAAATGTCTTATTTATCTTCAGTTCTCCAAAAAGAGCAGCCCGAGCTTCTTCAAACTATTCAAATAGTTGCCCAGTTGCTCATCTCTGGTACCAATTTTGTGTACCTTTTGTGCACCATCGCAAATCCCTTCCTGAAGCGTGCTGCATAAATACTAGACATGAGGGAAAAGCAGGACTGTTTATAACCATTTGGCATTATTTCGTTATTTTGCATGCCACGGTCCTATTTATAATATTCAGAATCCTAATGATATCTTCAATCTGCACTGCCAACTTCATAATTTGTGTGCATACACACAATATGTATAAAATGCATTAAATATTAGACTGGGATCATTTAAGGAAGCATTGATACTTGTATAGAAAGAATTTAGCTTGTGTATAAAATGAACAAGGAACAATCCAGAATAATTCTGAGCTGGAGGAGAGCTGAATTCAATGGGCCAAGAGGGCATTTGAGCACAAATCTGGGCAATGTTCAGCTTCAGCTGTACAGTACAGCTTAACATTTCCACAAGCAGGAAATGGTGGCAAAAACAATACTCTAATTCCCTGCATGATGTTGCAAAGAATATGGATTATTGTTAACCCCAGTGAGAATCATACTAAATATAGACAGTTCAGAGGAGAAATAAAGAGTAAGGGAGACTGGCAGCTAACTTTAAAACGGAATCTAAAAGTCATCATTAGTCACAAACAGTGAAAGGGTGGCAAAAGAATGAGTGGGGCCAATGATCATGAATCCCCTGTTTAAAATTCACAGGTGCAGGGGCCTGGCTGTGGTATTATGAAGAGGAAGTTCATGCCCAGTTCATGGCGAAAAAAAGTAGTTGAGACTTGGATGAGATGAAGTTTGACAGAATTTTAGTAAGGCTAAAATAAAGCAAAATTGCAGATGCTGGAAATCTGAAACAAAAATGAAACTGCTGGAGTATCTCAGCAGGTTTGGCAGCATCTGTGGCGGGAAAGCAGCGTTAATGTTTTTGAGTCCTGTGACACTTGAGCATCTCCAGCTATTTCTGCTTCATTTAGAAAGGCTGATTGTCATTGAGTGTTGGTAACTGACAACAACTGAATTGGAGCCACCTGAGGGTACAGAGAAGAGGAGCATTGAAGCTGCAGCGGTAATATCCACAACAACCTAATCCTGTCCAAATAGAGGCATGGAATCAGAGACTGGAGAATCACAACATTTAAAATATTTTTGTTCAATATTGTCTGGATAAATCCAGCAACCAGATTCATCTTAGTGGTGGGAAAGCTTCTAATGAACTGTAATCTCAGCCTCAAGCAACAATACTGGGAGATCATATGGACTAACTTTATATGCTGACTAGAAAATCTAATGTGTAACCTGTTTACCTAAATCATCTGATGACGGCTTATAATTCTGAATCTTCAGTTTTCTTGGATATTTAAGCCGGTTTAGAAACGTAGAAAATAGGAGCAGGAGGAGACCATGCAATCTTTCGAGCTTGCTCTGCCGTTCATCACGATCATGGCTGATTGTCCAACTCAATAGCCTAATCATGCTTTCTCCCCATGACATTCGATCCCATTTGCCCCAAGTGCTATATCAAGCTGCCGCTTTAATTGTAGTTGAAAGTGCTTGCTTGAAGTGTCTTAATTTGTCCTTACGTTCAATTGAAGCTGAGAAACAAACATGGAGTCCAAACTCTGTCCAAAGTCTGAGGAAGTTGACAATTTAAGTTCACGAGAAAAGACAGTGACAGTCAAAAAGTAAGTTTGATCCAATGTACGACCATGTTATGCTTCAGCATGTGTTCAGTCTCTTTCTGAACCTGTGCCAATCTTCAAAGTTTAAGTCCGTAGGATGTTGCTTGATTGGAACAGCATTTCCTCAATCAATATTATGTGTAGTGAGATTAGCAATTCCCAGGTTATTCCCACATATCTCCCCATGTGATTATACCAACTCTGTCAGGTCATTTCGATTTTCATCTGGAAGTAACTCAGCAGTTTATCCCAGTTTTCCAGAACTTCCTCATTGTTCAATTTAATTTGAGGAATGTCTAATTCACAATCATCTTGATTAGCTTTTGAAACAAAATCCATCTCTTCAAGCCACAGAATGGTCACAGAAATAGGTGGAGCAGTAAGCCATTCAGCCCCTTAAGCATGCGCTGCTGTTCAAAATGATGATGGCTGATTATCCAACTCAGTACTCTGTTCTATCATTCTTTGATCCCTTTAGTCCGAAAAAAAATCTATTATGTTTTGGACTCAATCAATTTCTATGACACTGAATTCTAAAGTGTCACCACTGTCAGGGTGAAGAAATATTTCCTCATCTCAGTCCAAAATGCCCGAGCCAGTCTCCTTAGACCGTGAGCCCTGGTTCGGGACTCCCCAGCCATGGAGAACATCCTTCCTGGTTATCTAATTCTGGACAGAAACACTGGCTTGTGCTGCATTTTGTGATCTTCGCCTGGGTCATGTATGGGGAGGGTTGTTCTCTGTATTGCCACACTTTGACAGTGCAAGTTAACCTCTTGCTGATAGCAGGCTGGAAGCAGGGTAGCCATTTGTTGCTAAAAAAGAGATAGGACTGAGTGCTCACTGCCCATATTCAAAAGGGAAGAATGACCTACTGAGGAGAGATATTAGAGAACTTTTTGTAGCTTTAACGGGTGGACACTGATAGAAATTACTGACTCCAGTAGAACACACAGGGAATCAGCAAAGGTGACCCAAAGTACTGATTCCTAATTACACATGTTGCACTTTCCAAAAGACAACAGCCCATTTTCCTTTTTTAAAAATTAAAATGTTCAGCGATGTATGACACACCTCTGGAGTAGGTGGGACAGGAATCCAAATCTACTAAATCTAATTTAGGAACTTAAGCCTACTGACCAAGGGTAGGGAGACTATCATTCTATCATCAGAGGTCTGTTTTGCATCTCATACAGAATTGATGCAATTGCCCTTAATTGCTTCATTGATCCCTGGGGATGTAAATAATAAGCCATTTGTCAGAGCATTGTGTGTTGCTCAGGTGCCACTGAGTATAATGCTGATCGCTGAGTCGGAGGGTTCAAGATCTACCCTCAGGGTTAGAATACACCAACTGATACTGCCACTGAAGTGCAATCCTGAGATAATCCTGCACATCAGACATGTATGAGGCATTAAACCAAAGCAACTCTGCCCTCTAATGGGACCCTTATTATTTTGAATTAAAGTGAGATTATATCTGGTGTCCCGGCCAATATTTATCGCTCAATCCCGATGAGCAGACCATCTGGTCGTCATCTCCTTTCTTCTTTTCTCACGGAACACAAATTAGATATCACATTTCTGACATGTGACTACATGATCAAAAGTACTTCGGTTGTTGTATAGAACATCTCTGATTGAGAATTGGCTTTGTCAGAACCTGCATGTATTATTACTGAACTTGGCCGTTCATTTTTCACTCTCTTGACCCTCTGTTGTAAGAAAGCACTCCTTTCCAACTTCCACCAAAGGAGAATGAGACAAAGCTCAGTGCTGTAATATTCCACTTTATACTAACATCTGGATCAAACTGAAATACCATTCAATGCAAATATAAAACGAACTGAACCAGTTTTAAAGGATTAAAACAAATCATATTTGTCACCAAAGGAGTGTATTGAAATATTTCAATAGTTCTCATTGTGTCAAGTACAAGCAAGCAGTGGAGTCTGTTGCAATCTATTTTATCTTGTCTAAAGAATAGGCTGAGGAAAAGCATTGCAAGCTCTTTAAATTCGAGAATGAGGAAAGGAATACAGTGTGGAACAGTGACTAACAACAGGAAAATTATTCTTCAGATTAGAATAGATATGTAGTAGAATATACTAAAATGATAGAATGAGAGAAGCTAAAGTGGGGTATTGTCAGCGGAATGTTTTATAAGCTTGTTAATATCGGGTCAGTGAGGATCTTATTGAATGGTGGAACAAGCTCGAAGCGCCAAGTGACATATTCTCATTTACTGTTCATACCTCGAAAAAATTTTGTTAGTTACTGGAACGGATGTGTTAAACACATTTTAAACTGTTACATGGGCACATGCTGATATTTCCGTCTATGATTCCTTGGGTTTGATAGTATGTAGTTGACAGTGTCCCCAGGGGTTCTGCACTTGTTTCAGAGATCTGGAAAGAGATGTTTAGGATACTCTGAGGTGGCATTAAGATGTTATATAAATGCGCAACTTTTCTACTCTGCTAGGGTAGAGAGGATTTTGCTCTCTATCAAACCTGTGCATCATTTGACTTCAATCTGCTTTTCTATGTTGCATTATTGTATGGAGTTTATTCTCTTAAGTCAATAGCCTGGGATTTGCCAAAGTTTAAGACATTTTTACTCAGATTGGTGAGTTTCTGGATCCCATGAGGTAGATTCATTGCAATCAGTAATGGGAAATATAGCAGATCAAATATAATGTTGTTAATTATTATTACATCTTTTAACATGGATAACTATGTGCTGTTCCATGAACCTCAAGATTTAAAAGCCTTTTCAGTGGAGCCACTGCTGATTTAACCAATGCGCTATACTGGTGAACTCACTGATGCTGAAACATCTCTCATCTGGGACAATGATGAAATAGAAACTGACTGGAACTGCAACTTATCAAGAAAACTAGGGATCAGCGAGAGGTTGGGGCCGAAGCTCAGAATACAGAGGCACTGCAAACCCAAACACCCACTGACACAGTTTCTCAAGGTGAATTATGATGTGGTTCTGCCCTATTCGGTTCTGATCTCTGTGGTTTGTGGAAAAAAATGATATCTGCTAGAAGACAACTACAAAGCTCTCTTGCGATAATGTGACACAGAATCAAGTCAAATTTGGAGTTCCCCTTATGGGGCTTCTTTCATTCTTTCAAGTGGCAGCTGAATTTGCTGATCAGGTATCAGTTACTATCAAATTGTATGAAATCTTGATAGTGATTCCTTTATTTACATTTCCTTATCTCTGAGGTTTGCCCCATTTCTTTATTAAAGAGACAATGTGTGTGAGATCTCTTTAGTGCTGTCCATAGGATAGCCGTGCTCCTGCCACTGTGCAACTTCATATTGATATCTGCCTTTAAAAACAATCTGAATCAATGGTCAAATACTGGTGTCGGAACTAACCAGGGTTCATAATAGAATGACTAATTATTCAACTGCTGCAAACCAATATGGGCTAGATTTTCAAACTGTCATTATCACAAAGGTGATTTTGGTGCTACATTCAGTATTCAGAATGACAATTAGGTTTTCTGTCAGTGCAGAATTTCTCGCTATTACTTTAAATAATAGTGTGCTGTGTGTATGTGCATTTATTTATTCTGTTTCTATTTATTTCTGTTCCTCAATGGCTTTGAAATTGTTGTTGTATAGTATCAAAGGCAAAGTAATGTCTCCACAAGGACATTGTTGCTGGTTTTCCTCTGAGACCAGTGCAGAACTTTACCAGTTTATTGTAGGCCTGATACATTATAGTTAAGTTTCACTACTGCCAGCTGGTACAACATGGAAATGTGAGTATTGATGAAAATAAAGTTTTTTTATATATAAATGTCTTTAATATTGTACTTAGCAGGACATTCTCAAGAGTTCCAATGGAAAGGGAGAAAGCATTTAATCTGTCTGGGTAATGAGTGCTGATTGATAAAGGCATGGAGAGTGGACCAGGTGATGGTTGGCAGTTAACTGCCAATGCTTGTTGTGATTCGACTAAATTGGTGATGGCCATTCTCTGCCTCATTTGGCATGACAATACCGTGACCACTCAGGCAACCTGCCAATTGAAAACATAACAAAGTTCAGTTGTCAACATCCATCACCATCTGACCAGGCCATTTTTCCATTGGGAACATCTCGATCAATTATTGTGCACTTTCCAAAGCATCAGAACTCTTTTCTTGTTCAGTATAAAATGTTGTTTCCCTTTATGTCAAAATATTTCTGTATTTGCAAACAATTGTTTGAATTTGGGAAACTTTTGTTAATGGAGTATCCAACATCCAGCTGATATGATTAAAATAGAATCTAGTTTTTGAATTTGAAATGATTTAACCCCCTGACAAGCCCACTTTGTTCATGAAGATCCTCTTTGTAATTTGTATCAGTCTGGTTGTTGAAAGACAGCTTTTGAAAGTTGTTTAATCGGTCAATTTCTATTTAATGAATTGCTGAAATGGTGCAAAATGCATTCTATTGCATTTACAAAACTAAGATATCTTGTGAAAGCAGGAGATGTGCACAGTGCAAATAAAAATCCCATTTACTGCTGGCCTGGACAAGACTGATAAACTTAAACTTGTGATCATAGAGAAAGGACTGAGATCTTCACAGGATCATTATCATCTAATGTATTGAGTTTAAACTTATGTCGATCTCTAAATTCTTCAAAGCCTTGATCCACGCTGTCTCTTGTACCCCTTATATACACAATCTGTTCTTTGGTTCTCTGATTGCTTCATATCTTTTTGTCCATGAGTATGGCCAAGCCCCCTTAATTAGCTGTACTTTACTGATAAACTTCCTCAGATGCCATCTGGTACTGATTCCCTCTTTGAAAGCTTGCTTAAAAGCCGAATTCATGTTTTTGGTCTTGGTCCTAACTCTTCTGATACATGCCAATAAACTTCTCCTGTTTGTCATTTGGTGCATCCTTTTCTAGTTTGGAAGGTCGAACTCGAATAAATATAAGGCTAAAGACAGGATTCTTGTGGAGTGACAGAGGGATTTGGGTGTGCAGTACATATATCCCTCAAAGTTACCACCAAATGGATGGGTTGTTAAGAAAGCATTTGGTGTTTTGGCTTTCATTAACAGGGGGATCGAGTTTGAGAGCCGTGAGGGTTTGCGACAGCTCTACAAGTCCCTGGTGAGACCACACTTGGAATATTGTGTCCAGTTCTGGTCGCCCCACTATAAGAAAGATGTAGAGGCTTTGGAGAGCATGCACAGAAGGTTTACCAGGATTCTGCCTGGACTGGAGGGCTTGCCTTATGAAGGAAGGCTGAATAAGCTCAGACGTTTCTCTCTGGAGAGAAGGAGGAAAAGAGGAGACCTGATTGAGGTATACAAGATAATGAGAGGAGTAGATAAAGTCAATAGCTAGACACTTTTCCCCAGGGCAGGATTGACTGGTACAAGGGGTCATATTTTTAAGATATTAGTAGAAAGGTATAGAGGAGACGTCAGAGGTAGGTTCTTTATGTAGAGAGTTGTGAATGCATGGAACGCATTGCCAGTGGTGGTGGTGGAAGCAGAGTCATTAGGGACTTTTAAGCGACTGCTGGACATGCACATGTTTAGCAGTGAATTGAGGGGTGTGTAGGTTGTTATTATATTTTACATTAGGATTAAACCTTGGCCAAAGGGCCTGTTCTGTGCTGTACTTTTCTATGTTCTATGTTAAAGCATCTCATAAATGTGAGTATTTAATGTCCACTTTGGCAGAATTAATTGATTCTAATTGGAATGTATCTGCCAAAGCTTTAGCAAAACTGAATCAGCAAACAGCTTCAAACTGTGCACACATCCATCATATAACATTGCTGCTCCACATTAACGTTTCAAATGCACTGCTCCATTCCAAATAGCGGACCACCCGTTCCCTTCATAGAAATTTGTTTCTGATGGATGGAAGTGGTTGTTTCGGTACTTCTGCCATTTTTATGGAACTCATCTCAAGTTACACTTTAGAATTTAACACTCAGGCCAAGACTGTTTGTGTTAAGCTTTATCAATTTTGACCAGTTTGCCAGCTCGTCATGTTTTTGAATATTGGAATGGGATTGGGTTCTATGAGCCCTCTAGGGACAGGCTGCAAGGTCATTAGGTGGATAATAATAAGGGAAGGAAGGAGTTTCAGTGGCTCTCATATTTCCACCTCCGTAGTATTTTATTGATCCCAAATTAGGGAAAGGATGGCCACTCAGGTGGTCAATGTAGAGTCTGTTCCCGCCAATGCCGGCAGTTTGTTAGCAGTAGGTGGGTCCTCCATTGTGTGGGAGACCTCCTACTGCATCCTAGAGACACACCTGCAGGATGTCCCTCCTAATGAAGTACCTTATGGCTCACAACAGGGTATCCCATCTGCATACTGGAACAGTCTCCTGTCCATGGTGGCGATCATTACGGGAACTGGAAATCAGAGTAAGTAAGTGAAAGAAGCCGTGAAGGCTAGAGTGTTCACAACATTCCCAGGACCAGGTTGGCAGTTCCTACTGAGACCATTAATAAGTCATTAAGATCCCCCAATTGGTGCATGGACACTGGGTTACTCCTACTCCTAGTAAGAGTACTGTGATTACTGCTGTTTCAGTGCTATCAAGCAAATAGTGAAGTGTGGCCATGTGATAAAATCATTTACATTCAGTGCTGAATATTTGAGACTTTTTTGTGAGAAACTTTATAATTCTTCTCGATGTTCTTAATACACTTTTTGTTTCATATAATGGTGATTTTCTACATAGGATTACAGAGGAAATACAGACCATTTGGCACAATCAGTTCATGCCAGCGCTTATGTTCCACTCAAGGTGTTTCACATCTTTTCTCATCTAAATCGCCCATTGTAATTCTCGATTCCCATCCCTTCCAAGTGCTTGCCTAGTTTCCTTGAAATACATCTCAACTATTGATTTCAACTATTCCGTCTGGTCACATATTCCCCATTCTCATCAT
Source organism: Chiloscyllium plagiosum (assembly GCF_037043375.1). Lineage (NCBI taxonomy): Eukaryota > Metazoa > Chordata > Chondrichthyes > Orectolobiformes > Hemiscylliidae > Chiloscyllium > Chiloscyllium plagiosum. The sequence goes on along the minus strand of NW_028270183.1, from coordinate 64,126,228 downwards.
TCTTTCAGTGAAGAGGTTTCTTCTGAATTCCCATTTGGATTTCTTGAGGTACCGTCTTATATTGACAACCTCTTGTTATGTTCTACACCATACTGAAATGTTTTCTCTGTACCTTCTCTTTTCAAAATCTTTCATAATTTTAGAACTGTCATCCTTCTTTTCAAGAGAGAAGTGAACAGCACAACAATTCTTCCTTGATATACACAGCCAGAAACTTGTGTAGCATTCTTATAAATCTTCTCTTCACTCTCTCTCATACATTCTATAATATGTCAACTCGAACTGCAGGCAATACTCTTAATTATAGTCAACCAAATTTCTATAGTGACCCTACTTTCAAATCTATCCCTTTAGAGATAAAGCTTAGAGCCTTGTTTGCAGTTTTATGGCCTTTGGAACCTGTGGTGAAATTGTTAGTGACTGATGTAATTGGCTGAAATCCCTTTGTTTGTCTCCCTCACTTAGACGTGCATCTTTGAATAAATGACCTGCATATTATTCCTACCAAGATCTAACACATTTCGTTTATCTGTATAGTTCTTCATTTGCTAATTATTTGAACATACCGTAAATTAATTAATGATCTCTTGCAACTTCTTGTAGTCATCAGAATTGGCTACATTTCAGCATTCCTTTCCAATTTGGTGTCATTGAATTGCTAATTTTTTTTCGTAATTAGATGCAATATTAGTTTGCAGTTTTACTTTATTTTGTTTTGAATTTTTAGAGAGGTGCAGTAATCCACACGGTAACTATAACAACTAAATGTAGAATGACAGATAGATGAAAATTATTACACACACATGACTAATTCATAGACTCTATTAACTTCAAGGTCAAAGCAGGGAATTATTTTTTACACGAATGATATGGTGAGATTATCCGTCGTGCAATCATTTTTGTCCATTTCTTTTTTGTTGCAGTTTATTTCCCCAGGTCGTTCTGTGCTACTGATATGAAATTGAAAAGGCACACATCCTCCATTTTAAACTAAATGATAATAAAAAAAAACAGCGTTTATATAAAATGTAACATGATTTATGAAACCATCCCTCCAGGCTTATACATATTCACAGCCATGTAGAGTTATATAGCGAGAGGCTGAATGAGCTGGGGCTGATTTCCCTGGAGCGTTGGAGGCTGAGGGTGACTTTATAAGGGTTTATAAAATCATCAGAGGCACGGATACAGTGAATAGACAAGGTATTTTTCCCTGGGGTGGGTGGAGTCTCGTCTAAACCTATACTCGTGAGTATAGGTTTAGAGTGAGAGGGGAAAAAGTTGAAAGTACCTAAGGAGTAACTTTTTCATGCAGAGGATAGTGTGTATGGAATGAACTGTCACAGGAAGCAGTGGAGGCTGGTGCAATTTCAACATTTAAAAGGAATCTGAGTGTGTAGACGAATAGGAGGGTTCAGAGGGATATGGGCCCAGTACCAGCAAATGGGACTAGATTAGTTTAGGATATCTGGTCAGCATGGGCGAGTGAGACTGAAAGATCTGTTTCCAAGTTGTACATCTCTATGACTGTAAGATCTCCCCCTTTGCTCTTAATGTACGAGTCGAATCTCTTTGGATTATCTTTAACATTATGTCATTTTCCTTTCTTGCCCTCCTCATTTCCCTCTTTACAATGTCCCTGCACCTCTTGTACTCTTCGGGATTCACTTGATCCCATTTCTCTATATCGAATATACGATTCATTCTTAATCTGAACCAGAGCCTCAATACCTTTATTCCTCCAGTGTTCCCTCATCTTACCAGCCTTATCTTCACACTAACGGAACATCATGCCTCCGAACTCTCGTTATCTCACTTCTGAAAGCTTCACTCTTGCCGGCCGTCCCTTGAGCTGCAAACAGTCTACTCCAATCAACCCTTGAAAATTTTTGTCTCATACTATCAAAATTTGCCCTCGTCCAATTAAGAACTTTAACTTATATATAATGCCAATCCTTTCCATAAATATTTTACAACTAATCGAATTATGACCCCGGCCCCAAAAAGCTCCCCTACTAACCATTCAGTCACTTGCCCTGCCTTATATCAGAAGAGTAGGTCAGGTTTGCTCCTTCTGTGATAGTTACATCTGCATATTAATGAAGAAAATTGACTTTAGCACTTACCAAATTCCTCACCATCCAAGCTCTGAAGACCATGGCTGTCCCACTTTATGTTTGGAAGGTTAAAATTTGCTATTACTACAATCCTATTATTCTTACATATAAATAAGATCTTTCGACATATTTGCTACTCAATTTCACTCTGAGGGGGGACTATTACAATCGCATCAAAGTAATCATGCTTTTCTTATTCCTGAGTTCCATCCACATAGCTTCACTCGACCATCCCTCAGAAATACCTTGTGTTAGAACAGTAGTAATGTTTCACCACAAGAAAAATTGATTCCAATCTCCTTCTAGCTCCTCCTACTTCTGCCGTACCTTTGATGATGGAAGGGGCTTTGAACATAAATTATTCAACTTACTGGTGATGGTTAGTAGCTGAAAATAAAGATACAATGGGTGACTTGGGTGATGGGAAATAAAAGGTTACATTGTGTGGAAGGAAAATTCTGGATAGAAACAAGAATTTTAAAAGAACGAACTCCATTCTGTCTGCCCAGGTTTGCCTACACCGCTATACCTCCAGAGTACTTTCCTTTTATTTTGATGAGTTCAAGTTAATCTCGGCCGCTGTTTTGTACTTGTTAACCATTTGTTAACGGGTGTTTGCCGTTTCAGAATGTAGATTGCCTTATTATGTACGTTCTCAGAGTTCAGTGTTTGGAGTCCTTGTTGGTTCAACCTGTGCTTTGGTCTATAATGCTAAATTACAGAAAAATATTAATAGCAATTTAAAATAAAATGTTAGGATATTGGAAGAACAGCTAAGAGCTTCAAAGCGTGACAGAGGGGTTGTGGGAAAGGACATGGACAGCAGCAGGGTTTCCAGAACTTCTAATCTCTGCCTTCCCTGATCGAAATCAACCTGTGATTTATAATTGTTGAGGATTGTTATTCATTAATATCGGTGTGTCAGATAGATCTCAGTCTCAGGGAGGTGTGACCTGCTTCTTTGTTTTGTGATGAACTCAGGGGAACATACAATAGTAAGGGTGTAAACCCAAAGGGGTGAAGGAGCAGAGGTTCATCCGCGTGTATGTGCACAAATCAGGAAATGTACCATGACACATGGACAGAAGAGCAAATAAACCCAGCTTCATCACCCTACGCTGTAGAGAACAAACACAAAGCAATTGTGTTAAACTGAAATAAAACAGTCTCTTGTCTCACCTGGAATGTTGCATCTAGCTTCAGGTGCCAAGTTTTTGAAAAGAAATGCAAATTTATGAGATTGGGTGCGTGACTGATTCACAACACTATTCCCGGGATGATACACCTCACCAACTCTGAGAAATTGAGAATGTTCTCCTCTGCTGATAGTTTCCAGACTCTGTGAACAGTTGCTATGATTGGTTCTCAATTCCGTCTTGCGTTATATGGATCTCAATGGCCTAATATTTCAAGTACTCATGAGCTGTGCCTTGCCTGATCACAGCCACCTCTGATTTATTATTTTTGAGGTTTGCTGTTCAGTAATATGTCTGTATCAGACGGATCTCAGTCTCATTCCCTGGGATCTGACAGGTGTGGTGTGTCAAGTAGATCCCAGGAATTGTGGTCCATGAGATTTATGTGTGAGAAAAACTCCAGTTCTGAGAATCCGCCCTTGGATTGTGCAAGTGTTGTTGTCTGAATACCTAACAGAACGTTGACATTTTTGGCTGATGAATGTTTCGTCGGGCGCTTTAGGTGGCGATTTCTGCATTACTAACCCAGGCTGCCCTGACATTGGGAGTACTTTTAGGTTAGACAGTGCAGAGTAAACTTTCAAACTCCGTTGTCTGCCTTTTTTCCGCTTCTGGTGGAGCCTATAAAATTATCATGAGTTGACCCGAGGCCGTGACCCTTGGTGCATAAGCGGAAATGTTCTCTAATCATTCTGCCTCTGGAGTGTTCCATCAGGCATATCGTGTGAAAGATGTATTTACATTAGTGGGCTGCATGGTAGCGCAGCATTAAACTAAATGACTGGATGAAACACAACCAAACAGAACAAGTGAAAGTATTTGGCTGGGAAAGGAGTAGAATGTGGGAAAATGTATTATTACTGACTGGCCTTGAAGAAAGAATTAAGCAAACTCAAGGTTAGTGCATATTCATTCGAGATTTATTAACTATTTCATAAAACATCTTTCTCCAAAAGATTGATGTAAAAGCTAACAGAAGTGAATATAATGGCTGGATGCCACATTGAGACGAGAACACATGCGCTGTGAGCTGGAAATTTTCTGTACATCAGTAACAGTCACAAGAAAGGGAATACAAAGGCTCATCAGAAAGGGTAGGCAACCATTCTGAGTAAGGAACAAATAAAAACAAAACAAATGGGCTTCAAACAACTGGGAAGCTACAAATTCTTCCAACCACAACCATCTCAAAGATATCAAAGTAAAAAGGAAAATCCATCAATAATTGTCTCAGTTACAGGCTGATAAACTGAAGTCATCTCACTGTTAGAGTCAGCAACAGGACAGATTGGGAATTCAGAGACCTTGATAAGCAGATCAGGAAAATCAAAGGGGTCCACAACTCATTCACTTAATCTGGAAAAAGAGAGAGAAAGCAATGACGCAGATATTTATGCTCAGGGACTTTCAGATTTAATGTTTATTCAATGGCACACTTAGAGATTTCACAAAACATATTGGGCTGCTTGGCATGAGAAAGATGTGATTATTCTCACATTCTCCAGACTGACGGCAGCGCTGTAGAAAATACTCAGGAAGAACAAGGTGATGAACGTGGAAGCAGTTGTCCAGATGTTGCTGTTATCATCCTCATAGTCTTCAATCCAAGTGTGATCTATTGAATCTATGAATATAAAGCTGAGAGAACGCATTTAGATTGTGTATTGATCCAGATCAATCTATCTGCATCCAAGTCATGTAATTGGAGACCATCACATCTTCATAAAGCAGTCAGGTATTTCTCAAGTGTGACTCTTATCTGTATCTATTAGTGCATTATTGACTCAGCAAGAAATTACAAATACCAACTGCACATGTTCTTTCTTCATTGTCCATGTCAGAACGTTTTAAATTATTTTTCTTTTCATCTATTATTTAAGGATATTATTATTTAAGGAATGCTTATTACGAATGATGATTTTAATTATATCATTGTATTATAAATATAGGCTGTGACAGCACTTTAGTTGAAAATTGTAGCCATCACTGAATAAAAGTTCAAATGTGATTCTCATCTTTTATATTGGTGACCAATTGCTTGGCAAATCATGAATATAAGTGACATCACAGTCAGGACATTGCTTCACATTTTAGTTTGTAGGATCTGTATATTTAGGAATAAGTTTTAGTACGTGTGTCCCTTAATTTATTTGATCTACTGCTTGGTGTGTTTGTTTTCCCTTTAATGTTTGTGTATGTGGTTATAAGAGTCTCTTACTTCACTCCAGCCCATGTTGGAGTCTGTGCATGAATAAACATATTTCTGTTCCTTTACTACTGGTGTGCTCATGTGTTTGTGCACCTAAATTTTGGTCTTTTCCCAGTGTGTAAGCATCATCATGCTAATATGGCACTTCGTTGCTGCCTATGCTTATCTTGTAATGTCTTTGTGAGTGTTCACTTTTCATTAGTGCTATCTAAAATGTGTGCTTATGTGTCTGTTTCAGATACTACCTACACTGGGTTATTTTCATGTTTATGCTTAATAAATGTTAGCATGCAATGTTATGTTTTGATGGATGTTTGTATTTATATGATGATGATTGCTTGTGTGGCAATCTTTCCCAAACTATCTACTGATCAGCTTGTTTGTGCTATTGTTTGTGGATGCTTGCTGATGCGTGTGCCCATTATCCTTATTGAATAAACACTCCTCTATTTGTTCATCTATGCACTTGTGTGTCTGCATGTGAGACTCTGAATTTGTGTCTGCGTGTGATATTGTATACATGCTGATCAATGTGGTTTAAAAAATAACTAATTAAGCTGCCTCTGACATCGTATGTTTGTGATTCTGAAAATGGGAAAATAATGATATTAATGTTTATCTCTGTGCACTTACGTGCCTGTGTGAGTTGACATGTGGGAGGACATTTTTCGGAATTTGTATCTGTGTGTTCATGTGTGTATGTCTGTACGCATTGTGCTGTATGAATGTAAATGTATTCATGCCCATTTGTGTGTTACCGTGTGTCTATGTTTCTCATGGTTATATGTGAGTACTCCTGTTCATTTGTGCAAATGATTTTCTTTCGGTGTATGTGAGTTTTTGTATGAGCTTAGGTGGGTGTTCAAGTACCACTTGCATGTGTGGCTCTGTGCGAGTATGTGTGTGTGACGTCTTATCTATATGCACATTTGAGTGTGCACATAAATATGTGTCTTTAGGTGAGAGCCCGTATATGTGTCATTGCGTGTGTATTTGCGATCATCTCTCTGCATCTGTTCTTATACCAGACTGTAATTTTCATTATTCTAATTTATTGTTCTAATTTTAATGCATTGCCCATAATTAGATTTGACCTTGGTGTTGCAGGAAACGTTTCCCATCGTCGTGCAGAGATAAGCGTTTTATGAGCAACTCTTCTGTTGCAGTAATAGAACTTCTGTCTATGAGAGAAAAGGCGTGAGTTCAAATCCCCACTGCCCCAGAGATAACATTTCTGAATATGTTTATTAGAAAGTATCTACTTGGGTTCTGTATGTGAAACAAAATGATATCAGGTATTCGAATACCAGAATTGATCCCATGTGCTCCAGAAAACTGAGACAAAACTATGGAATTCAAACTGGGACGATGCAAACACCAGTTTCGGATTATGGGAATCAATGTTAATCATTTGTTAACAGAGCCAAGCGTGTCTAACATGCTTCAAATGTATTGTTTTGCATGGAAATGTTAAACCTTTGGACAGTAAGCAAGAAGCTGACTGTCCCTGTTAGCAACTGGGTTACATTACAGAGGACATCTACCATGAAAACTCTGCACAGGGAGCAAGAGGACAGACCATTCATTGTTCCCCTCCCTCTGCTCCACAACAACTTAACTGTTGATTCTCTTTGGTGTGAAAGTGAAGATACATTCTGTCAACTCATGCGCTGGCGCAAGATCCCTGGCAGTTCCCCAGAAACAAAGGTCACATTCAAACTGTTCTGCACTCTTTACGATTCGTATGTTCCAATCAAATTTAATTTTAAAATGTCTTAAATTTACATTTCCAATTGGTGCAATTTGGCAGTTTAAAACTGACATGAATTTTGTAAGAATGTCAAATGGGAGGAATCAAAAACATCAAGTTCAAAACTCGTGCCCTACCCTTGACATAAAATGGACATTGTCAGATTTTGTCACAGAGGGATTTAGGATGGATAAGGTACTTGGTGGAATCCTGCAATGAGTGAGCTTTACTCTGTCTCTGACCCAGGGTGCATCTGAGCAGGGAACATTAACTGCACAAGACACTCGTCCTAGACCTGTTAATAATCCACTTTAACTACACAGATGGAATGTAAGTCAAAGTGAGAAACAACTAATTCAGTATTTAACTCACAGCTGGAGGAAAAGAAACACTTCATTATTTCCGATCAACTATTAAATGCAACTTTGAGATTTTTATTGACATGAATTAACAGTGTCCATCAGTGCAAGTGAAATGTTTACGAAACTCGGTTTACCGCTGGATTTATCGACTGTTCTGTTGATGATCTTCAATGGAATCGCTTCATGTCCCACCACACAGGAGTAAGAAGCACCGCTGGCCCACTCCTCCGCTGTAATGGATAACAGGCTGTAGATGAAGAAGGAGGTGTTGTCGCTCTCCGCCATCACCTCGGTGTTCTTGTAGTTACTGGGATTCACCGGCTTGTCATTGATTGTCCACTTAACGAAGATCTCTCGGGGGGAGAAACCTCTCACTAAACAGGTGAGGGAGAGAAACCTCTGAGCGGAGATTTCTTCTGTTGGTGGCAGGAGGACCGACACTGATGGCTCCAGCGGATTAATCACTGCAGAATATTGGAGACAAATATAAACTCAACCAAAACATCCTGAACCAATATCACAATTTCACTAAATATTACGATAAGCCATTTTTAATTTGGGATTTATTCACTTTCGTTTTCTAAAGGAGCAGTATGGTTCAGTCTGCTCCTTTAGAAAACATTCTGTTCAGTAAAAAAAGTAAAGTTTAATGTGAAAGTTGCCTCCATGTTTCCAGCCCACAACAAGGGCATTCTGCCCAATTGTCATTGCTGATGGTGACGTCACGGCCCAGGCTTCTTCCCATTATATCTGACTTAATCAGAATGCAATATCCTTTGGTCCATCTTCTTCTTAATCAGCTACTTAGCTACCCTGCCTTCAGATGCATCATTAATGCCCCCAATGGTGTTTGTTCATTCCCAATCAAAGCCTGCCATTGATGTAACTGGATCTGATTTACACATGGGATCCTTTGTGTTTTAATCTCACCGCTCACCTTTCTCCTTGTGGATGGAGTCTCTCAGCGGAGTCGGCAGATTCTGATGGTACACCACACATTCAAAAGTAACGCCACTCAGCCAGGCTTCAGTAGAAATGTCTAATTTGCTGATCACGCTGTCGGGATTCTGTCCATGCTGCTCAGCAATCTCTGATTTCAGAGGCTTCTTTTCTTGTTTCCAGGTCACGTTGACTCCAGAAGGAAGATTGGACACAACGCAGGTTAACGTCACCGTCGCCTCCAGTAAGACTTGTTCTACTGGCGGTGGGAGGATTTTAACGGTGTTAGGGTGGCACTCGGTATCTTCTATGAAACAAAAATCAAAGTCAATGAAAAATGCCCCTTTATGATATAAACACCCAATCTTCAGATTACTTCTTCACAGGGTGAAGACACCACCTTCAAAATGGCAACTCCAACTATTGCTGAAACGATGCTTACTATTGTTGATGTATTTTGATCTGTGAAACATTTGTGATTACCTATGCCATACCCTGTGTAATTATTCCGAAAGAACACTGGCTTTGTAACAAGCGAAACCTGTGAAAAAAGTAAAATCATCAAAGATACCATTATGTAACCCATGGAATGACCATTCTTTCGGAGTTTGTCTCTCACTTCAGACCATCTATTGATACTTGTGACAAGAGTAATCTGAATATAATGAGTCCATTTCCATGTTCATAACCCTTAGTTGCAAGTGCTGCTGGTCACGTTGAATGCTAAATCACATCCCAAATTTTGGACAAATTATAATAAATAATAATTATTCTCTTTGCAGAGTTCTAAAGTGTTACAGGAGCGGTGAACAGCCATGGCAATACTGTTCATTATATTTAACGTGATCAAAAATACTTTGCGTTATTGGTGTGATGTCATTCTCGAATTTATGTCATTGTTCCTCGTGGGCTGTGTTTGGAATAGATCTGAAAACAAGACATTGAGTACAGCATTGGATATCGGGAAGGACACCCATCTCCTTAAGTCTTTCCCTCCATTCAGTTAGTTCATAACTGGTCTGTACTTTCACTTTATTTACCAAGCTGCATTTTTTCATTTCTTCATAGAGCAGGGGAGAAAAAAAACAAACAAAAGCGTCTTAAATTAATCTACAAACGCGATGGAAATGTACACTAATTTTATAGACACCCACTACTCACCGTGTAAACATCGCCACCCCAAACCAGGCTAAATCAGTATGTTTCGAGTTCCTAGTTCATTCATCCCTATTGTAGCATTCTTAGCAGAATTTGTTCTCCTGCCGCATCCACTCATTACAGAGAGCATCTTAAAGCAGCTCAGTGAGATCACGTTTATCCCAGTTCATCAAATGTGATACCCACTTGGTCTGTGGTCTGATCCCATAAATGAAGTTAAAGAGCTCAGTATCAGATAAAAATTGATGTCGTACAATGTGCAAAGCCAACAGGTCATTCCTGAGCATGGAATGAAGCATTGAACGCATATTGATTTATTTTCAAGTAAGGGTCACTGCATATTTTAACCACGTCATTTTGAGACCCCAACATCATAAGATAGAGGATCAGAATAAGGCTGTTCGGCCAATTCAGAGTTTAGATCAGAATGATGCTGGAAAAGCACAGCAGGTCAGGCAGCATCCGATGAGCAGGAAAATCGATGTTTCGGTCTAAAGCCATTCTCCTACCTTCTCCCCGTACTAAACAAGAGCCGATCTCTTTCTGGCTTGAGTACACACAATGGCCTGGCCTCCAATGCCCTCTGCAGCAACAAGTTCCACAGACTCATCACCCTCTGGGTGAAGAAATTCCTCCCCATCTCAGTTCTATAGGGTGCAACTTTGACTTGGAGACTGTGCCCTTGGGTCCTAGTCTCGCCTACCAGTCAAAACATCTATACCACGTTCACTCGACCTCAGTCTCTCAGTATTTTCTATGTTTCAATCATATATCTATCCAATATCCCCCTCCACCCCCAAACTTATCCTTGAAGCGGCTATTAGGCAAGGATTCAGCACTCTGAATGCCTCTCCCAGCATGGTCAGGCAACAAACTATTTAAAAAAGCTCACTGTCTATATATCTATCTTCAACAGAGAGGAAACATGCTTTTCTGACTTGCCAAAATGTTGAATTATAAGCAATGCTAATGTAACACTCAAACTGAAATGAGATCCGTGGCATGTTGGGAAATGTGAAGCTGTACTGTGCTGTTTACTACGCCTGATAAATTCGTGTGTTTGATTCACATCAGAGTTCAGAATGATTTGTAGCTCTCTCAGTATGTGTCTCTTACCCTGGAGTGCGGTGATGTTTTTACTTTGAATGTTCTCTCCATGAGTGACCTGGCAGGTATAAACCGCGCTGTTGAACCATTCACCATAAGGGACCATCAGCCGACTCGTCACCGAGAAGTTCCCGTTCGCCTCACACACGGGAGACGTGAAGAAGCCAGAATCCAAGGGTCGGCCATTTTTCAACCAACTCACGGTGATTGACTTCGGACGGAACTCGATGATTGAACAGACGACGGTTGCAAACTTGCTGCTTGCGATTTCTTCACTGGAGCTCACAGTTAGGAGAAGGGTTGGTGGGAGAATATCTGGACCTTTAGGAAACACATCGCATACATTATCCGACGAATTTCATAACAAAGAAATCAGTTCTCATATATCATGGTTTCTTGTGGTTCATGGATACAAGAATCATAATTGTGCAGAGTGCTGGAGAAGCTGGGATCCACACAGAAAGATAAGCAGGACAAATGTGAAAGGCTAAACTTAGAGGACACAGCAAGGGAGTCAAGGAGGCACAGAAACAACAGGCCGGTAACATCAGAAGAAAGATAGCAACGTTGGATGGTATTCGTTTTAATGACAGAGTATGATGAACAAGGCAGACGAATTACTGGCATAAATGAAGAAATGATGCCGTTGCTATCACGGAGACATATTGAGAGCCTGGCAGGAGTGGCTATTCAATATTCCAGGATTTAGTGCCTTCAGGCGAGACAGGGAAAGATGGAAAATGATGGGGGCGGGGGTGCACGGTACAGAATGTTGCGTCTGTCGCAATTCTGATAAGAGTATTTTAGGCTGTAAAGAGAAATGAAATCATGGATACCTCCTCGAACAAAGGCAAATGGACAGTACTTCAAAACCAAAATACAGCAAACATAACTACTGGGAGAGCACGATAGACCTTACTATAGGTCCAAAAGACCAAGTGCAAATACATGGGCAAATTTCAGAGAAATGTAAATTAAATAGGGGAATGAGAAAAGAGGTTTTTAACTTCCTCAGCATAGGCTTGGATATTCATTTTGTCAAAAATTTAGAGGGAGCACAATTCTGAAAATGCCCCCAGGAGAATATTTGAACAAAGTATGTGTTTAATACAGAGAATTTTAATCCAGACCTTGCAATAGAGGGGTGAATCTGAACTTAACTTTAGGGAATGAAGTCGACCCAGTGGGTAAAACATCAATGGTGGAGCACTTTGCAGACAGTGATGGTAAATCAGTTGGATTTCAGATTGTACTGCAAAGGAATAGAAATTGGCCCAAAGTTCTGAAAAGTGGAAGGACAATTTTAGTTAGATCAGGTAATGACTTGACCAGAGTGGACTGGACGCTGACACTTATTGGTAAATCTGGGTCAGAGCAGTGTGACAAATTTAAGAAAGAGATAGAAAAATCACAGGGTGGTCATTTCCCAGGAAGCCACTGCGTGGGACCAAGAATGCAGCGGGCTCTGGACACCAAAGGGCATGGAGGGTGAGATAAAGAGAAACAAGGGAGGCTTCAGGTCTATACTGAAATCTCAAATCAATAGAAATTAGTATGGAGTACAGAACGTGCAAGGGGGAGTTTGAAAGACAAAGGAATTAGAAGAGCAAAAGGGACCATGAGAAAATAATAGCAGTCATAATAAAGGAAAATATTTTTAAAAGTTACAGGCTCATTCATAATAAAAGAATTATTTGGGAATCAGTAATGCCCATTAAGTGTTATTATTGGAGTGGTGTCGGAGGATTAGGTTGTGGTCAAAACGAATGTGTTGTGTCAGTGTTCACGAGTAAGAGGGACAATGTGGGGACCGAAATCATGGAGGAGTGTTGTGATGTAGTTTTCAGAAATTAGGACACATGACGTGATGTTCTGTGTTGTCTTGCTGAATGAAAAGTGGTTATATTTCCAGGGCAGATGAAAAGTATACCAAGCGGTTGAGCGATGCAAAGGATGAAATAGTTGGGTCGCTGACAATAATTTAGAATTCCTGTCTGGCCACAGCAGTTGTGCCAAGTGAGTGTGGATCAGCCAACATTGCACTGTTATGCAGGACGAAGGAAGGGATAAATAATGAAACCACAGATCTATCAAGCTAGTCTCAGTGGTAAGGAAACTATTGAGTAGTGAAATTAGTTTTCATTTGGAAGATAAATCTACAATTTTCAGCAAGGTTTTATTGAGAGGAAGTCATGTGTAACAATTTGATAGTAGTTTTCAGATAGATAACTCGATGTCCAGATGATAGCAATAATCAGAGCCAATGGGATCCAAGGTAATTTGACAGATTGGATCTAGAACTGGCTGAGTGGTGGGAGCAGGGGATAATAGTCATCGGGTGTCTGCGTGACTGGAAATCTATGTCTCCTGGTGTTCTGTAGGGATTTGTGTTGATTTCTTTGCTATTTCTCTTCCATACCAATGATTGAGACTCAAATTTAGGAGGATTAACCAGTGAATTCACAGATGAAATGAAAATTGTCATGTTGGTAAGTCATGAGCATAATGGCTTTAGATTGCAAGAGGATGTAAAAGGGTTGGTTGTATGTGAAGAGAAAAGTTGCAAATGGAAATTATTCTGGATAAATGTAAGGTGATGTAATTCGGCAGAAGAATCTGTGAGGTATGACGTTTTGAATGGTGGAACCCTGGAAAGGCCTGAGGATCTTTGGTGCATGTACCCACCGATCCCCTACAGTACTGTGTTGTCTGGATAAAGAGGCTAAGAAAGTGGGAGGATATTAGCTTTTATTAGCCTAGACATTGACAATGAAGAGTGGTGAGACGATACTGGAACTTAATAAAACACTGGTTAGGCCATACTGAAGCGTTGTGTGCATATTATCGAAGGAATGTGATTACACTGAAGGCAGTATTGATGAGATTTGCCAGGATCGTGCCTGGGTTGGAGAGTTTTAGTTATGAAACTAGATTAGATAGACAGGGGTTTTCCTTGGAGCTGAGGAGAATTAGGGAGAAGATTATCATGATGTCTAGAATTATTTTAGGCATAGACAGGGTAAACTGGATGAAACCTTTCCCCTTGATGGAGAGATCAATACCTCAGGGGCACAGGGTGAAGGTTAGGCCAGGAGGTTCCAAGTGGACCTCAGGGGAAAACAAAATCAAATAGAGGGTGGTGTTAGCCTGGAGCTCAGCACATATAAGTCATGTAGAGACTGAGCCCCTCATCATAAGTATGAAGTATCCTTGCAAGGGCAAGTCACACAAGGCAATGGATCATGTGCTGGCACATGAGACTGGAATAGTTAGGTGGCTGTTATTGATAGGTGGCTGTTATTGGATGGATAAAAGGGCCTTTTTCCTGTGCTGTATAAGGTGATTCTGTGAAAATGGTTATAAATAATGCCTTGTTCATATTAATCCCAGATGCTCTGTTTATCTCAGTTCCCACAACACGTACCTGGACATGGCATTTCTTTGCTCTTGTGTGACCCGCTGTGTTGAACCTCACAGGAGATTTTGCTGGGGCAATCTACCGCTGACTCGGGCAGGGTTAACTGGCTGCTCAGGGTGTAGGTTCCCTTCTTGTTTCTCACTGAGGGGTAAGTCCTCAATCCATTCTTGATTAGCTCCCCACCTTTCTTCCAGGTTACCTTGGTGACGTCAGGGGAATAGTCCATCGCCAAACAACCAAAGATCACAGAACCGGTGTTGTGCTCCTGACAGGAGGAGACCAGGCCATAAAGCGTGGGGAGCGATGGTGTCTCTACAATAGAATGACCAATTGAGCATGTTAATTTCTGTTAATTTGACCTTATCAGTTACTCAAATGTATCCTCAGCTGTAAACGTTTGCCAGTATGCTCCCGCTAAGTCTACAGCATAACTGGAGTTTGTTTTTGGTTCCTACCAGTTGCTGATCATGATCATTGGTTCCCTCTTTAGAAACATGCCCTCGACCTTGACCGTTACCACATAATTTAGGAAGAAGAACATCCTGATCCCACCCCAGTAACTGTTTGAAGATCTCACCAACTGACACTTTCACTGGATTGCTGTGAAGAGCAGTGAAGTTTCACAAAATACAAAACAAGGAAATGCAGATACATCGAAATTCTACAGTGTGTGCAAACAGGCCATTTGGCCCAACAAGTCCACACCCACCCTCTGAAATGTAACGCATCCAGACCCATTCCCCTATCCTATTATGCTACAGTTAACCCTGACTAATGCACCTAACCTCCCAATCACTGAACACAACATTTGCAATTCCCCCAGCTTGCACATCTTTGGACTGTGGGAGGAAACGCACACAGACATGGGGAGAAAGTGCCAACTCCACACAGACTGTCACCCGAGGCTGGAATGGAACCCGAGTCCCTAGCACTGTGAGGCAGCAGCGCTAACCACGGAACCAGCGTGCTGCTCCACTAGGTACCGTGCTGCTGGTAATACCCAACAGCTGGCAGTAACCCCGGAGAGAAATCAGAGTGAATCATAGAACATAGAACATTACAGCGCAATACAGACCCTTCGGCCCTCGACGTTGCGCTGCCCTGTCATATTAATCTGAAGCCCATCCCACCTACACTATTCCATATACATCCATATGCCTGTCCAATGACGACTTAAATGTACTTAAACTTGGTGAATCTACTACCGTTGCAGGCAAAGCATTCCATACCCTTACTACTCAATGAGTAAAGAAACTACCTCTGACATCTGTCTTATACCTATCTCCCCTCACTTTAAAGTTGTGTCCCCTCGTGTTTGCCGTCCCCATACTTGGAAATCAGGCCCAGTGAGCCTTCCTCACTTATCAATGCAAGGCAGAATGTTCTCTCTGGGAGGGAGGTCACTGCAGCAGCAGCACAGGCAGGAGCTGAGCACTGGGACGGGGAGGATGGCTGTCATGGCTGAACTCATGCCAATTGTCTGGAAGTTGAAACATCTAATTTACAATTATCTGAATTCTGGAGGCCTCTGAGAAATGGAGGACCATTAAGGTTCAGAGACCTTGGAGTATTACAGCTGAGTATTTACGTAAATATGATTTGAGAAATGAACAAGTAATCTTTAACTTTAATAACGATCAAACTGACACGCAGTTCACCACCAAACCTCATCTTTCAGACTAACCACTGCACTTACTCTGTCTAGACCGAAATTTCCACTCACATTGACAAACCCTACCCTGCTAGACATCCATTCATGCCCGGAACACACAACCCCTATCAAACGAAACACATCCAAGGCAATCCATATTGGTAGTGTAGCTGAGCAGAGAGATCTCGGTGTCCATGTACTTGGATCCCTAAAAGTTGCCAGCCAGTTTGATAGAGTTGTTTAGAAGGCATATTTTGTGTTGGCTTTCATCGATAGAGGGACTGAGTTTCAGAACCACGAGGTTAGGCTGCAGCTGCACAAAACTCTGGTGTGGCCGCACTTGGGAGTATTGTGGACTGTTCTGGTCACCACATTATAGAGAGAATGTGGAAGCTTTGGAAGAGTTCAGAGGAGGTTTGCCAGGATGTTGTTTGGTATGGCGGGAAGGTTTAATGAGGAAAGGATGAGGGTCTTCAGGCTGTTTTTGTTTGAGAGAAGAAGGTTGAGAGGTTACTTAATTGAGACATAAAAGATAAACAGAGGGTGGACAGTGAAAGTCTTTTTCCTTGAATAGTGATGGCTAGCAGGAGAGGACATAGATGACAGGTGTCAGAGGTTGTTTCTTTACTCAGAGAGTACGAGGGGCATGGAGCGCACTGCCTGCAACAATAGTACACTCGCCAACTTTAAGGGCATCTAAAAGGTCATTGGATAAACATATGGATGAAAATGGAATAGTGTAGGATAGATAGGCTTCAGATTGGTTCCACAGGTCAGCACAACATTGAGGTCTGAAAGGCCTGTTCTGCACTGTAATGTTCTATATTCTATATTGCAGATGGACATATGATCTCAATTCCTTTCACTCATTTACACTCCTGCCGCCCTGCACTGGCCCATAGTGAATCTGGCCCTGACTGGACCTGACACCATCATTTTCACAACCTCTGACAAAAGCCCACTACCCAAGACATGACCTCAGCCCTTGATCACTGACCTCTCATCTTACCCAAGTCAACCTGTGCACATTGAATCCCAGCTCCTTTCGCATCTGTGCTTCACAACCTACCATTTTGCCAGACTCCGAGCTTTGCATTTTGACAACACGTCCACCTGTCACTTCATTACAGTGACCTTCCACCCCCGAAACATCCTGGCACTCTGCCCACCTCTACACTAACCAGCCTGGCATCCTGCCCACCTCTCCATAAACCAGCCTGGCAAAGACAGATCTCCTGCATTTCAGCTCAAACTACCCCTCACCTACCAAGCACAATTCGACCAAATTATCCTGTGACCATTACCATTTACCCGATGCCACCTTGCCAGACAGAGTGCATGGAAGCTTACCCAGCAGCCAGCCAACACCTCACAGCCTATCAGCCCAAACTCTCCCACATGCCCAATCTAGCCCCTCACTTGCTCACCACCTTCCAACTATGAGCCTACTCCACCATAAAGTCAGTGAGTCATAAAGTCGTACAGCACAGAAACAGTTCCTTTGTTCCAGCTCATCCATGCTCACCAGAGTTCCCAAATTAAACTAATTCCACTTGCCTGCCTTTGTCCCATATCAATCCAGACCTATACAGTTCCTATAGCTGGTCAAATGTCTTCTAAATGTTGGACCTATCTCTACATTTACCACTTCCTCTGGCAGTTCATTCCAATGTTTTGGACAGTTACAACATGAAACCCTAATTCCTGCACTCAGTGCTCTGACCAATGAAGGTAAATATGCCAAACACCTTCAACACACTAGCTACTTGAGACAACACTTTCAAGAATCTATGAGTCTGAACCCTCAGGGTTCTCAGTGTTCAACATCACTACCCAGTGCCCTAACATTAACTCTGTAAGACTCTATGAGTCTGGACCTTCAGGGTCCTGTGTTGAATATCACTATCCAGTGCTCTTCCATTAACTCTAAGTTGTGACCTGATTTGTCTTCTCAAAAAGCAACACGTCGTATTCATTTAAATTAAACTCCATCTGCCACTCCTCAGCCCATTGGCCCAGCTGATCAAGATCTCATTGTAAGTTTAGATGACTTTCACTGCCAATTATACCACCAATGTTGGCGTTACGTGCAAACAGACAAACCATGCCCCATTCAATGTCTTCATGGCTTTCAACCAATATTGCAGCCCGTTTCCCTTTCTTCCACATATCCGTAGCATTTTTTTAAGGATTAAAGGAATCTATCTCCTTATTGAAATCATTTGATGTTTTATCCTCAATCAATTTCTGTAGTGGAGAATTCCAAAGGTTCACCATTCTTTTGCTGAACAGAAAACAATCAGGTTCAATGTTATCAGTGTGTTGGGAAGACTGGTGAGCAGCAAGATGAATGATGATCCCATGAATAGAATAGCATTCTAGAGGGGCCGAGATACCTTCTTCAGCTTCCATTTTGCATGCTGATATTTCCCTTCGGCAGCATCTTCCAAAATTGTGATCCTTGAGGATAAGGGCGCACATGCTTGTAAATGCTTCTCCTGAAAGCTCTCCTCCAAATCAGACTTCAACTTGACTCTCACCTAGTTCCCTGCCCGTTTCCTCTTCCTCAATCACAGCCATGGGGCTCACTTCCTAACAGCGCTGTGAATGTGTTAATACCACACAAACTTCAGCAAGTCAAATAGGCTGATGACAACTGGTTTCTCAAGGATATAAAAAGTTTGACACTTCCACCTGTCTAGCCACCTGTCTAGAGATTCAAACAACCGCTGGAAGAATTGAAAATTAGGTTTGTGTCTACACAAGATGACATGGTTTCCTTTTGTGTGATTTGACTGTGTTTTCACTGAATGAACAGAGCTATTTCTTAATCATACAATAGGAATGAAGCTTCCCTCATTTTTAGCAAGGCAATCACACATTATATTTCTTTATTCCAAAGAAGTACAGTGCTAAATTAAAGAAATATGATGATTGGGATGTTTCAATTGGAAATTGTCAGAGATTTAAAGTTTACTTTCCTGAGCAATTAATTCCAGCCTCATTGTGTCACAGTACTCACAGGAATGTCTTTCAGAAATGGTGTCTCCCTTTGTTATGGGCAGTCGAATCAGTAAATCTGGGATAGTATTTTGCTTGTTAATCAAAGCTGTTGAAGAGTTTTAGCCAAAGGGAGACCTGTGGATTTAACTCACAGATGTACCATGATCTAAGTAAGTGATGGAACAGCTCGAGGGGCTGAGTGCCCTCCTCTTGCTCCGACCTTCCTATAATTGTGTCATTCATTAAGCTAGCACTGGCTGTGAATATTTTTAATAAAATATTTCAACAAATTAATTGTTTCACATGCTTTAAAAAAATACTTCTGTTGATTATTTGGAACGGGATCATTGACATTCTCTATTTGAGTGATCAAAAGAACTTCCACCCACTTACAGCAGCCACTGCACTCTGGAGTGTGTTCTTACTTCATAATAGTTTCTTGTGAAACTACAGCTCGAGATCAGGGCGGTCAAATTCAATGATTCTTTGATATTTAATATCTCTGAACATTCGCAATTTGTTCAAATGTATCTTTTCTCTGAAGAACGTGTTAAATCGAACAGAACTTTTTTCAATGAAACAACAAACTTTAAATGCTTGAAAACCAAAATGAAAGACAGAAATTTCTGAAGAAACTCAGCAGGTCTAGCAGCTCCTGTGGAGAGAAGGCAAGGTTAACCTTTCGCACACAGAGACCTGCTCTTCAGCAAATTGTTTTCATGTTTTTGGCACAAGAGCTCACACCTGTTGAGATAAACAGTGATTACGTTGGCTTGACTCCTGTTGGAAAATGAATTCTTAGCAGAGGTACTGGATGGTCTGAGATAGCAATTGACGACCAACTGAAAAGCTATCACCATCTGCTGCAAGTGTTGGATTCAGCAGAACCCCCATCGTACTGAACAATAATATTCAGCTAAAGCACTGGTTTAATATAAGGTAATACGGCCTAAGCATAATCTCATCAAATATGCTTCGAAAATGATTCATTCTGGATTAGTTATAAATGATATTGTTAGAGCAGCAAGTCAAAAGCTGGGATTTCTTTGAGCACTTCCTCCATTAACCCCATCTAGTAATGCCCAAAAGCTTGTGAACAAATATTGATCTAAAAAAAGCTGCTAACCACCAAAATTCTGTTTAATATCTAAGAGACACAAGTCAGGATAGCGATTGAATAGATTTCACTGGCCTGTGTGAGTGGAATTCCAACAAACACCCAAACATGTCAATCTGCTTTCTTGCACTGAAGTAACCTGATAAGAGATGTGTTACATACCTCTCTAACAGGTTGTAAGTGAACACAGGCCACCTGGCACAGAATCAGGGACCCTACTACAACTTCACAACACAATGAGCTCGACACGATCACGGAGAACACAGCCCACCTCTTTTGACAGTACATCAACCATGTTAGTTATTAACACCTTCCATGAACCAGGGATTGTTCCAGAATGTTTGTACAATGAAAGTAACATTTCAACATTTACCAAGAATGCTTTGACTGCAGCTCCAAATTGTTCAAACTCTATGGGACCTACAGAGGAATAAAACTAGGAATTGCATTGCCATCAAATCACTGTCACTGGATTCCAACCTCGAACTCCCTTCCTCTTTCCCCTGTGAATGTTGCTGCACCAGACGGTCTACTTAGTTTGAAAAAGATTAAAATGTTTTGAAGTGTAATATGACCTTTGCCAGTGACATTAAAAGCTGATAATAGGTTTTCAAATAATAAGATGCAAAAAAATTCTGATTCTACATTGTGACACGAAACATGTCCTGCATAACTGAGGCACAAAGAAAATATACAGCATATTTCCCTCTGCCTCGCTCAATCAAATATCTCTTGTTGCCAACAACCAATTTCAAAACTCTTGCTAACTGCCTTTTGTTCCTGAAACGTTTGTTCTGATTGGAACAACTTAGTCAGGGCTCTCAATTCTGAGGCACGTAATTGAATATTGTAATTCTGGCAGATAAAAGTGGTTTTGAAGCGCGAGATGAAATTGAACTGTCTGAGATTCAGGTATCCGAACTGGACAATTTACAAATGGTCAGGACCGTTGACAAGTTAGACAGAGATAGCACTGAAACAAACTGTACAACAGAGTTAATCCTAGAGGATACATTGCTCAACTCCTCACGTCAAATATATTCACTGTAATTGAACATTCATCAGAGAAACTAACTGGTGGATTAATGTGAACGAGAATGTGTTCACAATAACATAAATAACCACTGAGTTAATAAACTTAATAAGTATTTAACAAAATTATTCAGGTGGGAAATATCGCCAATTAAAGCACAGGTCCGGAGGAAATGGATTAATCTCTAAATTATTTTTACAATTTCTTAAAACGTTCCGTGAACTGTGGAGATTTTGCATGCACTGCATAAAGTCAATACTGAATTCCAGTGTGAAAAGCATTTCTGTTGAAGGTATTAGGGCAAGGTCATTTTCTTGTTAACTGCTTTTAATGAACGAAAATGTTTAAAAATGTATGAATTGAAAACACGCTTCTGTCTGGAGTTGCCCGCTTTAGCGGATGTCTCAGTAAATGTGGGCACTGTTGCCTCACAGATCCAGGTACCCAGGCTCGGTTCCAGCCTCGGGTGGCTGCCTATGTGAAGTTTACACAATCTCCCCTGTGTCTGTGTGGGTTTCCTCCCACAATCCAAAGATGTGCATGTCAGGTGAACTGGTCATTGTATATCGTCCATAGTGTTAGGTGCATTAGTCAGGGGTAAATATAGGGTAGGGGAATGGGTCTGGGTGGGTTCCTATTCAGAGGGTCGGTGTGGACTTGTTGGGCCAAATGGCCCGATACATACTGCAGGAAATCTAATTTAAATGATTGTCACACTTAACTAATGTGAGCAGATTCCTTCCGATCGCTACATTGCAATAAATCGGTCAAGTATATTTATTAAAATAAATATTACTCTATTTTAAGTGTCTGAATAAACAATGTGCTCTGTTATCCTCTAGTTCATGTCTTGTGCAAATTTGTGAACTCTGCATCCGTCTGAACACACCGATGTAAAATGAACTCTCTGGGTTTTCAGCAAGCACTCCCATGGTTTTAAGAGTAGAGTTCCTACAGTACAGAAACAGGCCATTTGGCCCAACAATTCCACACTGACCCTCTGGACAGTAAGTAGCCCACCCAGACCCATTCCCCCTAATTTATATTTACCCCTGACTAATGCACCCTAACCTACACATCCCTGAAAACTGTGTGCAATTTAGCACAGCCAATCACCTGACCTGTAAACCTTTTGGACTGTGGTAGGAAACCAGAACGCCCGAAGGAAACCCACGCAGACACAGGGAGAATGTGCTAACTCCACACAGGCAGTCACCCGAGGGTGGGATCGAATTTGGGACCCTGGCACTGGGAGGCAGCAGTGCCAACCACTGAGACACCAAGCTGCCCTGCGAGGTCATGAGTGGAATATTTTAATTAATTCGAAATTTGGCCTTGGTCACATAATTCACGATAGCAGTTGTTTCCAAAAGAATGACTCTTCAGTTGATGTTGTGTTGTATAATGTAACTATTTATTTAAAATGCACAGATTGGGAACACCTAAAGCACTGTGCAGATTAAATAATTCAGTTAATGTTTTATTTTTATCCTGTAAATCCAGTTTAATCAGGGACATAACAATTAATTAACTCAAGTTACGTGTGAAACTTATCAAAGCAGTGAAATTGACCTGTTCTTCATAGAATGGAGCAGAATTTCCAAATGGTTTTTGTCAATGATCTTTTCCAGCCAGAAAAATATGTATGTAGTGTACAGCGGAATTGAAAGGTGTTTCTCGATTAATTATAACACAGTCATGGCATTTTTGCTCAAGAGCAAGAACTATTAGAACATTAGACTTTTCAAGTTCTATTTATATTTCTCTATGACTTGTAAACTGTTTAAAGACAGACATTGTGATTGAACTAGATAGTGGAGTTCTGAATGTGGATTGTAAAGCATGGATTAGATTAATCCTTAATTATTACTTTTCAGTAAAAATGGCGCCCGAAGGTGTCTGTTTTCCCTTCATTTCTAAAACCTTTGCGATTTGCCTTTCACTTAATAATAGGCTTTATGAAATTTAAACTCGCATGCTGATTGCATTGAATGAGGAACCTGGAGCGGTTAACATTGCAAAAAACAATGTAGAAACCAGAAACTGTTTCCCAAATATAACACATTTAATGTTACCCAAGCACAGTCCCTCCTCAACAGGTCAATGATCACCAGATCACAACACGGTGTGTATGCAGCAGAACTAGCTCTGCAAACATTTTCAACAGAACCAAGAACATGGTGTAACCTCACAAAACAAACCCAGATTGAAGTCTAACAAAGCTGCTCAGAATCCAGCAAACTAATGATTAAATTGAATAGAAATAACAAGTCATAACAGCAGCCTTGTTTGTCAGGGGACTTAACACTTAAAGCTGTAACGTTTCTGGCAACAGTTCAATTTATTTCCAAACTGTACACCCTTCTGGATCGTGACAATCTTGTGCAGCGCACAGTAGAGCGGTTGAAGGCATATATTGATTAATCACTTCATTGTCAAAACAAAATTATTGAATGGACAAATATTACCACATTATAAGTTTAAGTTTGTTTCAATTACATAATCTGATCAATTCTGCAGTTTCAGATTTTAGTCCCAAATTTTATTTTGAATGAGGCTACTCAAAACAAAATTCAGTTAGTTTACAATTTTTTTTTTAAGTCAATGCATTCAAAACTCGTTTTTTTTTTCATTTCTCACACTTCGGGGTTTCTGCCTTCAGCTGTTTTTCAGACCGTTACAAATGGTTTGTAATGTTTTCAATCAATCAGAGAAAAATGTGTCATATAAGTTTAGCAAATGCAGAAATGATTCATGAAATACCAAAGAACTTCACAAATATTGGTAATGAAAACTAATCCAGAGAGTCAATCTCCTCACCAGAAAGAAAACACCGATTACAGAAAGCATGAAAATGCTGATCAATTTCACAAACTGAATAAGATCCAATCAACTCAATTCAACAGAATCAAGGAAAATAAAATCAGAATCCAATCAACTAAAAACAACAGATTTGAATGAAACATAATCAGAATCCAAACAATTCAATTCAACAGAATCAAATAAAACAATTTCAAAAGCCAATCAACACAATTCAACAAAACTAAGTAAAAACAAAGTCAGAATCCAATCAACACATTTCAAAACGAATCAACTAAAACAAAGCCAAAATCCAATCAACTAAATTCAACAGAATCAAGTAAAACAAACTCAGAATCTAATCAACAGAATGCAATATAGCACCGCAAGAAAATTTTATGACAGTTTCTAACCTGCTTGTCATCAACAAAATTAACAAAATAAATGAGAAAATATCATCAGGGTAAGAACATACATTCAATAAGTGAATAATGATATTTTGGCATATTTTAATCATGTTTAGTAATATCTCCAACATCTTTGAATTCTTAGCGTTTGTTGTTGATAATAAAATTCACAATCAGGATGTCACTGACATTGAACATTATTTGTAGCTGACTGATTAAGAGACATTAGGTGTTTCAAGTAACCCAGCCACACAGAATGCTCATCTGATCAAAAAGAGATACACCGAGTAACTGACTCCATCATCCCCATTGTAACTATTTGCTGAGCCTTAACTGAAGTCTATAATCAGTCTGAACAAAAATCAATCCGAACCAAACCAAACTCAGCACAGAATCTGAATTTCATTTAATTCAGAAATTAGTCACATGAATAGAAAGTTTTTAAAAAGTCACTAAGAAAGTTTAAGGGTCTTACCTGAAGTCACTGTCACCATGGTCCCTTGGCCCCAGTATTCAAGATAGTCACAGTGTTACATTTTCTGGACTGGGTCACACAATAACTAGCTCTGCATAAAACAAATCAAAAATCTACCATCATTTTAAATTTTCAGAACCACAGGCAAAATAAAGTCACGATAAATCTTCATCACATAATTGCGCTAGTGAATTCTGATCATTCTTGATAAATTTTAATACTGTTTTATACTTCACAGAGTAACACATGAGCTGATTCTCAAAATCCCCAACTGGTGTATCGAAAATTACACAACACTTTTACAAATTAAATAGTGATAGTGGCATTAAACCGCACAGAACTAATACTGCAAGTTAACACTGACTAGTTTCAAACAATGGAGGCTGAATAGGTTTTTGTATTGATCATAATTGTTGTGTCACCCCAGTTATATCACTGTGAGACACGTTGTGTCAAATACTATGACAGACTGTAAACTGTAAAATGCAGAGAATTTCTTCACTTCCTAGAAAGCAGTGATTGAGACACCTCTAAAAATGATTTGGTGCATTATTCCAGCTTTTACAAACGTCATTGCATTCAATGTCCTGTTTTCTGATAGTCATACAGTGAATGCTGTATTCAGGGACTTTCCTTTTAAATGGAGAAATACCAAGTGAAATGCATCCATTGTGAGTAAATGGGAAAATATAATTTGTTTGGTAGGATTTTACTTTAGTTGATTCATTTTCCCTTTAATCGGCCAGATACAATAGATGGCAGCAATTAAGCTGACTACAGAAAAGGTCCTTGAGTTCCCAGTTTCATTTACTGGAAGCAGGTGGAGTTTCTGCAGTGGATCAAAGATATTTTGTCTCACTGTTGACCAGTTTGTGGAAAGCCAACTGCAAACCATAACCACCACCTCCGCAAAAAACAAATCAACACAGCAACAATGCTGGAGAAAAGTATATTTTCAGTTGTGTAACTTGGAGAAGTAGTCACTCCTCTCATTGAAGGAAATATTCGCAGAGCCTCAGACGCAACCTTAACATCAACAGTTCATTCAAGGATCACTACAGCACTGTTTAGTATTGAGAAAAATTGATAAATAGTCATAGAGTCATGTAGTGATACAGCATGGTTACAGACACTTCAGTCCAACCAGTCCATGCCAGTCATAATCCCAAACTAAACTAATCCCACCTGTGTGTACTTGGCCCATATCCTTCCAAACATTTGATATTCATTTACTTATCCAAATGTCTTCTAAAGGTTGTAAGTATCCACCACCAAATCATCCCACACACAAACCATTCTCTGTGTCAAAGGTTGTCTCTGATATCCTGTTTAAAATTGTTCTCCTCTCATTGGAAAAACATGTTCCCTATTGTTGAAATCCCCCACCATAGGGGAAAATACGCCAATGTCTTAGTCAAAAATTGAAAACAATCCCAGCTCCAAACATTTACAAAATATCACTATGGATCTTCCTCGAGTCCAAAAAAGATTGTCCCCTTTGATCAATGATTTGTAAAATTTACTCGCGTATCTACTGTGATAGACGTTTTCAAACAACTTCTTAAGTGCAATTTTTTTTCACATCAATCGGATTAAAGTAACATTTCGTGCGCTACCCCCCACACACAAAAGAAAAACAAGTTTGTTAACACGAATTGCTCTGAGGAAGTCTACGATGGATTATTTTATCAAACAAAATCATTTCCAATGTTGTGAGCGCTCGTCTATCTTCTGTGCAATGGTCTGAATTTTAAGTTGTGTCTGACTGCAGATGAATCATTTGGGGCCTTGTCGGAGGTGAGGGGGAGGTGTGGGCGCAGGTTTTGCACTCCTTGTGGTGGCAAAAGAAGGTGACGGGGTGGGGAGTGGGCTGGTAGAGGGGCATGGACCAGACGAGGGACTCGCGGAGGGAATGGTGTCTCTGGAATGCAGATAGGAGAAGGGAGGGAAATATACCCCGAGTGATTGGGTCTGTTTACAGGTGCTGGAAGCAGCGGAGGATGATATGATGTATGCAAGGTTGGTGCGGTGGAAGATGAGGACCAGGAGGGCTCCCTGTTGCGATTGGAGGGATGGGGTTCAAGGGCATCGTCGACCTCATGGGAGAGGAAATTGCAGTCTTTGAAAAAGGAGGTTATCTGGTATGTTTATGGTGGAACTGGTCCTCCTGGGAGCAGGTGCGGTGCAGGCAGAGGTATTGACAATAAGGGATGGCATTTTTACAGGAGGTTGGATGGGAGGAGTGTAGCCCAGGTAGCTGTGGGAGTCAGTGGGCTTGCAGTAAATGTTTAGTCGGTCACTGGAGATAGAGGTGGAGAGGTCTCGGAAAGGGAGGGAGGTGTCCGAGATGGTCCCTGTGAAGTTTAGGTCAGGTGGAAGGCTTTAGTAAAGTTGATGAACTGTTCAATCTCCTTGTGGTAGCATGAGGTGGCGTTGATACAGTCATCAATGTAGCGGTGGTAAAGGTGGGCAATGATACCAGTGCAGCTGTGGAAGATTGACTGTTCCACATATATGACGAAGAGGCAGGCATAGCTGGGGTCCATACAGGTGTCCATGGCTACCCCTTTGGTTTGGAGGAAGTGGGAGGATTGAAAGGAAATGTAGTTGAGCTTGAGCATGTACTGCTTGGGTTGGCGTGACAGGAAGAAACGGAGGGCTTCGAGGCCGACATCATGGCGTTTGGATGTGTACAGGGCCTGGACATTCTGTTCTCTCTGGGGATTATCAATCGCTTGCAGTTATTGTGGAACTGCAAGTGCAATGGCTGGGAACTCGGAGAAACCAATGTTTAAGTCTTCTGCTTGAAGCACATTTTGACCAGAACATTTAAACACCACAAAGCTCACTGTAGGAAATGCCAGGGCTGCAACTTTTAATAATATTTGAAAGTTTGTTAAAAATAGGGATTTTTAGTCATAGTTTCTGAAATAACCAAGAAAATAATTGACCGTTAGAACAAGCTCTTTCAAAGAGAGAGGATTTGCAAAGTTTGAAACCATACAGTGCTGTGGTTTATTTGAATTCAATGTCGGTCAGAATTAGATACAGCCAAGGTGATCTCTCCATATATTGAGTCTGTTGATTTGACACACTGAAATACCTGTCTGTACAAAACTGTATTATTTGTTTAGTTGATCAAACTTTCGGAAACAGATCAAACAGAATGTATTCGGCTGGGAAGGTGATGGATACAGAAGACAGAATCAAAAACTGGGAACATTAAATCTGAAGAGAGAGTAACAAGTTGTACAAGATCAAAGACATGATAAGGTGCATGTCGTTATGTCCCAGACGTTAATGAATCGAATGAGCTTGTTAGATGGTCGAGAGACTCGTCCAGTGATGTCCTGGAATCAGACCGTGAAATAGAGATCGAAAGGTCGATTTGCAAATGTCACTTCAATGTGATCGCTTCATACTCTGTGTCCTGATATAGGCCACATTGGCAGATGTTTCCGCCAGATTGCATCCCCTGGGTTTATTTTCTGATCAGAAGTGAGATGTGTGGCTTGCTGCTGGCACATAGAAACAGGAAGTTGTGCGCCAGCTGAGAATGATACATCAGGCGCTACTTTCCGTATTATCAGCACAAAGTCTTCCTGCCTCTGAGGGTGAACACACACTGACAGTGTTAAGAACAAACACACATTGCTGTTGGTCTCAACATTGTATTCAATTCCATTCCCATTTCCCAAAATGAAACAGAAGAGACACAAGATTATTTCAGCTGGAGTAAATTATCTGTCAGAGAGATAAGAAGAGTTTTCATCGGGTGAAAGGAGCTAAATGACAATGTGTAGTTTCACTCATAAACCTATGTTTAAAAGTAGAAGTTAATAAGTAAATCTAAGAGACAGCATTCATTAAAAGTTGGAATTGTAAGTTTAAGCAATAAAATTCAGCATGGCTTTGGTGGAAGTGATATCATATCGGAAGTGGTTGATTCTGTTTACCGGAGAGGCAATGAGATGTGACATGGTGTGTAAAAAGTGGATGTAATGCTTCTTGACTTCAATCAGGTTTATGACCAGATCTTGCATCTTTAATACGGTAAGGGTTCATGGATGTGGTACAGTCTGGCAAATGCATCGAAGGTTTATTTGTTGGCAGAATGTAATGGTCGAAGGTAGTCATTGTAAAGACATCTTGTGTCCAGTAGCTTACTAAATGACTTGGTGCTGGATCCTTTGATGTTTGCAGCGTATGTGAACGATCTAGTCAAGAATGTAGCAATTGTGATCAGTAAGTTCAAAGATGAGGTGAAAAACGTGTGGTTTTGCAATTAGTGAGGAGGAAAGCCAGTGTGACAACGATGGCCTTGCCTGTCGGAGAGAAGAATTGAAACCAGAACATTATATCCTAAAGTCTGTGAAGTAAAGCATTTTCGAGACTAACAATTTAAGCGAATATACGATGCATTGTTGGAATCTACACAATACAAAGGATCTTCTGTTGTGAATATCCACATTATGGAGTGGGGGTTGGAATTATAGTCTGGAGATATTGTGGCTAGACCATTCATTCAGGAAACAGGAGTCTGAGCCCACAGTGCTGCCACATCAAGTCGTAATTAAAGTTGATAATTAACCAACTCATTGAAGGAATAAGCTCCACAGATATTCCCTTGCTCTGCTTTGGAGAGCACAACACATCAGCGCAAAAGTTAAGGCTGAAGTATTCACAGCAATCTTCAGCCAGAAGTGCCAATTTTCTGATCCATCTCGGCATCTTCCATAGATCACCAATATCACAGATACCTGTCAGCAGGGAATTCGCCTCTCTCCATGTGAAATCAAGGCACTGTTGGGCGGGGGGGTGGGGGCGGGTGCAGGGGTTACTGCAAGTGCTACAGATCCTAACAAAATTCTGGCAATAATACTGATGACTTGTGCTAGCAAAGCAATCCCGGTACAGCTAAAACACTGGCATGGACAATGTGGAAAATAGGCCAGGCACGTCCTGTGCACAGAAAATAGGTCAAAACACCCTGGCGAATTACTGCCCCATCAGTCCATGCTCAATCATGAATTAGATGTAGGAAGGTGCTATCAATCAGCACAAGCTCAGCAATAACCTGTGTAAATGTGGGTTACGCAAGGCCTACTCAGCTCATGTCTGAATTACTGACTTGATTTAAACATGGACAAAGAACTGAATTCCAAAAATGAGGGGAGAGTGACAGCCCTTGACATTAAGGTCACATTCGACAGAGTGTGATATTATGGAGCCGAGCAAAACTGAGTTCAATGGGTATCAGGTGACAACCTCCCTGCTGCCTGCAGTCATACCTCACACATTGAAAGATGGCTTTGCTTGTTAGAGGGCAGTCGTCTCAGCCAAAGCAAATCTCTGTTGGAGTTCCTGAAGAAAGTGTCCTTGGCACAATCATGTTCAGCTGCTTCAGCAATGACCTTTCCTCCATCAAAAGGTCAGAAGTGAAATCTGCATTAATCTCGCACTTTTTTGTGACTCCTCAGTCCACATTCAAACACAACAAAATTTGGAAATTTCCAGACTTGAGCTGACAAGTGGCACATAGCATTCACACCACAAAACTGCGAGACAATGACCATTGACAATAAGAGACAACCTAATCAAAACCCTTTGACATTCAATAGTGTTACCATCACTGAATCCCTCACCATCGACACCCTGGGTTTTATTGTTCTTCAGAAATTGAGCTGGACACTCCACATAAATACAATGGTTGTACGAGCAGGCCAGAGGCTAGGAATACTGCAGTGAGTAACTCACCCTCCCGACTCGCAAAGACAATTGACTGTCTAAGAGACAGAGGTCAGGAGGCTAATAGCACAGCTCGCCCCTTGCCTGGAGAGGAACAGCTTCAACTGCACTCAAGAAGCTTTGCATTGTCCAGGACAAAGCATCCCACTTGATCAGTACCACATCCACAAGCGTCCATTGCCTCCAAATCTGATTCTTAGTACCTGCCATATGATCTATCTAAAATACTACACTGCAGTAACTTAGCCACTTTCTTAGACAGTACCTTCCCACAACCACTTGCATCTCGAAGGACAGGAGCAGCAGATACAAGGGAACAGCACCACTGTAAGCTCCTCTCTAAAACACTCGGCATCCTGACATGGAAATATGTCACCGATACTTTACTGTAATTGGGTCAAAATCTGGAATTCCCTTCCTCAGGCCATTTTGGAACATATTATTTCAGAAAGGCAGCTTACTGCCATCTGCTGAAGGACACCTACGGACAACTAAAAGCAACCACCATGTTCCAGGAGTCAATAAAAAAATCATTGAAGCTAACATGACAGTTTGATAAAGTGGTTGAGGAGGAATTATGAGTATGTAATAAGCAATCAAAAGGTTTGGAGTCAAGTTCCAGAATCAGTCCCTACCATGGTAGCTTCAATTAATAAAAGAGTATGAAATGAAAATGCTGGAATAATGAACGATAATCACAGACCTACCAAAGGTTTGAAGCATGTTACATGGTTCAGTATTGTCCTTCAGAGGAGGTCGTCTGACCTTCCTACCTGGCCTGCCCTACCCGTTCAACAATAAGGTGATGGTCCTTTCCTGTGCCGAACCTCACTAAGAAACCCATCCGGAGAAAGTGACGACTGCAGGTGCTGGAGATCAGAGTTGTGAGTGTAGTGCTGGAAAAGCACAGCAGGTCAGGCAGCATCCGAGGAGCAGGAAAATCAACGTTCCAGGCATAACCCCTTCATCAGGTATCCTAATGAAAGCCTCATGCCCGAAACGTCGATTCTCCTGCTCCTCGGACGCTGCCTGACCTGCTGTAATTTTCCAGCACTACAGTCTCGACTGAGAAGCCATTTGGCTGCAATAAAGCTTCTTAAGAAAGATCAACCATAATTAGCTGAGCAAGATGGCAGGCCTTCAAAAAGGTAGCTGATGACCACCTTCTTGGGATATTTGACTAACTTTTTCATAAGCCAGTGAAGAATTCAAAAAAATGCAAATTATGGTGAGTCAGGCTGTTCCGACAGAGTCCGGTACACAGTTTAGATTGATGACTGGATGCAAAGTCTCCTGTGATGTTGCTGTGAACAGCAGGAGAGTTCTTGCCAGTATTGCACTCCAATATTTGTTCATAAAGTGTCAGATTGATTGCATTTCTGTTTGTGACCGCTTTCTGTGCATTCCCAATATTAGGATCACAGCGGTGACACCATGACACCAGTATTCCCAAACTCCAGTTTGATGCTGAATGGACGGGGTTTGGAATAGCAGGGTGAAATTTGAATTCAAAGAAAGCCTGGAATCGGAAAGAAAGCCAAATGGTGACCATGTCACCCGAGTCAATGGGAAAAATACAAAAACAGCTGGTTCACGAATGACAAGGCATCTGTCACCTTTCCATGGTCTGGCCGACATGAGATTCCAGACCCACTGTGTTCTGAAGTGGCTTTAGCAAGCTATTGAATGGGCAGTTGGGGATAGGGACTCATTGCTGACCCTTACCAGAAAGTAATATATGTAACAAAACCTCACAACAACTATATTAATTAAATGTAATTGTTACGCAGTTCCTGATGTCATTTCAAGTATTTCACGTGAATATTCTAAAATGCACTTTGAGTGATGTTGCACCGTCTAAACGGACTACAATATAAATTAGTGGGACATTCAGAGTAGGAGAAAGTGAGGACTGCAGATGCTGGAGATCAGAGCTGAAAATGTGTTGCTGGAAAAGCGCAGCAGGTCAGGCAGCATCCAAGGAGCAGGAGAATCGACATTCCGGGCATAAGCAACACATTTTCAGCAGCGACATTCAGAGTAGATCCAGTTCAACATTGATGTTTAATTGCAGAATTTTCAGCACTGAATTTTTAACCTAAATTAAAGTTTTAAATTGTGTTTATCATCCAGAAATAAATAAAATCTGTTGCAATTCGTCTTCATAAATTTGTATTCATTTCTGAAAATGGTCAACATTCTTAAAATAAACTTGTTTCGATTTGAATCTTACCAACAAATCACTTGTTTCATC
This sequence comes from Chiloscyllium plagiosum, assembly GCF_037043375.1. Classification (NCBI taxonomy): domain Eukaryota; kingdom Metazoa; phylum Chordata; class Chondrichthyes; order Orectolobiformes; family Hemiscylliidae; genus Chiloscyllium; species Chiloscyllium plagiosum. The sequence continues at coordinate 64,093,485 of NW_028270183.1, read as the reverse complement.
TGGCTTTGCTGTCACCATCACTTCCTTGAAACCAATTAAGCATTTATGTAAATAAACACAGAAATAGAATTCTCAGAATAAATTACAGAACAACAAAACCCCAATTTATATTTCCCCACAAGCACAGCACACGAATTGTGGAAAAAGTGCAAATAACTCAATGGATTCCAATACTAATTGATGTTAGGACTTTTTAATACATAATTTGTATAATTGTTGAATGACAGAGGTATCAATTGTCATGTTTAGTCAAAAAAAAACTATAATTAAGTGATACATTGGCACAGCTAATATTTCTGTCTCTCTTTTTCTCTCTTCTCGTCCTGCCTCCCCCCATTTTTCTTTATATCGGATGCCTTGTTTTGCCTCTCCACAATCGGACAACGTTTTCCTTAATAACATGAAGCCAACACCTCACCAACATATGCTCTCAGCCAAATTCATCCATTTCTTTCGAGAGATTTGAGTCAGTACAACCAGATTTTCTCAAAAATCTGTCTGAGTATTGAGTGATCTGGAAATGCTTGATCGGAAAGACTTTACTGTGATAGTGTTTTCATTGTAACTCAGCAGTATTATTCTTGGCTGAGGAATGTTTAATGGTTCAGTGCAATGCATATTTAGTCTATAATTAACTTTTACTGTACATCTCATGGAATGTTTAATATTGTAGAGGGTAATTTATTCTGTGTCGACTCTGTGTTGTACCTGCTCTGGGAGGGTTTTTTTTTAGAGAATCCTGGATGCAGCTCTACACTGTGTCTAAACCAAAATGTATTTGACATGTTTGCATTGGACAGCACAATATAGAGGGAGATTTACCCAGCACATTACATGAGCTGTACAATCACAGAAAACATTTGATGTAGCCGTGTAAAGGGGCTTGAACTCCTACACTGTCATTCTGATTTTGAAATGCTTGATACCAGAATAAAAAGGGAACAATACTATGCATCAAAACTTTGTTATACAAGTAGATTGTCATCTACAAGCACAGATATACATACACACATAAGCAAATCATCTATGAACAACCCTTGCAGTGTTTAATGGATGAGCACTGAGAGAGCTTTAATATGCAATGTGTGTATTCCAGTGTATACCGACAATGTGCTTGATATGGTAGTTTAAATGTAGTTTTGATCTGTCTTTAACCTTTTCTGTGACAGCTGTGGTTGTGTTTGACAAATATTCAACAGAACTGGAGGACTATAAATGCAGTCACTGCATTAGAGGCAGAATGCAATGCCATCAAACAGGGAGAAAGGCGATCCCTGTGTATTTTCATGATGAGGAGGGATTGAAGCAGCTGGGCTTCAAACATGAAATGGAGGTTAATTTACATGAGGCCGAAATAATTCTGAAAAGAGTAACTTAGAGCAAAGGTCAATGATAGGGAGACAGAAGCAGCCGGTTCAGTCAATGGGGTTTGGTCTTCCAAACACTGACATCATGGCTGAACTGATAATCCTCAGCTCCACTTTCCAGCGTTTTAACTGTAAGCATTGATTCAATTACCAAATCAAAATCTGTCCATTTCAGCCTTCAAAATACTGAATGACCCAACCTCGACAGTCTTCTGTGGTAAAGAATTCCACAAATTCTCTACATTCTGGGAGACAAAATTCTCTTCTGCCTGAAATTTGTGACCTCTAATTTAGACATTCTACTCCCTGGTCCGAAACTCTCCCACATGGGGAAACAACATTTCTGCATTTACACCATCAAGTTTCCTGAAAATAATAGATGTTTCAGAATGTCAGTACTGAATCTTCTATGTTCCAATGAGTATAGGCCCAAACGACTCAATTTCTACTCTCAAGACAGTCCCTCCATCTTCAGGATCAGTCGGCTAAACCTCATGTGGATTGTTTCACATTCCAGTGTACCTTTTGTTTGTGATATGAGTCCCAAGATCAGGTCACAGTATTCCAGCTGTGGAAAGAATACAGCTTCTTTTCAGTTTTAACAAACATTATAGTCAGTTTTAACAAACATTATGCAGATATCCAGCACTGAAACAGACCCTTCGGTCCAACTGCACTGACCAGATATCCCAATCTGACTAAGTACCATTTGCCAAACATTTGGCCAATCTTCCTCTAAATGTTACCTGTTCATACATCCATCCAGGTGCCTTTTAAATGCAGTAATTGAACTCGCCTCCACCACTACCGCTGGCAGCTTTCTCCATACATACACGTGAAAAGGTTACCCCTCAGGTTCTTTGAAAACATTTCTCCTCTCTTACTGAAGGGAAAAGAAAATCCCCAGCCTATTCAGCTTCACCTTATACCTTAAACACTCCAGTTCCAGCATCATACTTGGAAATCTTTTCTACACCCTCTCAAGTTGCACAAAATCCTTCATAGAAATGGTCAGCCAGATTTGTCTGTAATAATTCTAAATGCGGCCTCACAAATGTTCTGTACAGCTGAGACATGACATCTCGACTCCTACACTTAACATGATGACCAATGAATGAAATCATGCCAAACACCTTTTTCCCCACCTTGTCTCCCTGCAACTCCACTTTCAAGGAATGATGCATCTGCACCCTTTGGTTTTTTTGCTCGCAACACTCCCCAAGGCCCAGCCATTAATTGTATAAGTCCTGCCCTGGTTTGCCTTACATAAACGCAACATCTACATTTATTTAATGAAGCATGGGTTCATGAAAGGCAGGTCATGTTTAACTGATTTATTGGAATTCTTTGAGGTTATAACGAGTGTGGTAGACAATGCGGAACTGGTGAACGTGGTGTACCTGGATTTCCAAAAGGCATTCAGCAAAGTGCTGCACAAAAGGCTGCTGCATAAGCTAAAGATGCACAGTGTTAAGGGCAATGCATTCGCATGGACAGAAGAATGGTTAACTAACAGAATGCAAAAATTGGGGATAAATGGGTGTTTTTCTGGTTGACAATCAGTGGCTAGTGATGTGTCTCAGGGATCAGTGTTGAGACTGCAATTGGTTGCAATTGTTGGGACTGCAGTTGTTTACAATTCAGGGAGATTGCTTCGAGTTAGAGACCAAGTGTAGTGTGTTGTAGTTCACAGAAGCCACTTAAATGAGTGATAGAGTAAAGTGTGCAGAAGGATATAGACAGGCTAAGTGAGTGGGCAAGGGTCTGGCAAATGGAGTACAATGTTAGTAAACGTGAGGTCATCCATTTTGGTAGGATTAATAACAAAGTGGTCTACTTTAAAATGGTGAAAAATTACAGAATGCTGCTGTGCAGGGGGACCTGGGTGTTCTTGTGCATAAAACACGAAGGTCTGGTTTGCGAGTCCAGTAGCTAATTAGGAAGACAAATGGAATAATGTCCTTCATTGCCAGTGGATAGAGTTTAAAATTAGGACTTTCTGCTGGAGCTGTATAGGGCGCTGGTGTGGCCACGCCTGGAGTACTCTGTACACTTTTCATCGCCTTACATGAGATGGCACTGGGGTGGGGTTTGCTGAGGAGTTTGACTACGTTGATTCTGGAAATGAGGGGGGTGGCTTATGAGGAGAGATTGAGCAGACTGTGATTATACTCATTGGAATTCGGAAGAATGGGGGAGGGGATTGTAAAATTATAAATGGGATAGAAAAGACAGACACAGGGAGGCTCACAGTTTGTGAGAAGATTTGTAGCTTGGGTACTCGTTGTTGTGCTTCTGTTCGCCGAGCTGGGAATTTGTGTTGCAAACGTTTCATCCTCTGTCTAGGTGACATCCTCAGGGCTTGGGGACCTCATGTGAAGCGCTTCTGTGATGTTTCCTCCGGCATTTATAGTGATTTGTATCTGCCGCTTCCGGTTGTCAGTTCCAGCTGTCCGCTGCAGTGGCCGGTATATTGGGTCCAGGTCGATGTGCTTATTGATTGAATCTGTGGATGAGTGCCATGCCTCTAGGAATTCACTGGTTGTTCTCTCTTTGGTTTGACCTATAATAGTAGTGTTGTCCCAGTCGAACTCATGTTGCTTGTCATCTGCGTGTGTGGCTACTATAGATAGCTGGTCAAGCCAACGTCTTCACCCAAAGGGTTGTGAATCTCTGGAATCCCCTGCCTACTGAAGCAGCTGAGGCTAACCTGTTGAATGTATTAAAGATGAAGATAGATTTGTGAACAGTAAAGGAATGAAGGGTTATAGTGAGCAATGGGTAAGTGGAGTCTCAGTTCATTGAAAGATGATCCACGATATTATTGAAAGGCAGAGCTGACTCATGGAGTCAGATGGCCTACTCCTGATTGTATTTCTTATGTTCGGATGTTGTTATGTTCTAACAGGCCTCCAATTCAAAACGTAATGCTCTCTAACTACTAAATAAAAACTGAAATACTGTGGATGCTGTGTATCAGAAACAAAAGCAGAAACTGCTGGAAATGCTCAGAATGTCTGGCAGCATCTCTGGGGTGAAAGGCTCACCAGTTTATGGTTCCCTTGCTTTTCCATACAACTTTCTTCAATAAAGCTGCCACATTAGTCACTCTCCAGTCTTCTGGCATCTCATCTATGATTATCAACAATACAAATATCTCGGCAAGTGGTCCAGGAATCTCTTCCCTACCTTCCCACAAAGTTCTGGGAAATTACTAATCAGGTCTCCAGGATTTATTTCCATTTTTCTACTTTAAGACCTCCAACACCTCCTTTTCTGTAAAATAAACTCATTTTAAGATCACATTATTTATTTCCCAAGTTTCTTAGCTTCCATACTCCTGTCTACTGTAAATAGTGATACAAAATATTTGCTTAGTGTCTCTGCCATCTCCTGTGGTTACATGTAGGAAAGCCATGTTGATCTTTAAGGCCTGTACTCTCTCCTTAGTTATTCTTTTAAACTTAAAATAATTTTAGAATCTTTTCGGATTCCCCTTAATTCTATTTGCCAAAGCAATTTGATGTCCCCTTTTTTCCCTCCTGATTTCCTGTTTAAGTATACTCCGACTGCCCTTATATCCTTCTCAGGATTACTCCATCCCAGCTGTCTATATCTGATGAATACCCCCTTCTTTTTCTGGACAGGAGTTGCAATGTCCCTCATCATTGAGCTTTTCCCATGCCTTGCCCTTCACACAAACAGAAACATACCATCACTGAACTCTCATTGTCTCATTCTTAAAGGCCTCCCACTTGTCCGCCGTCCCTTTACCTGTGAATAACCTCCCCCCCCCCCTCCAATCAACTTCTCAAAGTCTAATACCACTGAAACTGGCCACACTCTAACTTGAAACTTTCATTTTTAAATCAATTCTATCCTTTCTCATCATTATTATTAAACCAATAGAATTATGATCACTTTCCCTGAAGCGTGCCCCTGTGGACACCTCAGTCACTTGCTCTGCCTTGGTTCCCAACAGAAGGTCAAGTATTGCGACCTGTCGAGTAGGTGCATCCACATATTCAATAATGACGTTTTCTTGTACACACTTAACCAATTTCTCCACATTCCAAGATCTTAACACTACCCCAAACTCTGTTTGGAAAGTTAAAATTCCCTATCGTTATCCTTTTTTCTCACAGATAGCATAATCGCTTGTAAATTTCCCACTGACTATTAGGAGGCCCATTTTACAATCCCAGCAAGGTCATCACCTCTTTCTTATTTTTAAGTTTCATCCAGAAAACTTCACTGGGCAGTCTCCAAGAAATATCCTCTCTACATCCAGCTGTAATGTTCTTTCTAACCAAAAACACCACTCCATCTCCTCTCTTGCTCCTCTGTCTATACACTCTATAGCATCTATATCCTGGAACATTAAGCTGTCAGTCCTGTTCATCCCTGAGCCACATTTCTGCAATGGTAATGATATCCTTGTCCCACATTCCCATCTATGCCCTATGTTCATCTGTCTCACATGTCAGGCCTCTTGCATCAAAATAAATGCAGTTTAGCAGTCTTACCTCGCTCTTGCCAAACTGATGTCTGCCTTGACCCCTAGAATTGCTCACCGCATCTCACCTCAAACATTTCTCTTTACTCACTATCTTGTTGGTCCCCACCATCCCCCTTACTAGTTTAAAACCTTCAGCATACTTGTAGCAAATTTCCCCACAAGAACATCGTTCCCCTTCCAATTCAGGTCCCTCTTATACAGGTAATTTCTATCCCTGAAGAGATCCCAATGATTGAAAAATGGGAATTCTAACCCCTGCAGCAGCTCCTCAGCCACACATTAGCTGCTCTATCTGACTGTTCCTAATCTCAATATTCCATTAGTTTTTAAACAAACCCCAACATGACATTTGCCATCTTTATTGACAGTTGAAATTAAAAGCTAACTTTTTGTGGTTCGGAGATGCAGACTCCCAGTAGATTTTTGAATTCAGTCTCTATCTTGCCCGTTAAAATGCATAACTTCACTGTTTATGTCTGTTCTCATTTATTTCATCCACATTACATTATTATGCAAAGCTCCTTGTTCACTCTCTTGTCCTATCTGTATGCCTCCGCAAACTTCTTTTTGTGTCATACTCACCACTTGTCTCCGCTCCAATTTTTGAGTCATTCGCAAACTTGCCTACAATATATTCACTTGCCTCATCTTAGTCATCAAAATACTTTGTAAGTTTTTTTTTTGTCCCCAGAACAGATTTATGTGGTACTCCACAGATTGACATTCTGTAAAATAAAACTCTTAATCAAACTTTTCTGATTGGGATTTCAAACATCCTCTCTCCATGTTAATACAGTACCTCCAAAGCCAAGGCTCCTATCTTATTCAGTAATCTTATGCATGAGTGCTATCAAACATCTTCAGAAAATCAAAACATGTTACAATTATGGTTTCCTCCATTTTCTCCAAGAATTCCAATACTTTTATCAGGCAAGATTTCCATTTTGTAAAGCCATTCTCAGTTTTCTGCTGTAACATCCTTTTTTAAAGACTCCACCATTTTTTTCAATAAATGATGTTAAACTAAGTAGCCTCAGTCAATCTTTTGTGTGCCGTAACATTTTATGAGTGAAGGTGTTGGGTGAAGGATCTACTATCAGCCCTCACTTCCAACTGCTGGAGAAGCACTGTCATTGCATCTACTGTGAAAATCTCAACAAAATGTATCTATGTTCATTTACTGAGAAAGCAATTCCACAAATGTTCTAGCTCATCACCTTCGCTGGCGGTCTCAGATTTTACGAAGCAACTCACTGAAAGTCGACAAGGCTAATTAGCAGCAAACCAAGATCAATATTTGAGCAAAAATATCTCAATTCCTGGTCACGGATTTTTGTTCATCTCTTTTTAGGACATTAGCTTCGACAATGTGGAATCTGTGTGGGTGGAGCTGTGAAATACCAAGGGACAAAAAACATTAATGGATGTCATACAGAGACCCCCAGACTGCAGTGGTCATATTGGAATAGTATTAAACAGGAAATTAGCCAAGCATGTGATATGGAGACATCGGTGATCATGGGTGATTTTAACCTGCATCTAGATTGGACAAATCAAATTAGCCACAATGTCTACGAGGGGGAATTCTTGGCGTACATATGGGATGGTTTTCTTAACCAACATGTGGATGAACCAACTGGAGAGCAGGCCATCTGTGACTGGGTACTGTGTAATGAGAAGGGAATCATTGCCAATCTAGCTGCGTGAGACTCCTTGGGGATGAGTGACCATGACATGATACAGCTTTTTTATCAGGATGGAGAGTGAGCCAGCTGATTCGGAGACTAGGGTGCTGAATTTTAATAAAGGAAACTATGAAGATAAAAAAGGCATGAGTTGGCGTTGATAGATTAGTGGAAGTTGCGCAAAGATGTTACAGTAGATAGGCATTGGCAAATATTTAAGGAAATCATGGGGGAGCTGCAACAACTATTTATTCCTGTCTGGTACAAAAGCAAAATGGGTAACAGGGCCAATCCATGGCTTATAAAAGAAATTAGATAGCATCCATTTGAAGGAAGTAGCATAGAGATTGGCCAAGAAAAATAATAGGTCTGATGTTTGAGAGCAGTTTCGAATTCAGCAAAGAAGGACCTAGGGATTGATTAAGATGGGGAAAGCAGTACAAAAGAAAGTAAGCTTGCAGGGAACATGAAGACTGACGCTACAAGGTTCTACAGTACGTGAAGAGAAAAAGATTGATGAAGAAAAATGTAGGTCCCTCCTGATGGAAATTGGGGCAATGTATAACAAAGGACAACGAAATATCTGAGCAATTGTATACGTACTTTAGTTCTGTCTGCACAAAAAAATGACAGTTGTACAGGAGGTTGGTGGGGCTGCAGTTGGAGCATATGTTCTGCTTGGTCACCTTGCTCGAGGAAGGAAGTTATTAAACTGGAAAGAGTGCAGAAGAAATTTATAAGGATGTTGCTCGCACTCAGTGGTCTGAGTTATAAGGAGAGGCTGAACAAGCTAGAACTTCTTTTCTTGGCAGTCTAGGAGACTGAGAGGGGATCTTATAGAACTGTACAAAATTATGACAGGCATACACTCAGTCTTTTTTGCCAGGGTTGGGGAATCGAGGATTAGATGTCATTAGTTTAAGGTTAGCGGGGAAAAGTACAAAAGGGAACCTGAGGGGCAATTAGTTTACACAGAGGCTGACACGCATATGTAATGAGCTGCCAGCGGAAGTGGTTGAGGTGGGTACGTTAACAACATTTAACGGCATTTTGACAAATACATGGATAGGAAAGGGTTAGAAGGATGTGGAGCAAATGCAGGGAAATGGGGTTAGCATGGGTGGACAATTTGGTCAGTATGGACCAGTTTGGGCTAAACGACCTCTCTCTGTGCTGTAGGACCCTCTGACTCGAAGATACAAATCAAGTACCAGAAATCCTGGAGAATGCAAGATTTAGTGAGAGGGAAGAACTGAGGGAGGTCAATATTAATAGAGAAATGCTGCTGGGAAATTGAGGGGATTGAACCCGATAAATCCTCAGGGCCTGATAAATCTACATCCCAGATTTTTAGAAATAGTGGATGCTTCGGTTGTCAGGATTCATTAATTTTTGGTACAGTCCTTGCAGATTGGATGGCAGCTATTGCCACTCCAATACTGAGAAAGAGAGGTACAGAGAAACCAGGGAATTATAGACCAGTGAGCTTCAGATCAGTAGTGGGGAAAATTATCAAATCCTTTATCACGTACTTTATGGCAGAGCATTGAGAATGCCGTGGCAAGATCAAAGAGAGTCAGCATGGATTTATGGTGGGGAAATCATGCTTGCCAAATCTATTGGAATTCTGTGAAGATGTAACTATCAGAGTCGACAAAGGGGCACTGGTCAATATGGTATATTTGGGCTTTAAGAAAGTGTTAGATAATGTCCCACTTACGACATCACTGTACAGTATTAATGCACATGGGATTGGGGTAGGTGTACTGAGATAGATAGAAAACAGATGGGTAGAGAGGAAACCGAGTAGGGCTTAAGGGTCCGTTTCAAATTGGCAGCCAGTAGCTAGTGGGGTGCCACAGGGACCCCAGCTATTAGCAGTTATTTTAATGATTTGAATGAAGGAATAAAATGTAATATCTCAAAGTTTACAGATGATACCAAGTTGGATAGGAGGGTGAACTGTGACGAGGATGCAGAGACCCTATGGCATGGTCTGGACAGATTTGTTGAGTGGGCAAATCAATGGCAGATGCAGTTATTTTGGATAAATGTCAGGTTATTCAGTGTTGAAACAAAAGCAAGGTGGTGGATTACTACCTGTCTGGCTGTAAATTGGGAGAGGAGAGTGTGCTTGTGCATCAGTCGCTGAAGGTAAGCATGCGAGTGCAGCAGGCAGTAAAGAAGGCAAATATGATATATTTGCCTTCATTGTGAGATGTTTCAAGCACAGGAGCAGGGAAGTGTTGTTACAGTTATACAGGGCCTTTGTGAGGCCACACTACAAACACTGTGTGCAGTTTTGGTCTCATTTTCACAGGAAGGGTGTTCTTGCTTGGAAATAACATACAATGATAGATTGTCCAGCTTAGGATTGTATTTGCTGGAATTTAAACGAATGGGAGTGGATCTCATTCTAACAGGACGAGACAGGGAGGATGCTCCTGATGGTGGGTGTGTCTAGAATCAGGGGACACAGACTGAAGATTTGGGGTGGATCATTTAGGAGAGAGATGAGGGAGACATTTCTTCACCCAACGACTGGTGGGCCTGTGGAATTCATTATCACAGGAATTAGTTGATGCCAGGACATTGAATGCATTGAAGATGCGGCTCAATATAGCATTTAAGACAAATGGGTTCAAAGGGGAGTAAACAGAATGAGGTTGTTGAGTTGGACGATGAGTCATGATCATGATAATGGGAGAGCAGGCTCAAAGGGCTGAATGGCCTCCTCCTGCTCCTACCTTCTATTTTTAAGAGGATATTGCCCTGAGAAACCCATGGACAGTATTAGTGCTTCCCCATTAAACTCAAAATATCACTCATCCACCCACCGGAAAAATAATATGGAGACATAACCTCTCAAATTTCAATGACACATCGCCTCCCAAGTGTCAAGATGTGATGATTGAACTGCAGCTTTGCTCATTCTTAACACAATATGTCATTTTGTTCTGTGATTGTGTGTGTGTCTGCAATTTTCTGTGTGTGTGTGTGTGTGGTGGTGTGTGCCTGTGTGTGCATGTGTCCGTGTGCGTGTATCTGTGTATGTATGTGTCTGTCTCTGTGTGGTTGAATGTCCGTGTGTGTGCGTGTCTCTATATCTGTGTCTGCTTGTGTCTCTGGATGGGTATATGTCTGTGTGTGTGGTATCTGTGTGTACGCGTGAGTATGTGTGCATGTACATTTCTGTGTCTGTAGCCATGTGAAGCACATCATATTTCCTTGAATCTACTTTCTTTGCCAGAGGCCACCAGCATGCTCCAGTTGCTGGAAGGTGCTCTGATGTATTGCAGATTGCGTGCCTCCATGCAGTGTAACTTTGCTGCTTGATGAAAAGACTGATTCATAAGAGACATTTCCATCGCCAATTTCTCACTAACAATTACAGAATGTCATTATGAGTTATTGTCTTTAGTTTGAGCGTCTAAGGTCACCCTGATAGCTCATGTCAAACCAATGGAAATCTTCCCATTCATTTCTCTCAGCCAATAGGGACTCTCTCCATGTATAGTCGATGTTCAGGGCTGTCATACCATTCTTCAGCATTCCTGAAGCAGACCCTTTGGTCCATCACTAGCTGCCTGGCTGTAGGAATCTCACCATGCAGGAAGTAAATTCACACGTCACATGCTTCCATTCTGTTGACATGCCCAAGACACACTTGTTGGATGATTTAGGGACTCTCCATTTGAGAGGACACAGAATTCAAGAAGTTGTCATGTCACCTCCAAATCTCAGCATTCCAACTGGGATACCCTCACCCACATCTCAATTCAACTCAAGAAACTCTGCATTTCTCTATACAACAGCCTTTTCACTCCTCCCTCTGCATGTTCCAGGACCACAAAACGCCTTGCAAGGGCATCCGTACCTCTCAGATTATTCCAGACCAGACATCCAAGGGAAGAGGAGCAAGAAAGGACTGCAGCTCAGAGTCAAAAAGATTGGCGCTGAAAAAGCACAGCGGGTCAGGCAGTATATTCAAGGAGAAGAGTCAACGTTTGGGGAATCAGCTTTTCATGGAGTGTCCTGCCAGAAACATTGACGTTTCAGTCATCAGTGGAGACTATTGTTGGGACAAGGTTTGCTGTTCGAATTGGGCAGTGAAAAGTTAGTTGTCACTCTAATAGAACGCCATAATACAACATTCTTGTGGATGGATTATCTCATGCTCTAAATAAAATACAATGAACATCATTGTTATGTGAATCATGAAACAAATTGGAGAACATTAACAAACTGATAACAAAGTCACAACGCCAGCAGTTGACACAGGAGAAGAAAACAAAGAGTACAGTTAAGCAAGTTCAAGCAGAATGATCAGAGACCAGATTTGATTGAATGGCTGAGACAAAACAAGAACAGATGACGAACAAATGGATATTTTCAGTTCAGAGAAATTACCTGAGCTACAACGGAAAGATGAAACACTGAAGCAATATATTGAAAAGCATATACAGAAGTAGAATCTGAAAGCATTCCCAAATGTTACTAACCTAAATATGATGTCTTAATGAGGACATGGAGACGATCACATATTCAGACAGATGGAAAAGTGGCAGAAATTCATTACCAAGAGCTTATACAAAAGGAGGTGTGGCATGTAGCACCTGAGCTACCTGTAGGTCATCTTGGAAGTGAAAAAACTCACCAAAATATAAGAACATTGTTACTGGACTAGACTGCATTTAGATGGAGTTTAAAGTTAATAGAAATGTCATACATGTCATGCACCTGGAAAACCGCAGGCAGGAATAAAACCAGCACCTTAATACCCATACCTGCATTTGAGGAACCTTTTACAATTCTTTGAAGAGATGACAAGTAGGTTAGACCAGGGAAACCCAGTGGATGTCGTCTACCTAGACTTCCAAAAGGCCTTTGATAAGGTGCCACACGGGAGGCTGCTGAGCAAGGTGAGGGCCCATGGTGTTCGAGGTGAGCTACTGGTATGGATTGAGGATTGGCTGTCTGACAGAAGGCAGAGAGATGGGATAAAAGGCTCTTTTTCAGAATGGCAGCCAGTGACAAGCGGTGTCCCGCAGGGTTCAGTATTGGGGCCGCAGCTGTTCACGTTACATATTAATGATCTGGATGAAGGGACCGGGGGCATTCTAGCGAAGTTTGCCGATGATACAAAGTTAGGTGGACAGGCAGGTAGTACTGACGAAGTGGGGAGGCTGCAGAAGCATCTAGACAGTTTGGAAGAGTGGTCCAGGAAATGGCTGATGGAATTCAATGTGAGCAAATGTGAGGTCTTGCATTTTGGAAAAAAGAATACAAGCATGGACTACTTTCTAAACGGTGAGAAAATTCATAAAGCCAAAGTACAAAGGGATCTGGGAGTGCTAGTTGAGGATTCTCTTAAGGTAAACATGCAGGTTGAGTCCGTGATCAAGAAAGCGAATACAATGTTGTCATTTATGTCAAGAGGGTTGGAATATAAAAGCACTGTTGTGCTACTGAGACTTTATAAAGCTCTGGTTAGGCCCCATTTGGAGTACTGTGGCAAGTATGAATCCCCACACATCAGGAAGGACATACTGGCACTGGAGCGTGTCCAGTGGAGATTCACACGGATGATCCCTGGAATGGTAGGTCTAACATACGAGGAATGGCTGAGGATCCTGGGATTGTATTCATTGGAGTTTAGAAGATTAAGGGGAGATCTAATAAAAACTTACAAGATAATACATGGCTTGGACAGGCTGGACGGAAGGAAATTGTTTCTGTTAGGCGAGGAGACGAGGACCCGTGGACACAGCCTTAGAATTAGAGGCGGTAAATTCAGAACTGAAATACGGCGACATTTCTTCAGCCAGTGAGTGGTGGGCCGATGGAATTCATTGCCGCAGAGTACAGTGGAGGCCGGGACGCTAAATGTCTTCAAGGCAGAGACTGACAAATTCTTGATGTCACAAGGAATTAAGGGCTACGGGGAGAATGCGGGTAAATGGAGTTGAAATGCCCATCAGCCATGATTGAATGGCGGAGTGGACTCGATGGGTCGAATGGCCTTATTTCCGCACCTATGTCTTATGGTCTTACAATGGTCTTAACTGATTCAGTGTGTCCCCTACATAAAACAAAAAGTGGGAATCAGTATTTGTTAACAATAATAGATGAGCACATTAGATTTGCAGAGGCTATTCAATTTGTGCAATACCACTGCTAGAAGATTGTAGAAGAGTTACTCCAGTGTTTAACTCAATAAAGACTACCTACAGAGATACAACCAGGTCAAGGATCAAAGTTTACATCAAATTTATGGCGGGGAGTGTTAGAAAGGTGGCATCAAACTTCAAAGACCATTAGCAAATTTAGAGAAGACCATATTGAGGGCTTATATTCAAGATAATCTAACCAACTGAATAAAGGAATTCCATTTGCACATCTTACCAATAGGGATGTCCCAGCCTCCACTGCACTCTGCCCCGGGTACAACAGAGTGTTACAAGGGGACATAAATTTAAGGTGAAGGGTGGAAGGTATAGGGGAGACTTCAGGGGTGGGTTCTTTACCCAGAGAGTGGGGGGGGGGGGGGCATGGAATGCACTGCCTGTGGGAGTGGTAGAGTCAGAATCTTTGGTGACCTTTAAGCGGCAATTGGATAGGTACATGGATGGGTGCTTAAGCTAGGACAAATGTTCGGCACAACATCGTAGGCCGAAGGGCCTGTTCTGTGCTGTATTGTTCTATGCTCTATGTTCTATGTTCGAAATGAATCTGCCTCATTCAGTCCATTTGAATGAGTGTTGGGGCATGAGCTGAGAGGACCACTGAAATTAAATAAGGAGAAATTAGTGAGTTAGAGTTCAGCTACCACATATTTGAACTGTGTATCAAATTTTAGGGAATGATTAAATTGAGGGGGAGGTGGCTAGATGGCATTTAAAAGTAGCACAGCACGTGATGAAGCAGGAAGCAGACAAGAGATTGAAAATTTGCAATTTTTTGAACATGGATAAAATGTTAGTGTTACTTCCAGTTGAACCTATAAAAGCAAGATTTAGTGGAACTTATCAAAGTGAAATAAAATTGAGTGAGGCGAATTACTTGATAGGACTGCAGATAGAAAGCAATCTCAGTGTGTCATGTGAATATGCTCAAATTATAATTTGATACTGTGACAAAGCTGGTACTTTAACAAGGTTAGGTTGTCATTCGGTCTTTGTTCTTCTGGAGGTCATAAAAACACAGGTTCGGAAAAGTCTGAGTTTGGAAGGGTTTCAGGGCCAATTTGACAATAGCTAACAGATACTGCCTCAGGCAGAATGCTTTCAAGGTTAGAAAACAAACACTTGTATATTGAAATGGGAGCGGCCAGTTCTCCCAGCTCAGCTTATCTCTGGTTTAGTTTTTTTTTAGCAGTCGTGTGAAGAAAGACTGCTGGACCCAAAGAAGCAGGTCCAGGCTGGTAACCTCTCTCAGGTGTCTGTCCTGTGATAACTTGTGTTTGATATGACCTTGTGTGCTAAGGGGTGCTTGTGGGGATGTTGCAAGTATCTTGGAACAGATACACTGTTAGGTTTTAGGATAGGATAAGTTATTCGGTGTTCTGTTTCTGTTCATTGTGTTTCATTCAGTAATCTTCTAAATAAATCCTGTTTGGATTACAATGAGGTGGCTTAACCAGCTGATTCTCTCCTTGAATATCCACTGTACACCTTCTCAAAACAACTAGCACAGTTAGGGTCTGGGCTAACGTTTTGAAATGCTTTAAGGGGTTTGGTCTGTTCCATAACAATCGAGAAGGAAAGTAAAAAGATAATGTGTTCCTGGATACAACACGCGTGACGAAGTGAGTTCACAGGTTTCTGAATTGGACTTTCCTCAAATTAAAATGGACAATGAGGATGTTCTCAAAATTTGGTATAAATTATTGAGGTAGCTTCCACCAGAAATCAAAGTGACCTGAAAGAATTATTACTATTGCTTAGTGAGATATGTGGGAATAAGCTGGGAAATACTAATTTAATTATGCATGATATAGATATAGGAAATGCTGTTCCAATTAAGCAATATCCTTATAGATTTACACCAAATAAAGTTGGTATAGGTTCAAAGACAACTTGAACGCATGTTCCAAAAGAACAGCATGAAAGGGAGTTGCAGCAATTGGAGCTCAGTCATAGTAATGGTGCCACAACCAGATGATTGCGTGCAGCCGATAGCAACGTTAATGCACTTGCAGCGTCTGATTCATATCCAATTCGACATTGAGAAAACTGTATTGAAAAGGTAGAACAAGCAACTTATATTTGTAATTTGGACTTGCTCAGAGGATACTGGCAGGTACCTTTATCCGAAGGAGTGAAGACAATTTTGACTTTTGTAACAATGAATGGACATTACCAACTTAAAGTCATAGAGTCATAGAGATGTACAGCATGGAAACTGACCCTTCCGTCCAAATCGTCCATGCCGACCAGATATCCCAACCCAAACTTGTCCCAGCTGCCAGCGCCCGTCCCATATCCCTCTAAACCCTTCCTATTCATATACCAATCCAGATGCCTTTTAAATGTTGCAATTGCACTAGCCTCCACCACTTCCTCTGGCAGCTCATTCCATACATGTACCACCCTCTGTGTGAAAACGTTGCCCCTTAGGTCTCTTTAATATCTTTCCTCTCTCACCCTATACCTATGCCCTCTAGTTCTGGACTCCCTAACCCCAGGGAAAATACTTTGTCTATTTATCCTATCAATGCCCCTCATAATTTTGTAAACTCTATAAGGTCACCCCTCAGCCTCCGACGCTCCAGGGAAAACAGCCCCAGCCTATTCAGCCTCTCTCCATAGCTCAAATCCTCCAACCCTGGCAACATCCTTGTAAATCTTTTCTGAACATTTTCAAGGTTCACAACATCTTTCCAATAGGAAGGAGACCAGAATTGCACACAATATTCCAACAGTGGCCTAAACGTTGTCCTGTACAGCTGCAACATGACCTCCCAACTCTGTACTCAATACTCTGACCAATAAAGGAAAGCATACCAAACACCACCTTCACTATCCTACCTACCTGCAACTCCAATTTCAAGGAGCTATGATCCTTCACTCCAAGGTTTATTTGTTCAGTAACACTCCCTCGGACCTTATCATTTAGTGTACAAGTCCTGCTAAGATTTGCTTTCCCAAAATGCAGCACCTCACATTTATCCGAATTAAACTCCATCTGCCACTTCTCAGCCTATTGGCCCATCTGGTCCAGATCCTGTTGTAATCTGAGGTAACCCTCTTCGCTGTCCACGACACCTCAAATTTTGGTGTCATCTGCAAACTTATTAACTGTACCTCTTATGCTCGCATCCAATTCATTTAAGTCATGCAATTTGATTTGGAAAATGCGCCAGCCACATTTGAAAGGCTAACTAATAAAGTAATTTCTGGGTTATCCAATTGTACGGTGTACATCGACAACCTTGTGATCTTTTAGTCACACACGGAAGGAACATTTGCAGCATTTATTGGAAGTATTCAATTGACTTTGGGAGGCAGGCTGGTGATAAACCTGGCTAAGTGTGAATTCGAGAGAAAGTGAGGGCTGCAGATGCTGGAGATCAGAGCTGAAAATGTGTTGCTGGAAAAGCGCAGCAGGTCAGGTAGCATCCAACGAACAGGAGAATCGAAGTTTCGGCCATAAGCCCTACTTCAGGAAGGTCTTATGTGTGAATTCTCCAAAGTCCGAGTCATGTTCCTCGGTCATGTTGTCAGGCATAGGCAGATGGCCCCGACCATGCCATTGACAACGACAGCAGGACTATGACTTCTGGGAGTGAAAAGGTTTACCATAAGTTTGTACCAAATTGTAATAGCGTGGTTGCTCCACTGATTGACTAATTGAAGAAGTGCAGGAAATTTCAGTGGACAGTAGAATGTCAGAAGGCATGTGCCAACCTGAAAGCTGTGTTAACCATTGCCCCAGTGTTAGTTACGCCGAATTGCACAAAGCTACTCAAGATGGCTACTAATGTGAGTGATATGAGTGTTGGTGCTGTATTCTTACAAGATGACAATGAGAAGCTAGAAAGCCCCATTGGGTATTTCTTCAGGAAATTGAATATTCATCAGAAATATTCCACGATTGAGAAGGAGACCTTGAACTTGGTGTTCCAACATTTTAACATTTGTATTGTCAGTAATGGGTCTTGGTCAATTGTCTGTACTGATCATAACCCATTAAAGCTTTTGGAGAAATGGAAGGGCAGCACTTCCAGATGGTTTACATGGAGCTTGTCACTGCAGCCATTCAATTTGAAAAAGATACACGTGACAGGATGAGAAAATGTATATGCTGATGTCTTGTCACAACTTGGATAATGTAAGATGGAGGATTTGGTGGCAGGAGTAAATGGACAGAAACAGAATGCTGTAGTGAATACTTGCATGGTTACAGTTGATGCAACGTGTATATATTGTCACGTAATAATAGATTAAGACTAAGGTTTTTAAAATGAAATCATCTTTGTCTCTTATTAATATTGCAGTACAATTACAATACTGGTACCAAACCAACAATGTCGAAAATTTCCCAGGATGTCCTGTACATAAAAAAAGGACAAATTCCAGCCAATTAACGCCCCATCAGTCTATTTCTCAATCATCAGTAAAGTGATGGAAAGTGTCATGAACAGTGATATAAAGCTGCACTTGCTCAGCAATAAGCTGCTCAACATCCTGCGGGTTATCATTGACCAGAAACTCAACTGCACTTGCCAGAAACACAGTAGCTACAACAGCAGGATAGAAGCTAGGAATACTGCAGCAAGGAATACTGCAGCCTGTCCACCATCCACAATGTACAAGTTGGAAGTGTGATGGAATTTTCCCAACTTGCCTGGATGGGTGCAGCCCCATCAAGACTCAAGACGTTTGGCACCATCCAGGAAAAGAGCCCACTTGATTGTCACCACATCCACAAGTGTCCACTCCCTCCACCACACATGCTCAGTACTGACTGCTGCTGCTACTATCTACAAGATTCACTGCAGAAATTCACTGAGGATCCTCAAACAGACCTTCCAAACCCACAACCACTTCCATATAGAAGAACAAGGGCAGCAGATGTGTGGGAACTCCACTATCTTCAGTTCCCCTCCAAGTCATGCATCATCCTGACTTGAAAATATAACGCCGTTCCATCACTGTCACTGGGTCAAAGTCCTGGAATTCCCTCCCTAATTACATTGGGGGTTAACCCACAGCAGTTCAAGAAGTCAGCTCACCCCCACCTTCTCAAGGGCAACTAAGGACATGCATAAAATGCTGGCAAGCCAGCGACACCCACACCCCATAAGATAAATAAAAGATAATAGTTCAGTGTGTGTGTGTGAGAGAGAGAGAGAGGGAGAGAGAGAGAGAGAAAGACCATACCTGAGTGTGTGTGTCTCTGTGTGTGTAAGAGAGAGAGAAAAACACTGTGACTGAGCGTGTGTGTGTAAGAGATTGAGTCAGAGAGACAGAGAGAGAGAGAGACCATGCATCTGCGTGTGTGTGTGTGTCGGGGCAGGGGGAGTGGGAGTGTGGTGATGTGAGGATGCTGTTATCTTAAATATGTTATTTTGTCCTGTGTTTTTTTGACGAGAGATTGTAAGGGCAGAGGTGCCAAAAAGTCCAGAGTGTTTGTAGCTTTTTCTTTAAAAAAGTTTAACAATGGAAAAGGAGTGGCCAGTTCAGGTTCTTCCAGTTTTGGTCTAGCTGTAGCATTCCCAAGATGTTTTGAGTATCAGAAGGTTGCAAGCTTCAGTAAATGATTCCTAACTGAGCACTCGGGCATTTCTCTGAATGTTGTTCTCTCCTGCCTGTTCGAATATGAGTTTGAATTTACGTTTTTGCAAAGGGGTGTGTTTATGAGATGTTACAACATTGGAACAGGAAATTAGTAAGTTACTGTATCAGGTAGTAGGTTATGTTTTCCGATTGTTTAGTTATTCTTAATGCCACTTTCTTTCGTTTGTGTTTCAACCGTAGTGCTTAAGTGAATTCTGTGGGGCTTTTTGCAGAGTGGTTTAACCAGTTGCATCACACCTGGAACATCAATGTCACATTTGCCTTTAGACAAAGAAAACCTTATTTATCCTATCCATGCCTCAATGATTTTACAAACCTCTGTAAGGTCACCTCTCAGCCACCGACGCTCCAGGGAAAACAGCGGCAGCTTCTTCAGCCTTTCCTTGTCGCTCAAATCGTCCAACCCTGGCAACATCCTTGTATATCTTTTCTGAAACCTTTCAAGTTTCACAGCATCCTTCCTTTACGAGGGAAATTGCACGCAATATTCTAACAGTGGCCTAAACATTGCCCTGTATAGCTGCAACATGACCTCCGAACTCCAATACTCAATGCTCTGACCAACAAAGGGAAGCATACTCAATGCCTTCTTCACTATGCTGTCTTCCTGGGACTACACTTCCACGGAGCTATGAACTCCAAGGTTTCTTTGATCAACAACACTCCCCAGGAAATTACCATGAAGTGTGTAAGCCCAGCTCTGATTTGCCTTTCCAAAATGCAGCACCTTGCATTTATCGAAATTAAACTCCATCCACGAACCTTTGGCCCATTGGCCCATCTGATCAAGATCCTGTTATACTTTGAGGTAACCTTCTTCGCTGTCCATTACACCAACAATGTTGGTGTCATCTGCAAACTTACTACATATACCTTCTATGTTCACATCCAAATCTTATATGTAATGATGAAAAGCAGTGGATCCAGCACTGATCCTTGTGGCACATCACAGGTCACAGGCCTCCAGTCTGAAAATCAAACATCCACCACCATCCTCTGTCTTCTACCTTCAAGCCAGTTCTGTATCTAAGTTTCTAGTTCTCCCTGTATTCTATGAGATCTAACCTTGCTAGCCAGTCTCCCATGGGGAACCTTGTCGAAAGCCTTACTGAGGTTCATATAAATCACGCCTCCTGCTCTGCTCTCATCAAATCTCTTTGCTCCTTATTCAAAAAACTCAATCAAGTTTGAGAGACTTGATTTCCCATGCACAAAGCCATATTGACTATCCCTAATCAGTCCTTGCCTTTCCAAATACATGTAAATCCTGTCCCTCAGGATTCCCTTCAACTGAAATGCACCTCCCCCCCCCGCCCCCACTGATAACAGGCTCACTGGGCTATAGCACCCTGGCTTTCCATACCACCTTTCCTAAATAGTGGCATCATGTTAGTCAACCTGCTGCCTTCCAGCACCTCATCGTGACTATCGATGATAAAAATATCTTAGCAATGGGT
The DNA here is from genome assembly GCF_037043375.1 of Chiloscyllium plagiosum. Taxonomy (NCBI): domain Eukaryota; kingdom Metazoa; phylum Chordata; class Chondrichthyes; order Orectolobiformes; family Hemiscylliidae; genus Chiloscyllium; species Chiloscyllium plagiosum. The sequence goes on along the minus strand of NW_028270183.1, from coordinate 64,072,656 downwards.
CCAGCAATCACTTCCCTAGCTTCTCACAGAGTTCAAGCGTACACCTGATCATGTCCTGGGGATTTACCCACATTTATGTCTTTTAAGACATCCAGCACCTTCTCTTCTGTAATATGGACATTTTTCAAGATGTCACTATCTATTTCCCCACACTCTATTTCTTCCATGCCCTTCTGCACAGTAAACACTGACGCAAATACTCCTTTAATATCCCCATCCCATCTCTTGCAGTTTGTCACATAGGCTGCCTTGCTGATCTTTGAAGGGCCCTATTCTCTCCCTAGTTACCCTTTTGTCCTAAATGCTTTTTTTTTGTAGAATCATCTTGGATTCTCCTTAACCCCATTTGCAAAATCTATCTCATGCCCCCTTTTTGCCCTCCTGAATTCACTCTTAAGTATACTCCTACTGCCCTTATACTTGAAGAATTCACTCAATCTCTACTGTCTATACCTGACGTATGCTTCCTTCTCTTTCTTGAGCAAACCTTCAATTTCTCGAGTCATCCAGCATTCCCCACACCTACCAGCCTTGCCTTGCACCCCAATAGGAACATACTGTCTCATAATCTCATTTTTGAAGCCTACTCATTTTCCAACCATCCCTTTACCTGCAAAAATCCGCATATAATCACATTTTCAAAGTTCTTGCCTCATACTGCCAAAATTGTCCTTTATCCAATTTAGAACTTTAACAGTTAGATCCTGTCTATCCTTTGCCAGTCCTATTTTAAAACTAATATAATTATGGTCGCTGGCACCAAAGTGCTCCCCCACTGACACCTGCCCTGCCTTATTTCCCAAGCTTTGCACCTTTTCTGGTAGGTACATACTGAATCAGAAAATCTTCTTGTACACACTTAACAAATTCCTCTCCTCCGGTGCTCCGGTTTCCTCCCACAGTCCAAAGATGTGCAGGTTAGGTGAATTGGCCACGCTAAATTACCTGTAGTGTTAGGTGAAGGGGTAAACGTAAGGGAATGGGTCTGGGTGGGTTGCTCTTCGGAGGATCAGTGTGGACCTGTTGGGCCAAAGGTCCTGTATTCCACAGTGTAAGTAATCTAATCTAATCTAATCTAACCTTATCTAATCTAATCTAAACCATTCGCACTATTCCAGTTCCAGTCTACATTTAGAATGTTAAAATTCCCTACCATAACACCTTATTATTCTTATAGATAACTGAGATCTCCTTACAAATTTGTTACTCAATTCCCCACTGATTATGTGAAGCTCTATAGTACAATCTCAAATTGGTAATAGTCCCTTTCTTATTTCTCACTTCCACCCAAATGACTTCCCGGATGTATTCCCAGGAATATCCTCCCTAATTACAGTCATAATGTTATCCCTTATCAAAAATGACACTCCTCCTCCTCTCCTGCCTCCCTTCCTATCCTTCCTGTAGTATTTGTATCTTGGAACATGAAGCTGCCAGTCCTACCCATCCTTGAGCGACATTTCTGCAATTGCTCTGATATCCCAGACCCACGTTCCTAACCATGCCCTGAGTTCATCTGCCTTCCGTGCTAGGTCTCTTGCATTGATGAAAATGCAGTTTGATTTATCAGTCCTCCGTTGTTCTCTGCTTCGTTCCTGCCTGCCCTGACTGTTTGACTTGCTCCTTTTCCTAACTGTACCAGAGTCAGATTGATCTCTTTCCTCACTATCGCTCTGGGTCCCACCCCCCTGCCCACCTTATTAATTTAATTCCTCCCAAGCATTTGCAGCAATCTCCCTGCCAGTATATTAGTCCCTTTTCAATTCAGGTGCAATTCATCCCTCTTATATGGGTCATCCTACCCAAGAAGAGCTTCCAATCATCTAAAATGTGAATCTTTCTCCCATACACCAGCTCCGCAGCTACACATTAATCTCGGATACCACCTTCCCTCCCCTTCCTGGGCCTCTCCATCTCTATCAACAGTTTCGGACCCAAAACTGGCATCTTCTACAAACCCACCGGCTCCCACAGCTAAACAAGGACAGAATCCCCCTGATCTTCACCTTCCACCCCACCAACCTTCGGATACATTTCATCATCCTCCGCCATTTCCGCCACCTACAAATGGACCCCAGCACCAGAGGTGTATTTCCCTCCACACCCTTATCTGCTCTCCGTAAACACCATTCCCTCCGCCACTCCCTTGTCAGGTCCACACCCCACGTCCCACCAATCCACCCTCACCTCCTGGCACTTCCCTCTCTCACCACAGGAATTGCAAAACCTTTGCCCCCAAACCCAACTCTCACTTCCCAAATGCCCCAAAGCAGCCTTCCACATCCATCAGAGCTTTCGCTGCACTTCCACACATGTCATTTACTGTATCCATTGCTCCCGATGCAGTCTCCTCTATATCGGGGATACAGGTCACCTACTTGCTGAGCGCTTCAGAGAACATCTCCGGGACAGGCGCACCAGCCAACCCCACCACTGTGGCTGAAAACCTCTCAACTCCCCCTCCCACTCCGCCGAGGACATGCAGTTCCTGGGCCTCCTCTATCACTAAACCCAAAACCAATCGACACCTGGAGAAATAATGCCTCACATTCTGCCTTGGGACATTGCAACCACACACTATCAATGTGGATTTCACCAGTTTCCTCATTTTTCCACCCCTCACCACCCCCCCCCAATCCCAGCCGCAACCTTCAAAATCGGCACCACCCTCATGACCTGTCCTATCTGTCAATCTTCCGTCCCACCTATCCACTCCACCCTCCCCTCCGATCTTTCACCTTTACCCCCAACTCCATCCATCTAATGCACTCTCATCTACCTTTCCCCATGCCCACGCCACTCCCATTTATCTCTCCAACCCTTGGCTCACAGCCTCATTCCTAATGAAGGGCTTTTTCCGAAAATGTCGATTCTCCTTCTGCTCAAATGCTGCCTGACCTGTTGTGCTTTTCCAGCACCACGTTCTCGACTCTGATCTCAAACATCTGCAGTCTTCACTTTTTCCTAGACGTTCATCTGCTCGATCCTCCTATTCCTAGCCTCACTTGCTCACAGCATCAGGAGTAATCCAGATATTACTTCCCTCGAGGACCTCCTTTCAAAGTTCCTGCCTAACTTTCTATCTTCTCTCTTCAGCATCTCATCCTTTTTCCTTCCTGTGTCATTGGTTCCAGTGACCTGCTGCTGGTCCCACTTCCCTTTGAGAATATTCTGCCTTGATCCTGGAAACAGGGAGGCAACACACCATTCTGATTTCTTGCTGTCGGCCGCAGAAACATCTGTCTGTGCCTCTGACTAGAGAGTCCCCTCTCACAATCGATCGCTTGGTACCTGACATACCCCTCGTTACATTACAGCCTGTCTTGGTCCCAGAAACTCGGCTGTTCATGCTGCGTTCTCCTGAAAGGCCCCCTACATTTTCCAAAACAACATACTTGTTTGAGATGGGGTTAGCCACAGGAGACTCCTGCACTACCTGCCTCCCTCTCCTACTTTTCCTGCTTTTTCTCCCTTCCTTAAAACTCAGATGTCCCTAGTTCCTGTAAATTCCTCATTGCTCAAACTGCCGCTCCAACTGATCGATGAGATCTGATAGGATTCAGAACCAAACACCCTTACTACTGACATAATCATCAGTATTAAGGAAACTCTCCCTAATCTCCAACAGCTGACAGGAAGAGCACATCACTCCATTCAAGGCCATCTTTGTACCTTAACAACCTACAGAAAATAGCATAGTCTTATGCACTAAAAAAAAGTAATCCAGTCTAACTTAGCATCTATGTTGCATATTTTTAAATTTTAATCAAACGACAGATCTAAAAAAAAAACACTCACTATTAAAAATGACAGCAATATTACACTTACAAACCATGCATTTATCTGCTCCTGTGCTGTGTGCTCTCCAACATAGGTTCCTCGAATGTCAGCTGTGAATTTCACTGTTTGTCAATTTTCTTCAACGTACTCCAATATCTGGAAACACTTGAACTCAAACAGCAAAGGCAGTAACTGTGCATATTTACTGCTGTGTCAGTTAGCAGTGTAAGTTTCTTTCTTTCTCTCTCTCTCTCTCTCTCTCTCTCCCTGACCATGTGGTCACTACCTTTGTTCACTTCCTCCTTTTTAAATTGTCATTATTTTGATCTTTTCTCCCAAACTTCCAAAACAATGCAACAGCTTAAAAACAGTAATTACTGCTTGTGGAATTCGAAGAACTCACTTCCAACACCGAAAATACTCCAAAAGCGAGCAGTTCTTACAGCCAAAACTTTTCCCATCCTCCATCTTGGATTACCCAAATCCTGATAGTTTTTGTTCCACCTCCATATCAATCCTTATCACTCATCAATTGGTTTTCCCTGTTTCAGTTTGCTTACTTGTCTTCTAATCCTGATGAGTGCAGGGCAGAAATGTTCAATTTTGTTTTTCTTTTAGCAACATTTGGGTTTTGTTCAGTTCTATAACAATAATTCACTACTTTTTTTAAAAAAAAGATCTTCCCTCTTCTCTAATGGCTACATTTATTGCCTTCAGTTGTGAGGAATATTTGTCCTATTCTCGAAGAAACTGAGCCCATCTTGTACCAACCTGGTTGAATGTCAGACAGATCAGGGAGTCAGGTATCATTCACCCCAGACGTACACTGACAAGGAAAGCCCAGACTTCAGTCAGGTTTTCTCTTGTTTCTCACCAGCTATTCCTTAAAATACTGAAACTTGACTGTCCTCCAGTCCATTTCTGAAGTTCTTAATCCATGAACCTTAACCTTCAGTAGGGCCAATGGTGAAATGCCACAGTGTGGGTGATCCCTTCAAAAAGGAACTAACTTGATTCAGAGATGCTAAAATGGCTCAATATATCTAATGCAAAACTAATTTATTTGACTTTTATCCATAATATTAAACCTGTCTCACACAGGTTAATTAACCTGAGCATAAACAGACTCAGTGAACATGGCTTGGGCCTGGGTGTGGTTAACAGCACAATGTCATTGCTGTAGTTCCTTATGAACACGTCAGTGTCTCTGCAGGTTGAATGAGTGAGCAAACCCTTCTTACACACGGAGCAGGTGAATGGCCTCTTCCTGGTGTGAACTCACTGATGTTTGATGTCAGATGATTGACTGAACCTGGTCCTGCAGTGAGAGCCCCAGAAAGGTTTCTCATCAGTGTGAACATGTTGATGGAACATCAGTTTCCTGGAACCTTAAAAGCAATTCCCACAGTCTGGACATTTAAAAGGCCTGGTCTCAGTGTGAACTCACTGGCCTCCCAGTAGGGCAGAAGAGTGAGTAAATCCCTCCCTAAACACAGCGTAACGAAATAGTCTCACGCTTGTGTGAACTCACCGGTGTTTTTGCACATAGGATATGGTACAGAATGCCTTCTCATTCGGCTCAGGGGAACAGTCTGGGTTTGCCGATATATCTGCAGTTGGATGACTGAACGCTGCAGTCAGAGCAGGTTCTCAGCCTCTACCCAGTGTGATCTCGCTGGTGTGTAGGGAGTTGAAATGATTGCCTGAACTTAATGCCGCAGTGAGAACTCCTGAATGGTCTCTCCTCTGTTCGAATACGTCAATGGCACACAGGTGCCCAGAATTTCTATGGCATTTTCCACAGTCTTGCCATTTTAAAAGTTCTTTTATCTGGGTGAACTCTATGGTCTGCCTGCAGTTGGGAAGACTGAGTGAATCCCTTCCCACACTTAGAGCAGATGAATGGCCTTTCCTCAGTGTGAGTGCATCGCTGAATTTCCAGTTGAGGTGGGGATTTGAATCCTCCTTCACCATCCTCATATTTCCACACTTTCTCCCCAGCGTGACTGTGATTATGTCTTGACAGTTCAGATGATTTCATCCACACACAGGACAGGTGCACAGTTTCTCCTCACTTGGTGTTTTCTCCTTCCAAGTTCAGAGTTGAACAATATTCCAAACATAAAATAACAATCAATCTTTCCAATTCTAATATGATACCTGGTTCTGTTTCCTGACCACAGACTGTCCCCTTCACATAATCTGTGAAGCTAATTAAAGAGAAGGAAAGTGAGTGAGAAGACCACAGACTGACTGAATGGTCATCCCTGAGACCTGGCTGCAGGATGAAGTTCTAGGACATTCCTGAAGAGGGCGCACGATGTCTACGCAGCCCCCCTCCAAAGGACACCAGTGCGCAGGCGCTGGATTGAGCCTCTTGGAGCATGCGCAAATTGACTGAAGGCCCCTTTTTCAGTCTCCAGATCATGGCGGGGAGGGGGTAGTCCCGTAGGAATAATGGAGCCAGCGGTGGGAGAGGTGGTGCGATCCGTCTTGGTAATATCCAGTAAAGGTCCCGCGAACCGAATAAGAATTAGCGGGTCCCGCGGTTTCAGCCCTGAGTTTAACTCCCGGGACCTGGGCCGTGGCCGCCATTTTGTTTGGGACGAGGCGCATGCGCCGTTTTCCTGGTGACGCACCGCGAGTGGGCGGGGCCTGCGGTGCCAGTGACGGAGACAGTGGAGAATGGGAGGGGCCTGCGGGACTGACCCAGGGAGGAGGGAGAGCCTGGTGTGGAGGGGGGGGGGGGGACAGGCATTCACAGCTCTGGGGGGAACAGGCATTCACAGCTCTGGGGGAGCGGGGGACAGGCATTCACAGCTCTGGGGGGGGGGGGGGACAGGCATTCACAGCTCTGGGGGGGGGACAGACATTCACAGCTCTGGGGCGGGACAGAAATTCACAGCTCTGGTGGGTGGACAGGCATTCACAGCTCTGGGGGTTGCAGGCATTCACAGCTCTGGGGGGGACAGGCATTCACAGCTCTGGGGGAGTGGGGGACAGGCATTCACAGCTCTGGGGGGGACAGACATTCACAGCTCTGGGGGGGACAGACATTCACAGCTCTGGGGGGTGGACAGGCATTCACAGCTCTGGGGGGGGAACAGGCATTCACAGCTCTGAGGGAGGGGGGGCAGGCATTCACAGCTCTGGGGGGGACAGACATTCACAGCTCTGGGGGGGGACAGGCATTCACAGCTCTGGGGGGGGACAGACATTCACAGCTCTGGGGGGGAGGGAGAGGCATTCACAGCTCTGGGGGGGGGGACAGGCATTCACAGCTCTGGGGGGGGCAGGCATTCACAGCTCTCGGGGGGGACAGACATTCACAGCTCTGGGGGGGGGGAACAGGCATTCACAGCTCTGGCGGGGAGGGGGGAACAGGACAGGGACAAATAATTCACCAGCACTGGAATGATTTGAACTTCTCTCCTGTCCTAACAGTGATCACTTTTATAAACTTCTTTTACAGGGGATCAGGAGACAGCCAGAGAAAGGCAACTCAAACCAAACCAAAAACAGTCCAAATCTGATCCAACACAATGAATAAGGAACTAAATGCTCTCGGTGTTTGAATGTGGAAGCAGGAGTGTTACAATCAGATGCACAGCCTCGGAAAAGCTTTGCACCATTCGCAGCACACACGACCTGGACAGCGTAGAGTTACAGAGATCGACAGCACAGTAAAAGGTCCTTGAGCCCTTCTGCAATTTAAACCAAAAGCAGAAAAACTCACCTTGCCTCATAATCTGTTAAAGGGACAGAGGACTCCCAAATTCCACTATTCTTTTTAAAAATATCAATGTTATTCTTTAACCCTAAAAGTGAACATTAAACATTTTAAAAAGTGAATATTTTAACTGGAGCAAAAGAAATTATGACGCGATCAGACAGGAGTTGCGACGTACAGACTGGGAGCAATTGTGCCATAGAAAGGGCACAGCAGACATGTGGGGCAGTTGTTGCGAGTGATGCACAAACATGTTCCTCTGAGACGGGTAAGAAGGGGGAATGAGAACAGAGGAGCTTCTCCTCAAACGGAAGCAGGGAGCTTACGTAAGGTGGAGGAGGCAAGGATCTAACACAGCTTTAGAGGATTGCAGGCTTGCTAGAAAGGAGCTCAGTAATGGACTGAGGAGAGCGGGGAGGGGGCACGAAAAAGGCTTGACAGGAAGGATTACGGAAAATCCAAAGGCATTTTACACAGACGTGAGGAATAGAGAATGATCAGGGTGAAGGTAGGGCCAATCAGGGATAGCATAGGGAACTTATGTGTGGAGTCTGAGCAGATAGGGAAAGCCCTAAATGAGTTTTTTTGCTTTGGTTTTCACGAAGGAAAGGGACCTTGTTGTGAATAAGAACTTTGAGGAGTTGGGATACAGGCGGAACACATCAAGATTGATGAGGTTGATGTGCTGGACATTTTGGCAAACATTTAGATTGATAAGCCCCATGATTTATCTTAGGCTACACGAGGAAGCAAGAAAGGAGGTTGCTAAACCGCTGGTGAAGATCTTTGCGTCCTCACTCTCCCCGGGAGTCATATAGGAGGATTGCTAGGAGGCAATTACCCTTCTTTTCATGAAGGGTAATAGGGGAATCCCCGGCAATTACAGACCAGCCAGTCTTCCGTCTGTGGTCTTCAAGGTTTTGGAAAGAATTTACGACTATTTGGAAAAGCATAGCGCGATTAAAGGCAGTCAGCATGGCTTTGTGAGGGGCAGGTCATCCCTCATAAATCTTATTGTGTTCTTTGAGGAAGTGATAGGACAGATCGATGAAGGTCAAGCTAGTGGATGTGATATATAAGGACTTCAGCAAGGCATTTGATAAGGTTCCCCATGGTAGGCTCATCCATAAAGTCAGGAGGTATGGGTTTTGGGAGATTTGGCTATTTAGATTCAGAATTGGCTAGCTGACAGAAGGCAGAGAGTGGTTATAGATGGCAAGTTCTGCCTGGAGGTCAGTCTTGAGTGGTGTCCCACAGGGTTCTGTTCTTGGGTCTCTGCTCTTTGTAGTTTTTTATGAGGAGATTGAGGGGTGGGTTAGTCAATTTGCAGATGGCACATAGGTTAGAGGTGCTGTTGATAGTATCGAGTGCTATTGCAGGCTGCAGCACAACATAGACAGGCTGCAGATCTGGGTTGAAAAATGGCAGATGGAATTAAACCTGGATAAATGCGAAATGATGCAATTTGAAAGGTTGAATTAGAACGCTGAACACAGGGTTAAAGACCATATTCTTGGCAGTGTGGAGGAACAGAGGGAACTTTGTGTTCAAGTACATAGTTCCCGCAAATATGCCACCCAAGTGGATAGGGTTATTTAGAAAGCATATGGTGTTTTGGCTTTCATTTAGAGGGGAATCAAGTTTAAGAGCCGAGAGATTTTGCTACAGTTCTACAAGTCCCTGTGAGACCACACTTAGAATATTGTGTCCGGTTCTGGTTGCCCGACTAAGGAAAGATACAGAGACTTTGGAGAGGGTGCAAAGAATGTTTATCAGGGCTGCCTGGACTGGAGGGCTTGCCTTATGAAGAGGGATTGACGAAGCTCAGACTTTTCTCTCTGAGAGAACGAGGAGGAGAGGAGACCTGATCGAGGTATACAAGGTAATGAGATTAATAGATAGAGTCAATAGCCAGAGACTTTTCCATAGGGCAGGATTGACTGGCACGAGGAGGCATAGTTTTAGGTTATTAGGAGAAAGGTTAAACGGGTCGTCAGAGGTAGGTTCTTTACACAGAGAGTTGTGAACGCATGGAATGCTGTTGCCAGTGGTGGAAGCAGAGTCATTAGGGGCAATTAAGCGACTACTGGACATGCACATGGATAGCAGTGAATTGAGGGGTGCATAGGTTAAGTTATGTTATTTTACATTAGGATTAATCCTTAGCACAACATCGTGGGCCAAAGGGTTTGTTCTGTACTGTACTTTTTTATGTTCTATGTAAACAATAACTATTCACAACTCTGAACCACTTTTCTCTTAAAGATCTGTTTTCTATGTCCAACTATATAACGATATACTGATCCAATAAATCCCAATTAAAATGTGCAACATATTAATTTTCAAATCCGGTGTCAATCTTCCTGTTTGTAGATCTCCCTGGGTCGGCTTTAGACTTCTGCTGCAATAGTAAAAAAAGTACCTTTGATCGAGAGTGTTTTGGATGGCAGTCTCTCTCTCTCTCTCTCTCTCTAGCTAACTCTCAAAATGCTGACCTTTGATACCCCAAATATCGGATCATCTCACTGGTTCTAAGTTGTCAAAATGGTAAAATTCAAATTCCATTGGGTTTTAGTTTACTGGGGCATAATTTAAATTGATTGGTTGAATTCAAATAGTGGTCAAACTACTAGGTTTCTAGTTTACAACCAAATGTTACATATTTTCAAGTCATAGTCAAGTCACACGACAGTTGCTCTCACTGCCAAAACATCCTTCACTCTCCCTTAAAGGTACAGTATACACATTCAACTTCATAACAGCATCATGAATATTTGGAGAGTTTCTTCTTCTGTCACCCTAAAAGACAGTGAGTTCCCATTTCCCACCTCCCTGTGGCTGTGTTTGTGTGTGGGCAAGGCTTGAACTGATCACCAAACCTGGAAACAAGCAACAACACCAGTACCACAGGGAAACCATGTAAACATGGGGATTGTGGAAAGGCATTCAAATACTCACTCCTGTTGGAAATTCATTCGCACAGACATACTGGAGAGAAGCCATTCTCCTGCATTCAGTGTGGGAAAGGATTCACTCAGTCAACATCTCTGGTGACACACCAGCTATTTCACACAAGTGAGAGACCATTCACCTGTTGTCTCTGTGAGAAAGGATTCACTCAGAGTGACTGGTACATCAGGTTCATACTGGGGAGAAGCTATTCATTCCCCTGCTCCATTTGAGAGAGGGAGTTTCTCAACTGTCACGGCTACTGATCCATCAGCATGTTCAAACTGCGGAAAGAATAGTCATCTGTCGTGTGGGAGAAAGGGTTCCCCAATATATCTAAGCTTCTGAACCATCAATGAGTTCACCTTGTGTCAAGGTCATTCACCTGCCCTGTGTGAGAGAAAGGATTCACAACTTCATCCAGCCTTCTGACACATCAACAGATTCACACCTGGGAGTGACCTGTTCAACCAGTGCAAGTGGATGTAGTCAGCTCACACATCAACAAGTCGCATGTGACTGCAGAGGTTGGAATATTCCATCACTCCTGTTGCTCATGACATCCAGCATTGAATCAAGTACATTCTTACAGTTCGGGTTTGTTTCTGCTGAAGTTACTTCCTTATCACTAGAGTAGAGTTGAAGATTCTTGTCATTGTAGCTGACAGCGTTCTTTGGGGTATCGTGACCCTTTAAAATCAGCTCTCTGTGATCATTCTGTCAAATTCAGAAAAATTTCACAGGCAATTAGTGTGCAACTAATATTGAATTTCTGCTTCAAATGGAACTTGCTCCCTGGGAAAAGAACTGAAATTTGATATCTGAAAAGTTCCCTGGCATTAAAATCTCCAAAAAGAAAGTGTTGATGAATCCTTGCTGACAATTCTTACTGACTTGAACATTGCACACATGGCCCTACTTTCCTACCAGGAAGAATGGGAATCAAAGTTTATGTCAGAGCTGAAGAGATTGGTGTCAGTGACTGTGGGACTGGTTTATATCAGACAGGAGGAGATTGGTGTCAGTGACTGCAGGGCTGGTGTATATCAGACGCGGGGAGATTATTGTCAGTTTCTGTGGGGCTGATTTCAACCAGACTGGCGGAGATTGGTGTCGCTGACTGTCTGGGAGAAAGTATGGACTGCAAATGCTGGAGATCAGAGCTGAAAATGTGTTGCGGGAAAAGCGCAGCAGGTCAGGCAGCATCCAGGGAACAGGAGAATCGACGTTTCGGGCATAAGCCCTTCTTCAGGAATCATGCCCAAAACGTCGGTTCCCCTGCTCCTTGGATGCTGCCTGACCTGCTGCGCTTTTCCAGTAACACATTTTCGTCACTGACTGTCTGGCTAGTTTATATCAGAAAGGGAGGGATTGGTGTCAGTGGTCTAGGAGCTGGTTTATATTAGACAAGAGGAAATTGGTGAAAGATTTTGAGGGAATGGTTTAAATTGGATAGGGGGAGTTTGGTATCACTCTCTAGGGGACTGGTTTATATCAGGGGAGATTGATGTCAGTGAATAAGGGGCTCGTTTATATCATACAGGCAGAGATTGGTGTCAGTGACTGTAGAGCTGGTTTATATCAGACAGGGGGAGATTGGTGTCAGTGACTGTGGGGCTGGTTTATATCAGACAGAGGGAGATTGGTGTCAGTGACTGTGGGGCTGGTTTATATCAGACAGAGAAAGATTGGTGTCAGTGACTGTGGGGCTGGTTTATATCAGACAGAGAGAGATTGGTGTCAGTGACTGTGGGTTGGTTTATATCAGACATGCAGAAATTGGTATCAGTGATTGTGGGTTGGTTTATATCAGACAGGCAGAGACTGGGTTCAGTGACTGTGGGGCTTGTTTATATCAGACAAGGGGAGATTGGCATCAGTGACTGTGAGTCAGATTATTATCAGAGCTGGAAATGTGTTGCTGGAAAAGCGCAGCAGGTCAGGCAGCATCCAGGGAACAGGAGAATCGACGTTTCGGGCATAAGCCCTTCTTCAGTAATCATGCCCGAAACGTCGGTTCTCCTGTTCCCTGGATGCTGCCTGACCTGCTGCGCGTTTCCAGCAACACAGTTTCAGCTCTCATCTCCAGACCTCACTTTGTCCTCTGATTTATATCAGGCAGGCAAAGATTGGTGTCAGTGACTGTGGGGCTGGTTGAGATCAGGCAGGCAAAGATTGGTGTCAGTGACTGTGGGGCTGGTAGAGATCAGGCAGGCAAAGATTGGTGTCAGTGACTGTGGGGCTGGTTGAGATCAGGCAGGCAAAGATTGGTGTCAGTGACTGTGGGGCTGGTTGAGATCAGGCAGGCAAAGATTGGTGTCAGTGACTGTGGGGCTGGTTTATATCAGACAGGCAGAGATTGGTGTCAGTGACTGTGGGTCTGGTTTATATCAGAAAGGGGGAGATTGGTGTCAGTGACTGTGGGGCTGGATTATATCAGACTGGAGGAAATTGGTGTCAGTGACTGTGGGTATGGTTCATATCAGACAGGGAGAGATTGGTGTCAGTGACTGTGAGTCTGGTTTATATCAGACAGCGGGAGATTGGTGTCAGTGACTGTGGGCTGGTTTATATCAGACAAGGGGAGATTGGTGTCAGTGTCTGTGGGGCTGGATTATATCAGACTGGCAGAGGTTGGTGTCAGTGACTGTGCGGCTGGTTTATATCAGAAAGGGGGAGATTGGTGTCAGCGACTGTGGGGCTGGTTTATATCAGACAGAGGGAGATTGGTGTCAGGGACTATGGGTCTGGTTTATATCAGGCATGGGGAGATTAGTGTCAGTGACTGTGGGGCTGGATTATATCAGACTTTAGGAAATTGGTGTCAGTGACTGTGGGGCTCGTTCATATAAGACAAGGGGAGATTGGTGTCAGTGACTGTGGGTCTGGTTTATATCAGACAGGGGGAGATTGGTGTCATGGACTGTGGGCTGGTTTATATCAGACAGCGGGAGATTGGTGTCAGTGACTGTGGGGCTGGTTTATATCAGACAAGCGGAGATTGGTGTTAGTGACTGTGGGGCTGGTTTCTATCAGACAGGGGGAGATCGGTGTCATGGACTGTGGGTCTGGTTTATATCAGACAGGCAGAGATTGGTGTCAGGGACTATGGGGCTGGTTTATGTCAGACAGGGGGAGATTGGTGGCAGTGACTGTGGGGCCGGTTTATGTGAGACAGCGGGACATTGCCATAAGTGAAAAGGGGGCTGGTTTATGTCAGACAGGAGGAGATTGTCATCAGTGACTGTGGGGCTGGTTTATATCAGACAGAGAGAGATTGGTGTCAGTGACTGTGGAGCTGGTTTATATCAGACAGAGAGGGATTGGTGTCAGTGACTGTGGGGCTGGATTATATCAGACTGGAGGAAATTGGTGTCAGTGACTGTGGGTATGGTTCATATCAGACAGGGAGAGATTGTTGTCAGTGACTGTGAGTCTGGTTTATATCAGACAAGGGGAGATTGGTGTCAGTGACTGTGGGTTGGTTTATATCAGACAAGGGCAGATTGGTGTCAGTGTCTGTGGGGCTGGATTATATCAGACAGGCAGAGGTTGGTGTCAGTGACTGTGGGGCTGGTCTATATCAGAAAGGGGGAGATTGGTGTCAGCGACTGTGGGGCTGGTTTATATCAGACAGAGGAAAATTGGTGTCAGTGACTATGGGTCTGGTTTATATCAGACATGGGGAGATTAGTGACACTGACTGTGGGGCTGGATTATATCAGACTTTAGGAAATTGGTGTCAGTGACTGTTGGTATGGTTTATATCAAACAAGGAGAGATTGGTGTCAGTGACTGTGGGTCTGGTTTATATCAGACAAGGTGAGATTGGTGTCAGTGACTGTGGGTCTGGTTTATATCAGACAGGGGGAGATTGGTGTCAGGGACCATGGGTCTGGATTATATGAGACAGGCAGAGATTGGTGTCAGGGACTATGGGGCTGGTTTATATCATACATGCAGAAATTGGTGTCAGTGACTGTGGAGCTGTTTTATGTCAGACAGGGGGAGATTGGCGTCAGTGAAAAAGGGGCTGGTTTTTGTCAGACAGGAGGAGATTGTCATCAGTGACTGTGGAGCTGGTTTATATCAGCCTGGAGGAGATTGGCGTCAGTGACTGTGGGTCTGGTTTATATCAGAAAGGGGGAGATTGGTATCAGTCACTGTGGAGAGAAAGTGAGGTCTGCAGATGCTGGAGATCAGAGATGGAAATGTGTTGCTGGAAAAGCGCAGCAGGTCAGGCAGCATCTAGGGAACAGGAGAATCGACGTTTCGGGCATTAGCCCTTCCTGAAGAAGGGCTAATGCCCGAAACGTCGATTCTCCTGTTCCCTAGATGCTGCCTGACCTGCTGCGCTTTTCCAGCAACACATTTCCATCAGTCACTGTGGGGCTGGTTTATGTCAGACAGACGGAGATTGCTGTCAGTGACTGTGGGTCTGGTTTATATCAGACAGGGGGAGATTGGTGTCAGTGACTCTGGGGCTGGATTATATCAGACTTTAGGAAATTGGGGTCAGTGACTGTGGGTCTGGTTTATATCAGACAGAGGGAGATTGGTGTCAGTGACTGTGGGTCTGGTTTACATCAGACAGGAGGAGATTGGTGTCAGTGACTGTTGGTCTGGTTTATATCAGAAAGGGGGAGATTGGTGTCAGTGACTGTGGGTCTGGTTTATATCAGACAGGAGGAGATTGGTGTCAGTGACTGTGGGTCTGGTTTATATCAGAAAGGGGGAGATTGGTGTCAGTGACTGTGGGGCTGGTTTATATCAGACAGGGGGAGATTGGTGTCATGGACTGTGAGGAGAAAGTGAGGTCTGCAGATGCTGGAGATCAGAGATGGAAATGTGTTGCTGGAAAAGCGCAGCAGGTCAGGCAGCATCTAGGGAACAGGAGAATTGACGTTTCGGGCATTAGCCCTTCTTCAGGAAGGAGTGTCATGGACTGTGGGCTGGTTTATATCAGACAGCGGGAGATTGGTGTCAGTGACTATGGGGCTGGTTTATATCAGACAGAGGGAGATTGCTGTCAGTGACTGTGGGTCTGGTTTATATCAGACAGGGGGAGATTGGTGTCAGTGACTCTGGGGCTGGATTATATCAGACTTAGGAAATTGGTGTCAGTGACTGTGGGTCTGGTTTATGTCAGACAGGGAGAGATTCGTGTCATGGACTGTGGGTCTGGTTAATATCAGACAGGAGGAGATTGGTGTCAGTGACTGTGGGGCTGGTTCATATAAGACAAGGGGAGATTGGTGTCAGTGACTGTGGGTCTGGTTTATATCAGACAGGGGGAGATTGGTGTCATGGACTGTGGGGCTGGTTTATATCAGACAGAGGGAGATTGCTGTCAGTGACTGTGTGTCTGGTTTATATCAGACAGGGGGAGATTGGTGTCAGTGACTCTGTGGCTGGATTATATCAGACTTTAGGAAATTGGTGTCAGTGACTGTGGATATGGTTTATATCAGACAGGGGGAGATTGGTGTCAGTGACTGTGGGCTGGTTTATATCAGACAACGGGAGATTGGTGTCAGTGACTGTGGGCTGGTTTATATCAGACAGAGGGAGATTGGTGTCAGTGACTGTGGGGCTGGTTTATATCAGACAGAGGGAGATTTGTGTCAGGGACTATGGGTCTGGTTTATATCAGACGGGGGAGGTTGGTGTCAGGGACTGTGGGTCTGGTTTATATCAGACAGGGGGCGATTGGTGTCAGTGACTGTGTGGCTGGTTTATATCAGATTGGAGGAAAATATTGTCACTGTCTGTGGGGCAGGGTGAAATCAGACATGGGGAGATTTGTGCCTGTGGGGTGGTTTATATTCGACAGGGGGTGATTGGTGTCAGTGAGTGAGGGGCTGGTTGATATCTGACAGGAGGAGTTTGCTGTCACTGACTGTGGTGAGGACGTTATAAATCCAGAAAAGGATCAGTTCCATGTTTTAATTCTCTTTCAAGGCATCCTGGGCACTCAACAGTTAAACATTCCACTCTGAAACAGACTCACTACAGTATCAATTACTGAATAGACAGAACGTCTCAGTAGGATAACTGAATCTTAGAGAAGTAATCCATTGCTGCCACACATGTGGATTCCTCTGCAGCCTCAGGTAAAGGTATTTGTCCTCCCCAGCCAAGACTGATAGCCTTGGCCACAACCCTGTTGAACTTCCTCCTGCTCCCATTATCTTGCTTCCTCTCCGTATTAGCATAGGGATGTGAATTCCCGGTTGAAAACCGTAAAAACCCTTCAGTTTTAATCTCTTCCCATTGACACATGATCATGAAGCATACGATAATCAGTCGCTGTAATCCATTCACTCGTTATCGCAGGACATCGACATTCACCGGGCCTTGTAAGATGATAATTGCCCATCTTAAACAATGTAACGACAATCAACCATGTGGCTGAGAGACCTTTTGTATTATTCCCATAAAAAGTACTGCCTTTGTGTGTAGAGCAGAGATTCGTGGAGAAGTGTCACCACAAGTAGACACACGACTACTTTCAGGGACATGGAGAATCTCGCACTGCACTCCGATAATAAAGCGTCTGCTGTTGTACTGAAACTTGTGTTGTCTGGATTTTTGGAACAAAATATACATTAACAGCCTCACAATTCTATATTTGAGTTTTCATTTTCAATCAGGAAGTGTCTGCTTTGCTTTGCCATATCTTCCAAACCATTAGATTTCACCTCTGCAGCTTCAGATCCTATCTGTAGCCACAAATAAACGCGGAGCGCTGAAGAAATATAGCAGGTGCAGAAGCATCTGCAGAGAGTGAGAACAGAGTTTAAATTCAGGTCTGACAGTGTGTCTGAATAAAGCTCAATCTTGTGGCACTTCCACATTGACAATTGTTAGTGCCAACACCTCAATCAAAGTCTCTTCATTGTCCTGTTTTTTTCGAATCGCAGGGGTATCCAGTGCAGAACAAGTCCCTTCAACCCATTGATTCTGTGCCAGTCAAAAACCACCATCAAACTATGGTAACTTCATTTCTCAGCCCTTGGCCCATCACCTTATATCAGGTAAAAACAAGGACTGCAGATACTGGAAACCAGAGTCTAGATTAGAGTGGGGCTGGAAATGCCCAGCAACTCAGGCAGCATCCGAGGAGCCAGAAAATTGATGTTTCGGGCAAACAGTACAGACTACAGATTCAAAATCACCAGCAATGGTTCTCCTTCAAGACCCATCACCTTGTATGTCTTGGCATTGCAAGTGCACTTCTGAATACTTCTTCAATGATTTGAGAGATTCTGTCTGCAATCCCCTTCCGGCAGTGAATTCAGTTTTTTTCACCACCCTCTGGGTGAAAGCCTTTTTCCTTCATTACACAGACCATGAGTGTAGGAGTTAGGACATCATGTTGAGGTTGTACAGGCCTCTTCTAGAATACTGTGTCCAATTCTGGTCTCCCTGTTATAGGAGGGGTATTGTTAAACTGTTCCGAAAATATTTACAAGATGTTCCCAGGACTAGAGAGTTTGAGTTATATGGAAAGGAGCTTGAGGTTTGAGGGGCGAACTTACAGACGTTTACAATATAATAAGGGACATATATAAGGTGAATGTCAGATGTCTTTTCCCTCGGGTGATAGACTTCAGGACTTGTATATGAAGAGAAAGGGATTAGAGGGATATGGACCAAGTACTGGTAAATGGGACTAGGGTAAGTTAGGATATCCGTTCAGCATGGATGAGTTGGGTCGAAGGATCTGTTTCTGTGCTATAAGTCTATATTACTCGATGACATGGTTGAGATGTATAAAATAATGAGAGGTGTTCATAAGGTAGATAGTGAGGAAATTTTCCCCTTGGACTGGGGAGCTTACTCCCCCCGAGACTTCAGGACTAGGAGACATATTTTAAAGTGAGAGGGGAAAGATTTATAAGGGAAATGAGGGTCAACTTTTTCTACACAGAGAGTGGTTCGTGTGTGAGTGAACTTCCAGAGGAATTAATGGATGCGGGTACAGTTCCAATGTTTAAAAGCTATTTGGACAAACAGGACAGAATTGGAGGGATGTGGGCCAGGAGCAGGCGATGGGACGAGTTTTGTTTGGGATTATGATGAGCATTGACTTGGGGGGAACCAAAAGGTCTGTTTCCATGCTGTATGACCTTATCACTGACCTTCCCCGTAAGTCTCCTGCCCCTTACCTTCAAATGCTGCACAGCCTTCCAGTCTTTACAGCATTTGTCTTAACTACTTCCTCTATCAAGGGGAATATTTCCTTACTGTCTTCCCAATCAACACCTCTCATTATTTTATAAATCTCAATGATGTTATAGAGTCAAACAGATGTACAACACAGAAACAGATCCTTCAGCCCTACTCGTCCATGCCGACCAGATATCCGAAATTAACCTAGTCCCATTTACGAACACTTGGCCCTCTAATCCCTTCCAATTCAAGTTAAAAATCATTGAACACTAGGTTATAGTCCAACAGGTTTAATTGGAACCACTTACTTTCGCAACGTTGCTCCTTCATCAGGTGGTTGTGGAGTTTTCTTCTACCCCTCCTGATACCTTTTATATGTTACTAGCCGCGTACTGGCCTGCACTTCCTCTTGCATACACGCACGGCCTGTTGCATGAAAAGTTGGCACTTAGGACCTTGTAAATCTTTCCCCTCTCACCCTAAACCTATGCCTTCTAGTTCTTGACTACCACACCCCAGGGAAAAGACATTGTCTATTTTCCCTATCCATGCCTCCATGATTTTATAAACGTTTGGAAGGTCACTCCTCAGCCTCCAACACTCCAGGGAAAACAGCTCCAGCCTATTCAGCCATCCCTGTAGTTCCATCCCTCCAAACCTGGCAACATCCTTGTAAATCCTTCTTGAACCTTTTCAAATTTCACAACATCCTTTCTACATGAATCAGAGCAGAATTGCACACAAAACTCCTTTATTCAATGCTCTGACCAATAAGGGAAAACATACAAAATGCCTTCTTCACTGTCCTATCTACCTGCGACTCCCCTCTCAATCTCTCTGGTCTAAGGAAAATGACCCAATCTTTCCAGTCTCTCTTCATAACTGAAACTCTCCAGCTCAGACAACATCCTTCCAAGTCTCGAGTGCTAGCATATCCCTCCTTAAATGTGAATTCCAGAAATGCAATCAACAAGCTACCAGTCCCCGAGCCAATGTTTTTGACAGTTCCGACAGAACTTCCCAGCTCAACCTTTGTGCTTCACAAGGAAAGGCGTGTCCCAGTGTTTAAGTGACTGGTGGACATGGACAACATGGTCCCTCTGATCTTCAGTGCTTCCCAGGGCCCTATAGTTCATCATGTATTCCCTTATTAAGTTTGTCTTCCTATGGTCTAATTCTATCTTCTTCACAGTTTGCCATCACACTAGTTTTCATATCATCCGTGAACTCACTGATCAATCCTCCAACTTTCAAGTGAAAGTTATTTCTATGAACCTAGAAACTGTGAGGACCCAATACTGGCCTCTGCAAGATCCCACTGGGCACAAGCTTCCAGTTACAGAAGCACATCTCACCCTCTGCTTCCTGTGACTCAGCCCATTGTGGATCCAATTTGCCAAATTTCCTTGGATGCCATGGCTCTTGTCTTTGCCATCAGTGTCCCTTGCAGGACCTTATCAAA
This sequence comes from Chiloscyllium plagiosum, assembly GCF_037043375.1. Classification (NCBI taxonomy): domain Eukaryota; kingdom Metazoa; phylum Chordata; class Chondrichthyes; order Orectolobiformes; family Hemiscylliidae; genus Chiloscyllium; species Chiloscyllium plagiosum. Next base: position 64,052,560 of record NW_028270183.1, on the reverse strand, counting down.
AGCCTCACTGAATTCCAAGTAGCCTACACCAAGTGCATTGCTGTCACCTGGCCACCTTTTTGATAAATTCAATCAGGTTGGTCAGGTATGACCTTCCTTTAATAAAACCACACCTTCTGTTCTTGATTAACCCCTGCCTGCTCCAAGTGCAGATTCATTCTGTCCCTAAGTATTCATTCCAACAGTTTCCCCGCCGTCAGAGTGATTGGCCTGTAGATTCCTGGTTTCTCCCTCCTTCCTTCATTAAGACCTTGTCACATAGGCTGTTTTCAATTGATGTCTGCAGCCAAGTGTTAGGTCTCATGTACAGCTTGGGGAAGGTAGAAAGGGACAGTGGTAGCGTCTTTACCTCTGAGCTAGGAGATCCAGGTTCAAGTCCCACCTGGTCCAGAGGAATATCATACCATCACTGAGCAGGTTGGTTGAGAAACTATCTCCAAGGTGTTTTTGGTCTACCTGGAATTGTTTTCTCCTCTGCTGAAATGACTTAGTTAATCATGAATAGACATTCCAACAATACCTCTGCACCTGAATGGCACCATCTCTTCTCAATCTAATGTTACTTGTTTCTTCCATCCCAACCTCTTTTGGGAGCTTTACAGCATTCACTTTACCCCAGTTAAGTGAGTTTTGCAGCTTTTAAAAGCTTTCACATTTGTATCTTCCCCAGTTTTTTGAAAATCAAGGACCAATCAACCTGAAACAACAGCAGGAATTTATTTTCTTGGATATACAATATAACCACACACACACACACACACACACACACACACACACACACACACACACACACACACACACACACACACACACACACACACACACACACACACACACACACACACACACACACACACACACACACACACACACGGTTGAGGTTTTGATGGAGAGATGATTTCACCCAGGTCTGAACCCTGAACTCGGATGATGACCTCTGCAGAGAGACAGACATCAACGGCAAATGAATTCTTGGATCTTCCTGTGCAGCACCCCTTGCATGGACAGCATTGGTCTGTTTGTGTGCCTGCTTTTCTAAAACATGTCCAAGCAACAAGTGATGATAGATTCATAACAGTTTTCCTCTTGTGAGAATCAAAAGCTCACTCACTTTAATAATTTCAGTCCGAGACCAAAAATCTGAAGCCGAGTCGTTTGGGATTGTTTTGGACGAGAGCTGACTTAGCAAAAATGAGGAAACATATAATCCGTTAAAGAAAATGGTATGTTAGCATGAGACGTGATTACAGAACAATGGTGGATGCATGGGCAAACAGGAAAAACATCTGTTTCCCCACTTGTACAGAGACACAGGAACAAACCCTAATCAAAGAGGTCAAAGTGGCCTCTGGATAGAAATAGATGCTGATAGAAGAAAAGATATGCCTAATCAATGACCTACAGTAGACTGACGTCAAACACCCTTATGGGAGTCAGAGATAAGAGTTTGTCACGGACAAGACAGGATAAACATAAGTTGAGGGATCAGTCTAAAGGAAATGAGTGACGTAAGTGAAGCAGGGAACAAACAATGGAATAAGGAAAACATATGGGAAAAAACTGTATATATTGCAAGAGTTTGTTGTGGTTTACTGTGCATTTCTAATTGCCGTACCTGGCAATTAGACAAGGCACCCACTTGCAAGTGTACAAATAAACGACTCGGATTCAGATTTTTGGTCTCGGACTGAAATTATTAAAGTGAGTGAGCTTTTGTTTCTCACACTCCAATCCATGTTTAAGGCTTGTGTTTGTGTTTTATTTTTCACTGAGTGTTGATCTAATCATCTCAAATGGGGCGTGGCTTCCATCTCAGATAACCACATCAGCGTGCCGTGGGGGCACTCAGGAAATGATTAGGGAAGTGTATCTGTACCATTCCACCTACTGCACCCTGTACCGCCAGATAGTGTTCCCTCAGTACCTCAGAAAGCACCTCTTCAGTATATTTATCTCCAAAGAACCTCGACAAAACATTCATGCCCTCAACACCTCAGAAAACAAACCAGTTACCCCCTGGGACCGTGTTCATTCCCAAACCTATTCTCCCTGGGATGATCTACAGCCACCCCCAAGATTGGAGCCCAGGGCCCAGAACATTATTTGGGTCTCTGGATTGATCATAGAATGTGGAAGCAGGCCGTCCGGCCTATCAGGTTCACATTGATCCCCAGTAGAGCAGCCCATCATCCACTCTATACCTGGATCCCTTCATTTCCTCTGGCTAACCCACCCAGCCTGCACATCTTTGGACAGTGGAAGGACACTGGAGCACCCGGAGGCTGACATAGGGAGAATGTGCCAACTCCACAGAGACAGTCGCCCGAGGCTGGAATCGAACCCGGGTGGGGTGAGGCAACACTGAGCCCCGGTAACCATCCCACCATCTCCTCCCCGTTGATGACCGTTTGATGTCTATACCCGGGGAGTATCGAACTTGTCTAGCGATTATTTAAGAAAGAGATCTCCAGTAAGAGAGCTCTTTACATGGTTCAGGTCAAAATCCTGGAGCTCCCACCCTAACATCACTGTGGGACACCCGAGGACTGCAGCAGGAGAGTACAGCTCACCCCTACCTTCCAGGGCAATGCCTCCACGAGCTCAAGATGCTTGGTCCCCCTCGAAAAAATATTTATATCAATATCAAAAAGAGACTTTATTCACAACAAGAACTTTACGTACAAACATAGTCACTAAAGTTCGGTTCGGTACAGTCTGTACAACAAGTCCTTATCATGACATATATACTCCCCTTGGCTGATTAACTGAAATGTTAGGTCTGAGCTGTTCCTTCTGAATTAACATCACAAAGTTACATTGAGAAGGATCTTTGTGAAGTGCCTGTGTTCTGTATCTGTTCTCCCATGTATCCCTCACTCCGAATACAATACCTTACAAAGCCTTAAACCTGTTTGTCAACTTTCAGCAGAAGCAGCCTCAGGACATTGAACACAGACTGAATTACTCAGTGACGCTTGGATCAGGTCAAATTCTCAAGCAAACAGATGGTGGGGAAATTCAGCAGAATTCAGCAGGTAGCAACGGTGAAGAGAGAGAGGAACAATTCGCATTTCAAGTGACCCCTCCTCAAAACGGTCTGTTCCGAAGGAACTTTCCCGCAGAAATCACTGGATTGAAAGGTGAACTCTCTCTCTGTCTCTTTCTCCCTCTCCCTTCAGAGATGCTGCCGGACATGCTTAGCTCCTTCAGCAATCTCTATATTGATGTTTCAGGTCTCCACCGCGTCCGTACAGATTGATTTTAGTGTTGAATTCTCAAGCTTGCTCTATTAAAGGGATTGAATCCCTCTGCTACAAAGGAGGGTCACTTACCACAGCTAACAGGTTCGTGATGCCAACATTGTTGGCTCAATCTCTATCATGTCTGAAATTACCATGAAGACCCCAGCTTCTCAACCTCACCCCTCACCTGAGGCAGGTGACCCACCAGGCCTCTCTCTCTGGCAAGACAGCAGCTCTCGGGTCATCCTGGGCTATAATAACTTCCCAACTTTAAAAAGGCCCTCCAGTAAGAGAGCTCTTTACATGGTTCAGGTCAAAATCCTGGAGCTCCCACCCTAACATCACTGTGGGACACCCGAGGACTGCAGCAGGAGAGTACTGCTCACCCCTACCTTCCAGGCAACTATTAGAGGGTGTGGGAATCACATGCAAGCCACATTTGTAAATAAGTTTTATAACAGGGTCACGGTGGATGGTCACTAACACTGTTTTATTACCTGTGTTGAAATCAGCATAATGAAGAAGCAAAGGGTGGGTTGAAAATGACAATGATAGCCTTTTGTAGGTTGGTGTTTTAAGAGTTTGTATCGACAGTATGAATGTTTGAGCACTTATTCAAGGGCATGCAGGTAGCTGCCAGAGGAAGTGATAGGGGCTGGTACAATTCTGATATTTAAAAGGCATCAGGATGAGTATGTGAATAGGAAGGGTTTAGAGGGATATCAGCCAAGTGCTAGCTAATGGAATGAAATGAGATGAGAATATCTGGTTGGTATGGACGAGGTGGGCAGGAGGGTCTGTTTCCAAGCTGTGCATCTCTGTGACTCTGTGCCTCTGAATAGTCTATTACAGAGAGTTTCAGACAGGGTTTGGTTTGTGTGTCTCTCTCACGCTTCCTCAGAATCTGCAAACCCTATGTCTCCAAATTTCCACAAGACTCAATGAAAGAGAAAAAAGAGGGTCAGTGCTGAGGGAGTGCTGCACTGTCGGAGGGTCAGTTCTGAGAGAGTGCTGCGCTGTCATAGGGTCAGTGCTGATGGAGTGCTTCACTGTCAGAGGGTCAGTACTGAGGGAGTGCTGCACTGTCAGAGAGTCAGTGCTGAGGGAGTGCTGCACTGTCAGAGGGTCAGTACTGAGGGAGTGCTGCACTGTCGGAGGGTCAGTACTGAGGGAGTGCTGCACTGTCGGAGGGTCAGTACTGAGGGAGTGCAGCACTGTCAGAGGGTCGGTACTGAGGGAGCACTGCACTGTCGGAGGGTCAGTACTGAGGGAGTGCTGCACTATCAGAGGGTCAGTACTGAGGGAGTGCTGCACTGTCAGAGGGTCAGTACTGAGGGAGTGCTGCACTGTCGGAGGGTCAGTACTGAGGGAGTGCTGCACTGTCGGAGGGTCAGTACTGAGGGAGTGCTGCACTGTCGGTGGGTCAACACTGAGGGACTGTTACACAATCAGAGGGTCAGTACTGAGGGAGTGCTGCACTATCAGAGGGTCAGTACTGAGGGAGTGCTGCACTGTGGGAGGGTCAGTACTGAGGGAGTGCTGCACTGTCAGAGGGTCAGTACTGAGGGAGTGCTGCACTGTCAGAGGATCAGTACTGAGAGAGTGCAGCACTGTCAGAGGGTCGGTACTGAGGGAGTGCCGCACTGTCAGCGGGTCAGTACTGAGGGAGTGCTGCACTGTCAGAGGGTCTGTACTGCGGGAGTGCTGCACTGTCAGAGGATCAGTACTGAGAGAGTGCCGCACTGTCAGAGGGTCGGTACGGAGGGAGTGCCGCACTGTCAGATCGTCAGTACTGAGGGAGTGCGGCACTGTCAGAGGGTCAGTACTGAGGGAGTGCCGCACTGTCAGAGGTTCAGTACTGAGGGAGTGCGGCACTGTCAGAGGGTCAGTACTGAGGGAGTGATGCACTGTTAGAGGGTCAGTACTGAGGGAGTGCTGCACTGTCAGAGGGTCAGCACTGAGGGAGTGCTGCACTGTCAGAGGATCAGGACTGAGGGAGCGGTGCATTCTCAGAGGGTTAGTACTGAGGGAGCGCTACACTGTAAGAATGTCAGAACTAAAGGATCACTGCACTGTCAAAGAGATGCACTGCCAGAGGATCTACACTGAGGGTGTACCGCACTTTCACAAAATCGGTATGGGGGCAGTGCCACACTGTCAGATGGTCAGTACTGAGGAGGTTTTGCAGTGTGTGAGCGTCAGTACTGAGGGAGTGCGGCACTGTCAGACGGTCAGTACTGAGGGAGTGCTGCACTGTCAGAGGGTCTGTACTGAGGGAGTGCTGCACTGTCAGAGGGTCAGTACTGAGGGAGTGCTGCACTGTCAGAGGATCAGTACTGAGAGAGTGCCGCACTGTCAGAGGGTCGGTACTGAGGGAGTGCCGCACTGTCAGAGGGTCAGTACTGAGGGAGTGCTGCACTGTCAGAGGGTCAGTACTGAGGGAGTGCTGCACTGTGGGAGAGTCAGTAGTGAGGGAGTGCTGCACTGTCAGAGGGTCAGTACTGAGGGAGTGCTGCACTGTCAGAGGATCAGTACTGAGAGAGTGCCGCACTGTCAGAGGGTCGGTACTGAGGGAGTGCTGCACTGTGAGAGGGTCTGTACTGAGGAAGTGCTGCACTATCAGAGGGTCAGTACTGAGGGAGTGCTGCACTGTGGGAGTGTCAGTCCTGAGGGAGTTCTGCACTGTCAGAGGGTCTGTACTGAGGGAGTGCTGCACTGTCAGAGGATCAGTACTGAGAGAGTGCCGCACTGTCAGAGGGTCGGTACTGAGGGAGTGCCGCACTGTCAGAGGGTCAGTACTGAGGGAGTGCTGCACTGTCAGAGGGTCTGTACTGCGGGAGTGCTGCACTGTCAGAGGATCAGTACTGAGAGAGTGCCGCACTGTCAGAGGGTCGGTACTGAGGGAGTGCCGCACTGTCAGATGGTCAGTACTGAGGGAGTGCGGCACTGTCAGAGGGTCAGTACTGAGGGAGTGCCGCACTGTCAGAGGTTCAGTACTGAGGGAGTGCGGCACTGTCAGAGGGTCAGTACTGAGGGAGTGATGCACTGTTAGAGGGTCAGTACTGAGGGAGTGCTGCACTGTCAGAGGATCAGTACTGAGGGAGTGCTGCAATGTCAGAGGATCAGTACTGAGGGAGCGGTGCATTCTCAGAGGGTTAGTACTGAGGGAGCGCTACACTGTAAGAATGTCAGAACTAAAGGATCACTGCACTGTCAAAGAGATGCACTGCCAGAGGATCTACACTGAGGGTGTACCGCACTTTCACAAAATCGGTATGGGGGCAGTGCCACACTGTCAGATGGTCAGTACTGAGGAGGTTTTGCAGTGTGTGAGCGTCAGTACTGAGGGAGTGCGGCACTGTCAGACGGTCAGTACTGAGGGAGTGCGGCACTGTCAGAGGGTCTGTACTGAGGGAGTGCTGCACTGTCAGAGGGTCAGTACTGAGGGAGTGCTGCACTGTCAGAGGATCAGTACTGAGAGAGTGCCGCACTGTCAGAGGGTCGGTACTGAGGGAGTGCCGCACTGTCAGAGGGTCAGTACTGAGGGAGTGCTGCACTGTCAGAGGGTCAGTACTGAGGGAGTGCTGCACTGTCAGAGGGTCAGTTCTGAGGGAGTGCTGCACTGTCAGAGGATCAGTACTGAGAGAGTGCCGCACTGTCAGAGGGTCGGTACTGAGGGAGTGCTGCACTGTGAGAGGGTCTGTACTGAGGGAGTGCTGCACTATCAGAGGGTCAGTACTGAGGGAGTGCTGCACTTTGGGAGTGTCAGTCCTGAGGGAGTGCTGCACTGTCAGAGGGTCAGTACTGAGGGTGTGCTGCACTGTCAGAGGATCAGTACTGAGAGAGTGCCGCACTGTCAGAGGGTCGGTACTGAGGGAGTGCCGCACTGTCAGAGGGTCGGTACTGAGGGAGTGCCGCACTGTCAGAGGGTCTGTACTGCGGGAGTGCTGCACTGTCAGAGGGTCAGTACTGAGGGAGTGCTGCACTGTCAGAGGATCAGTACTGAGAGAGTGCCGCACTGTCAGAGGATCAGTACTGAGGGAGTGCTGCACTGTCAGAGGGTCAGTACTGAGGGAGTGCTGCACTGTCAGAGGATCAGTACTGAGGGAGTGCTGCACTGTCAGAGGGTCAGTACTGAGGGAGTGCTGCACTGTCAAAGAGATGCACTGCCAGAGGATCTACACTGAGGGTGTACCGCACTTTCACAAAATCGGTATGGGGGCAGTGCCACACTGTCAGATGGTCAGTACTGAGGAGGTTTTGCAGTGTGTGAGCGTCAGTACTGAGGGAGTACCCCACTGTCAGACGGTCAGTACTGAGGGAGTGCTGCACTGTCAGAGGGTCTGTACTGAGGGAGTGCTGCACTGTCAGAGGGTCAGTACTGAGGGAGTGCTGCACTGTCAGAGGATCAGTACTGAGAGAGTGCCGCACTGTCAGAGGGTCGGTACTGAGGGAGTGCCGCACTGTCAGAGGGTCAGTACTGAGGGAGTGCTGCACTGTCAGAGGGTCAGTACTGAGGGAGTACTGCACTGTCAGAGGGTCAGTACTGAGGGAGTGCTGCACTGTCAGAGGATCAGTACTGAGAGAGTGCCGCACTGTCAGAGGGTCGGTACTGAGGGAGTGCTGCACTGTGAGAGGGTCTGTACTGAGGGAGTGCTGCACTATCAGAGGGTCAGTACTGAGGGAGTGCTGCACTGTCAGAGGGTCAGTACTGAGGGAGTGCTGCACTGTCAGAGGGTCAGTACTGAGGGAGTGCTGCACTGTCAGAGGATCAGTACTGAGAGAGTGCCGCACTGTCAGAGGGTCGGTACTGAGGGAGTGCTGCACTGTGAGAGGGTCTGTACTGAGGGAGTGCTGCACTATCAGAGGGTCAGTACTGAGGGAGTGCTGCACTTTGGGAGTGTCAGTCCTGAGGGAGTGCTGCACTGTCAGAGGGTCAGTACTGAGGGAGTGCTGCACTGTCAGAGGATCAGTAGTGAGAGAGTGCCGCACTGTCAGAGGGTCGGTACTGAGGGAGTGCCGCACTGTCAGAGCGTCAGTACTGAGGGAGTGCTGCACTGTCAGAGGGTCTGTACTGCGGGAGTGCTGCACTGTCAGAGGATTAGTACTGAGAGAGTGCCGCACTGTCAGAGGGTCGGTACTGAGGGAGTGCCGCACTGTCAGATGGTCAGTACTGAGGGAGTGCGGCACTGTCAGAGGGTCAGTACTGAGGGAGTGCCGCACTGTCAGAGGTTCAGTACTGAGGGAGTGCGGCACTGTTAGAGGGTCAGTACTGAGGGAGTGATGCACTGTTAGAGGGTCAGTACTGAGGGAGTGCTGCACTGTCAGAGGATCAGTACTGAGGGAGTGCTGCACTGTCAGAGGATCAGGACTGAGGGAGCGGTGCATTCTCAGAGGGTCAGTACTGAGGGAGTGCTGCACTGTCAGAGGGTCAGTACTGAGGGAGTGCTGCACTGTCAGAGGGTCAGTACTGAGGGAGTGCTGCACTGTCAGAGGATCAGTACTGAGAGAGTGCCGCACTGTCAGAGGGTCGGTACTGAGGGAGTGCTGCACTGTGAGAGGGTCTGTACTGAGGGAGTGCTGCACTATCAGAGGGTCAGTACTGAGGGAGTGCTGCACTTTGGGAGTGTCAGTCCTGAGGGAGTGCTGCACTGTCAGAGGGTCAGTACTGAGGGAGTGCTGCACTGTCAGAGGATCAGTACTGAGAGAGTGCCGCACTGTCAGAGGGTCGGTACTGAGGGAGTGCCGCACTGTCAGAGGGTCAGTACTGAGGGAGTGCTGCACTGTCAGAGGGTCTGTACTGCGGGAGTGCTGCACTGTCAGAGGATCAGTACTGAGAGAGTGCCGCACTGTCAGAGGGTCGGTACTGAGGGAGTGCCGCACTGTCAGATCGTCAGTACTGAGGGAGTGCGGCACTGTCAGAGGGTCAGTACTGAGGGAGTGCCGCACTGTCAGAGGTTCAGTACTGAGGGAGTGCGGCACTGTCAGAGGGTCAGTACTGAGGGAGTGATGCACTGTTAGAGGGTCAGTACTGAGGGAGTGCTGCACTGTCAGAGGATCAGTACTGAGGGAGTGCTGCACTGTCAGAGGATCAGGACTGAGGGAGCGGTGCATTCTCAGAGGGTCAGTACTGAGGGAGTGCTGCACTGTCAGAGGGTCAGTACTGAGGGAGTGCTGCACTGTCAGAGGGTCAGTACTGAGGGAGTGCTGCACTGTCAGAGGATCAGTACTGAGAGAGTGCCGCACTGTCAGAGGGTCGGTACTGAGGGAGTGCTGCACTGTGAGAGGGTCTGTACTGAGGGAGTGCTGCACTATCAGAGGGTCAGTACTGAGGGAGTGCTGCACTTTGGGAGTGTCAGTCATGAGGGAGTGCTGCACTGTCAGAGGGTCAGTACTGAGGGAGTGCTGCACTGTCAGAGGATCAGTCCTGAGAGAGTGCCGCACTATCAGAGGGTCGGTACTGAGGGAGTGCCGCACTGTCAGAGGGTCAGTACTGAGGGAGTGCTGCACTGTCAGAGGGTCTGTACTGCGGGAGTGCTGCACTGTCAGAGGATCAGTACTGAGAGAGTGCCGCACTGTCAGAGGGTCGGTACTGAGGGAGTGCCGCACTGTCAGATCGTCAGTACTGAGGGAGTGCGGCACTGTCAGAGGGTCAGTACTGAGGGAGTGCCGCACTGTCAGAGGTTCAGTACTGAGGGAGTGCGGCACTGTCAGAGGGTCAGTACTGAGGGAGTGATGCACTGTTAGAGGGTCAGTACTGAGGGAGTGCTGCACTGTCAGAGGATCAGTACTGAAGGAGTGCTGCACTGTCAGAGGATCAGGACTGAGGGAGCGGTGCATTCTCAGAGGGTTAGTACTGAGGGAGCGCTACACTGTAAGAATGTCAGAACTAAAGGATCACTGCACTGTCAAAGAGATGCACTGCCAGAGGATGTACACTGAGGGTGTACCGCACTTTCACAAAATCGGTATGGGGGCAGTGCCACACTGTCAGATGGTCAGTACTGAGGAGGTTTTGCAGTGTGTGAGCGTCAGTACTGAGGGAGTGCGGCACTGTCAGACGGTCAGTACTGAGGGATCACTGCGCTGTCAGAGGGTCAGTACTGAGGGACTGCTGCATTGCCAGAGGGTGAGTACTGAGAGATCACCGCACTGTCAGAGGGTCAAGAGTGAGGGACTGCTGCATTAACAGAGGGCCATCTCTGACGAGCACTACACTGTCAAAGGGTCAGGACTGAGGGAGCACCACACTGTCAGAGGTTTAGTCCAGAGGGAATGCCGCAATGTCTAAGGCTCTGTACTCGGAGAGCACTGCACCGTCAGAGGGTCAGTACTGAACAAGCACTACACTGTCAGAGGGTCAGTACTGAGGGAGCATGCATTATCAAAAGGTCAGTACTGAGGGAGCGCTACACAGTGAGAGTGTCAATTCTGAGTCAGTGCAATTTCAGAGTGTCAGTACAGAGAGAGTGTTGCACTGTCAGAGAGTTAGTACTGAGGGAGTGCTGCACTGTCAGAGGGTCAGTACTGAGGGAGTGCTGCACTGTCAGAGGGTCAGTACTGAGAGAGTGCTGCACTGACAGAGGGTCAGTACTGAGGGAGTGCTGCACTGTCAGAGTGTCAGTCATGATGGAGTGCTCTACTGTCAGAGCTTTTGTCCTGAGATTAGGCCACACTGTCCTCGGGGCAGTAATGGGCCACTTCCACACTGTCAGAGAGTCAGAACTGAGGGAGTGCATCAATATCAGAGGGTCAGTGTGGAGGGAGTGCAGCATTCTCAGAGGATCAGTATGAAGGGAGTGCAGCATTGTCAGAGTGTCAGTATGGAGGGAGTGCAGCATTGTCAGAGGATCAGAGTGGAGGGAGTGCAGCATTGTCAGAGGGTCAGTGTGGAGGGAGTACAGCATTGTCAGAGGATCAGTGTGGAGGGTGTGGAGCCTTGTCAGAGGGTCAGTGTGGAGGGAGTTCAGCATTGTTAGAGGGTCATTGTGGAGGGAGTGCAGCATTGTCAGAGGGTCAGTATGGAGGGAGTGCAGCATTGTCAGAGGGTAAGTATGGAGGGAGTGCAGCATTGTCAGAGGGTCAGTGTGGAGGGAGTGCAGCATTGTCAGAGGATCAGTATGGAGGGAGTGCAGAAATGTCAGAGGATCAGTGTGGAGGGAGTGCAGCATTGTCACAGAGTCAGTGTGGAGGGAGTGCAGCATTGTCATTGGATCAGTGTGGAGGAAGTGCAGCACTGTCAGAGGGTCAGTGTGCAGGGAGTGCAGCATTGTCAGAGGATCAGTATGGAGGGAGTGCAGCATTGCCAGAAGTTCAGTAGGGAGGGAGTGCAGCACTGTCAGAGGGTAAGTGTGGATGGAGTGCAGCATTGTCAAAGGATCAGTGTGGAGGGAGTGCAGCATTGTCAGAGGTTCAGTGTGGAGGGAGTGCTGTATTGTCATAGGTTCAGTGTGGAGGGAGTGCAGCATTGTCAGAGGATCAGTGTGGAGGGAGCGCAGCATTGTCAGAGGATCAGTGTGGAGGGAGTGCAGCATTGTCAGAGGATCAGTGTGGAGGGCGTGCAGCATTGTCAGAGGGTCAGTGTGGAGGTAGCGCAGCATTGTCAGAGGGCCAGGGTGGAGGGAGTGCTGTAGTGTCAGACGGTCAGTGTGGAGGGAGTGCAGCATTGTCAGAGGATCAGTGTGAAGGGAGTGCAGCACTGTCAGAGGATCAGTGTGGAGGGAGTGCAGAATTGTCAGAGGGTCAGTGTGGAGGGAGTGCAATATTGTCAGAGGGTCAGTGTGGAGGGAGAGCAGCATTGTCAGAGGATTAGTGTGAAGGGAGTGCAACACTGTCAGAGGATCAGTGTGGAGGTCGTGCAGAATTGTCAGAGGGTCAGTGTGGAGGGAGTGCAATATTGTCAGAGGGTCAGTGTGGAGGGAGTGCAGCGTTGTCAGAGGATTAGTGTGAAGGGAGTGCAGCACTGTCAGAGGGTCAGTGTGGACGGAGTGCAGCATTGTCAGAGGGTCAGTGTGGAGGGAGTGCAGCATTGTCAGAGGATCAGTGTGAAGGGGGTACAGCATTGTCAGAGGGTCAGTGTGGAGGGAGTGCAGCTTTGACAGAGGATCAGTGTGAAGGGAGTACAACATTGTCAGAGGATCAGTGTGAAGGGAGTACAGCATTGTCAGAGGGTCAGTGTGGAGGGAGTGCAGCATTGTCAGAGGGTCAGTGTGGAGGGAGTTCAGCATTGTCAGAAGATCAGTGTGGAGGGAGCGCAGCATTATCAGAGGATCAGTGTGGAGGGAGTGCAGCATTGTCAGAGCAAGAGTGTGGAGGGAGTACAGAACTGTCAGAGGATCAGTGTGGAGGGAGTGCAGCATTGTCAGAGGGTCAGTGTGGATGGAGTGCAGCATTGTCAGAGGGTCAGTGTGGAGGGAGTGCAGCATTGTCAGAGGATCAGTGTGGAGGGAGTACAGCATTGTCAGAGAGTCAATGTGAAGGGAGTGCAGCATTGTCAGAGGATCAGTGTGGAGGGAGTGCAGCATTGTCAGAGCATCAGTGTGGAGGGAGTGCAGCATTGTCAGGGGGTCAGTGTGGAGGGAGTGCAGCATTGTCAGAGGATCAGTGTGGAGGGAGTGCAGCATTGTCAGAGGTTCAGTGTGGAGGGAGCGCAGCATTATCAGAGGGTCAGTGTGGAGGGAGTGCAGCATTGTCAGAGGATCCGTGTGGAGGAAATGCAGCATTGTCAGACGATCAGTGTGGAGTGAGTGCAGCATTGTCAGAGGATCCGTGTGGAGGGAATGCAGCATTGTCAGAGGATCAGTGTGAAGGGGGTACAGCATTGTCAGAGGGTCAGTTTGGAGGGAGTGCAGCTTTGACAGAGGATCAGTGTGAGGGGAGTACAACATTGTCAGAGGATCAGTGTGAAAGGAGTACAGCATTGTCAGAGGGTCAGTGTGGAGGGAGTGCAGCATTGTCAGAGGGTCAGTGTGGAGGGAGTTCAGCATTGTCAGAAGATCAGTGTGGGGGGAGCGCAGCATTGTCAGAGGATCAGTGTGGAGGGAGTGCAGCATTGTCAGAGGATCCGTGTGGAGGGAGTACAGCACTGTCAGAGGATCCGTGTGGAGGGAATGCAGCATTGTCAGACGATCAGTGTGGAGTGAGTGCAGCATTGTCAGAGGATCAGTGTGGAGGGAGCGCAGCATTGTCAGAGGATCAGTGTGGAAGGGGTTGAGCATTGTCAGAGGGTCAGTGTGGAGGGATTGCAGCTTTTTCAGAGGATCAGTGTGGAGGGCGTACAGCATTGTCAGAGGGTCAGTGTGGAGGGAGAGCAGCTTTGTCAGAGGATCAGTGTGGAGGGAGTACAGCATTGTCAGAGAGTCAGTGTGGAGGGAGTGCAGCATTGTCAGAGGATCAGTGTGGAGGGAATGCAACATTGTCAGAGGGTCAGTGTGGAGGGAGTTCAGCATTGTCAGAAGATCAGTGTGGGGGGAGCGCAGCATTGTCAGAGGATCAGTGTGGAGTGAGTGCAGCATTGTCAGAGGATCCGTGTGGAGGGAGTACAGCACTGTCAGAGGATCCGTGTGGAGGGAATGCAGCATTGTCAGACGATCAGTGTGGAGTGAGTGCAGCATTGTCAGAGGATCAGTGTGGAGGGAGCGCAGCATTGTCAGAGGATCAGTGTGGAAGGAGTTGAGCATTGTCAGAGGGTCAGTGTGGAGGGATTGCAGCTTTTTCAGAGGATCAGTGTGGAGGGCGTACAGCATTGCCAGAGGGTCAGTGTGGAGGGAGAGCAGCTTTGTCAGAGGATCAGTGTGGAGGGAGTACAGCATTGTCAGAGAGTCAGTGTGGAGGGAGTGCAGCATTGTCAGAGGATCAGTGTGGAGGGAATGCAACATTGTCAGAGGGTCAGTGTGGAGGGAGTGCAGCATTGTCAGAGGATCAGTGCGAAGGGAGTGCAGCACTGTCAGAGGGTCAGTGTGGAAGGAGTGCAGCATTGTCAGAGGGTCAGTGTGGAGGGAGCGCAGCATTATCAGAGGGTCAGTGTGGAGGGAGTGCAGCATTGTCAGAAAGTCAGTGTGGAGGGAGTGCAGCATTGTCAGAGGGTCAGTGTGGAGGGAGTGCAACATTGTCAGTGGGTGAGGATGGAGGGAGTGCAGAATTGTCAGAGGATCAGTGCGAAGGGAGTGCAGCACTGTCAGAGGGTCAGTGTGGAGGGAGTGCAGCATTGTCAGAGAGTCAGTGTGGAGGGAGCGCAGCATTATCAGAGGGTCAGTGTGGAGGGAGTGCAGCATTGTCTGAAAGTCAGTGTGGAGGGAGTGCAGCATTGTCAGAGGGTCAGTGTGGAGGGAGTGCAGCATTGTCAGGGGGTCAGGTTGGAGGGAGTGCAGCATTGTCAGAGGATCAGTGTGGAGGGAGTGCAGCATTGTCAGAGGGTCAGTGTGGAGGGAGCGCAGCATTGTCAAGAGGTCAGGATGGAGGGAGTGCAGCATTGTCAGAGGATCACTTTGGAGGGAGTGCAGCATTGTCAGAGGATCAGTGTGGAGGGAGTGCAGCATTGTCAGAGGATCACTTTGGAGGGAGTGCAGCATTGTCAGAGATTCAGTGTGGAGGGAGTGCTGAATTATCAGAGGGTCAGTGTGGAGGGAGTGCAGCATTGTCAGAGGATCAGTGTGGAGGGAGTGCAGCATTGTCAGAGGGTCAGTATAGAGTGAATGCCTGAAGAAGGGCCTGTGCCCGAAACGTCGAATCTCCTGTTCCCTGGATGCTGCCTGACCTGCTGTGCTGTTCCAGCAATAAAGTTTCAACATAAAGTGAATGCAGCATTGTCAGTGGGTCAGTGTGGAGGGAGTGCAGCTTTGTCAGATGATCAGTGTGTAGGGAGTGCAGCATTGTCACAGAGTCAGTGTGGAGGGAGTGCAGCATTGTCATTGGATCAGTGTGGAGGGAGTGCAGTACTGTCAGAGGGTCAGTGTGCAGGGAGTGCAGCATTGTCAGAGGTTCAGAATGGGCGGAGTGCAGCATTGCCAGAAGTTCAGTAGGTAGGGAGTGCAGCACTGTCAGAGGGTCAGTGTGGATGGAGTGCAGCATTGTCAGAGGATCAGTGTGGAGGGAGTGCAGCATTGACAGAGGATCAGTGTGGAGGAGCGCAGCATTGTCAGAGGATCAGTGTGGAGGGAGTGCAGCATTGTCAGAGGATCAGTGTGGAGGGCGTGCAGCATTGTCAGAGGGTCAGTGTGGAGGTAGCGCAGCATTGTCAGAGGGCCAGTGTGAAGGGAGAGCAGCACTGTCAGAGGATCAGTGTGGAGGGAGTGCAGAATTGTCAGAGGGTCAGTGTGGAGGGAGTGCAATATTGTCAGAGGGTCAGTGTGGAGGGAGAGCAGCATTGTCCGAGGGTCAGTGTGTTGGGAGTGCAGCGTTGTCAGAGGATTAGTGTGAAGGGAGTGCAGCACTGTCAGAGGGTCAGTGTGGACGGAGTGCAGCATTGTCAGAGGGTCAGTGTGGAGGGTGTGCAGCTTTGACAGAGGATCAGTGTGAAGGGAGTACAACATTGTCACAGGATCAGTGTGAAGGGAGTACAGCATTGTCAGAGGGTCAGTGTGGAGGGAGTGCAGCATTGTCAGAGGGTCAGTGTGGAGGGAGTTCAGCCTTGTCAGAGGATCAGTGTGGAGGGAGCGGAGCATTATCAGAGGATCAGTGTGGAGGGAGTGCAGCATTGTCAGAGGAAGAGTGTGGAGGGAGTACAGCACTGTCAGAGGATCAGTGTGGAGGGAGTGCAGCATTGTCAGAGGGTCAGTGTGGATGGAGTGCAGCATTGTCAGAGGGTCAGTGTGGAGGGAGTGCAGCATTGTCAGAGGATCAGTGTGGAGGGAGTACAGCATTGTCAGAGAGTCAGTGTGGAGGGAGTGCAGCAGTGTCAGAGCATCAGTGTGGAGGGAGTGCAGCATTGTCAGGGGGTCAGTGTGGAGGGAGTGCAGCATTGTCAGAGGATCAGTGTGGAGGGAGTGCAGCATTGTCAGAGAGTCAGTGTGGAGGGAGCGCAGCATTATCAGAGGGTCAGTGTGGAGGGAGTGCAGCATTGTCAGAGGATCAGTGTGGAGTGAGTGCAGCATTGTCAGAGGATCAGTGTGGAGGGAGCGCAGCATTGTCAGAGGATCAGTGTGGAGAGAGTGCAGCATTGTCAGAGGATCAGTGTGGAAGGAGTTGAGCATTGTCAGAGGGTCAGTGTGGAGGGAGTGCAGCTTTGTCAGAGGATCAGTGTGGAGGGCGTACAGCATTGTCAGAGGGTCAGTGTGGAGGGAGTGCAGCTTTGTCAGAGGATCAGTGTGGAGGGATTACAGCATTGTCAGAGAGTCAGTGTGGAGGGAGTGCAGCATTGTCAGAGGATCAGTGTGGAGGGAATGCAACATTGTCAGAGGGTCAGTGTGGAGAGAGTGCAGCATTGTCAGAGGATCATTGCGAAGGGAGTGCAGCACTGTCAGAGGGTCAGTGTGGAGGGAGTGCAGCATTGTCAGAGGGTCAGTGTGGAGGGAGCGCAGCATTATCAGAGGGTTAGTGTGGAGGGAGTGCAGCATTGTCAGAGGGTCAGTGTGGAGGGAGTGCAGCATTGTCAGAGGGTCAGTGTGGAGGGAGTGCAACATTGTCAGGGGGTCAGGATGGAGGGAGTGCAGCATTGTCAGAGGATCAGTGCGAAGGGAGTGCAGCACTGTCAGAGGGTCAGTGTGGAGGAGTGCAACATTGTCAGGGGGTCAGGATGGAGGGAGTGCAGCATTGTCAGAGGATCAGTGTGGAGGGAGCGCAGCATTATCAGAGGGTCAGTGTGGAGGGAGTGCAGCATTGTCAGAAAGTCAGTGTGGAGGGTGTGCAGCATTGTCAGAGGGTCAGTGTGGAGGGAGTGCAGCATTGTCAGGGGGTCAGGTTGGAGGGAGTGCAGCATTGTCAGAGGATCAGTGTGGAGGGAGTGCAGCATTGTCAGAGTGTCAGTGTGGAGGGAGTGCAGCATTGTCAGAGGGCCAGTGTGGAGGGAGCGCAGCATTGTCAGGAGGTAGGATGGAGGGAGTGCAGCATTGTCAGAGGATCACTTTGGAGGGAGTGCAGCATTGTCAGAGGATCAGTGTGGAGGGAGTGCAGCATTGTCAGAGGATCACTTTGGAGGGAGTGCAGCATTGTCAGAGGATCAGTGCGAAGGGAGTGCAGCACTGTCAGAGGGTCAGTGTGGAGGGAGTGCAGCATTGTCAGAGAGTCAGTGTGGAGGGAGCGCAGCATTATCAGAGGGTCAGTGTGGAGGGAGTGCAGCATTGTCTGAAAGTCAGTGTGGAGGGAGTGCAGCATTGTCAGAGGGTCAGTGTGGAGGGAGTGCAGCATTGTCAGGTGGTCAGGTTGGAGGGAGTGCAGCATTGTCAGAGGATCAGTGTGGAGGGAGTGCAGCATTGTCAGAGGGTCAGTGTGGAGGGAGCGCAGCATTGTCAGGAGGTCAGGATGGAGGGAGTGCAGCATTGTCAGAGGATCACTTTAGAGGGAGTGCAGCATTGTCAGAGGATCAGTGTGGAGGGAGTGCAGCATTGTCAGAGGATCACTTTGGAGGGAGTGCAGCATTGTCAGAGATTCAGTGTGGAGGGAGTGCTGAATTATCAGAGGGTCAGTGTGGAGGGAGTGCAGCATTGTCAGAGGAACAGTGTGGAGGGAGTGCAGCATTGTCAGAGGGTCAGTATAGAGTGAATGCAGCATTGTCAGTGGGTCAGTGTGGAGGGAGTGCAGCTTTGTCAGATGATCAGTGTGTAGGGAGTGCAGCATTGTCACAGAGTCAGTGTGGAGGGAGTGCAGCATTGTCATTGGATCAGTGTGGAGGGAGTGCAGTACTGTCAGAGGGTCAGTGTGCAGGGAGTGCAGCATTGTCAGAGGTACAGAATGGGCGGAGTGCAGCATTGCCGGAAGTTCAGTAGGTAGGGAGTGCAGCACTGTCAGAGGGTCAGTGTGGATGGAGTGCAGCATTGTCAGAGGATCAGTGTGGAGGGAGTGCAGCATTGACAGAGGAACAGTGTGGAGGAGCGCAGCATTGTCAGAGGATCAGTGTGGAGGGAATGCAGCATTGTCAGAGGATCAGTGTGGAGGGCGTGCAGCATTGTCAGGGGGTCAGTGTGGAGGTAGCGCAGCATTGTCAGAGGGCCAGTGTGAAGGGAGTGCAGCACTGTCAGAGGATCAGTGTGGAGGGAGTGCAGAATTGTCAGAGGGTCAGTGTGGAGGGAGTGCAATATTGTCAGAGGGTCAGTGTGGAGGGAGAGCAGCATTGTCAGAGGATCAGTGTGAAGGGAGTACAGCATTGTCAGAGGATCAGTGTGAAGGGAGTACAGCATTGTCAGAGGGTCAGTGTGGAGGGTGTGCAGCTTTGACAGAGGATCAGTGTGAAGGGAGTACAACATTGTCACAGGATCAGTGTGAAGGGAGTACAGCATTGTCAGAGGGTCAGTGTGGAGGGAGTGCAGCGTTGTCAGAGGATTAGTGTGAAGGGAGTGCAGCACTGTCAGAGGGTCAGTGTGGACGGAGTGCAGCATTGTCAGAGGGTCAGTGTGGAGGGAGTGCAGCATTGTCAGAGGATCAGTGTGAAGGGAGTACAGCATTGTCAGAGGGTCAGTGTGGAGGGTGTGCAGCTTTGACAGAGGATCAGTGTGAAGGGAGTACAACATTGTCACAGGATCAGTGTGAAGGGAGTACAGCATTGTCAGAGGGTCAGTGTGGAGGGAGTGCAGCATTGTCAGAGGGTCAGTGTGGAGGGAGTTCAGCATTGTCAGAGGATCAGTGTGGAGGGAGCGGAGCATTATCAGAGGATCAGTGTGGAGGGAGTGCAGCATTGTCAGAGGAAGAGTGTGGAGGGAGTACAGCACTGTCAGAGGATCAGTGTGGAGGGAGTGCAGCATTGTCAGAGGGTCAGTGTGGATGGAGTGCAGCATTGTCAGAGGGTCACTGTGGAGGGAGTGCAGCATTGTCAGAGGATCAGTGTGGAGGGAGTACAGCATTGTCAGAGAGTCAGTGTGGAGGGAGTGCAGAATTGTCAGAGGATCAGTGTGGAGGGAGTGCAGCATTGTCAGAGGGTCAGCGTGGAGGGAGTGCAGCATTGTCAGAGGGTCAGTGTGGAGGGAGTGCAGCTTTGTCAGAGGACCAGTGTGGAGGGAGTACAGCATTGTCAGAGCCTCAGTATGGAGGGAGTGCAGCAGTGTCAGAGCATCAGTGTGGAGGGAGTGCAGCATTGTCGGGGGTCAGTGTGGAGGGAGCGCAGCATTGTCAGAGGATCAGTGTGGAGGGAGTGCAGCATTGTCAGAGGGTCAGTGTGGAGGGAGCGCAGCATTATCAGAGGGTCAGTGTGGAGGGAGTGCAGCATTGTCAGAGGATCCGTGTGGAGGGAATGCAGCATTGTCAGAGGATCAGTGTGGAGTGAGTGCAGCATTGTCAGAGGATCAGTGTGGCGGGAGCGCAGCATTGTCAGAGGATCAGTGTGGAGAGAGTGCAGCATTGTCAGAGGATCAGTGTGGAAGGAATTGAGCATTGTCAGAGGGTCAGTGTGGAGGGAGTGCAGCTTTGTCAGAGGATCAGTCTGGAGGGCGTACAGCATTGTCAGAGGGTCAGTGTGGAGAGAGTGCAGCTTTGTCAGAGGATCAGTGTGGAGGGATTACAGCATTGTCAGAGAGTCAGTGTGGAAGGAGTGCAGCATTGTCAGAGGATCAGTGTGGAGGGAATGCAACATTGTCAGAGGGTCAGTGTGGAGGGAGTGCAGCATTGTCAGAGGATCAGTGCGAAGGGAGTGCAGCACTGTCAGAGGGTCAGTGTGGAGGGAGTGCAGCATTGTCAGAGGGTCAGTGTGGAGGGAGCGCAGCATTATCAGAGGGTTAGTGTGGAGGGAGTGCAGCATTGTCAGAGGGTCAGTGTGAAGGGAGTGCAGCATTGTCAGAGGGTCAATGTGGAGGGAGTGCAACATTGTCAGGGGGTCAGGATGGAGGGAGTGCAGCATTGTCAGAGGATCAGTGCGAAGGGAGTGCAGCACTGTCAGGGGGTCAGTGTGGAGGGAGTGCAGCATTGTCAGAGGGTCAGTGTGGAGGGAGCGCAGCATTATCAGAGGGTCAGTGTGGAGGGAGTGCAGCATTGTCAGAGGGTCAGTGTGGAGGGAGTGCAGCATTGTCAGAGGATCAGTGTGGAGGGAGTACAGCATTGTCAGAGAGTCAGTGTGGAGGGAGTGCAGAATTGTCAGAGGATCAGTGTGGAGGGAGTACAGCATTGTCAGAGGATCAGTTTGGAGGGAGTGCAGCATTGTCAGAGGATCAGTGTGGAGGGAGTACAGCATTTTCAGAGAGTCAGTGTGGAGGGAGTGCAGAATTGTCAGAGGATCAGTGTGGAGGGAGTGCAGCATTGTCAGAGGGTCAGCGTGGAGGGAGTGCAGCATTGTCAGAGGGTCAGTGTGGAGGGAGTGCAGCTTTGTCAGAGGATCAGTGTGGAGGGAGTACAGCATTGTCAGAGCCTCAGTGTGGAGGGAGTGCAGCAGTGTCAGAGCATCAGTGTGGAGGGAGTGCAGCATTGTCAGGGGGTCAGTGTGGAGGGAGTGCAGCATTGTCAGAGGATCAGTGTGGAGGGAGTGCAGCATTGTCAGAGAGTCAGTGTGGAGGGAGCGCAGCATTATCAGAGGGTCAGTGTGGAGGGAGTGCAGCATTGTCAGAGGATCAGTGTGGAGTGAGTGCAGCATTGTCAGAGGATCAGTGTGGAGGGAGCGCAGCATTGTCAAAGGATCAGTGTGGAGAGAGTGCAGCATTGTCAGAGGATCAGTGTGGAAGGAGTTGAGCATTGTCAGAGGGTCAGTGTGGAGGGAGTGCAGCTTTGTCAGAGGATCAGTGTGGAGGGCGTACAGCATTGTCAGAGGGTCAGTGTGGAGGGAGTGCAGCTTTGTCAGAGGATCAGTGTGGAGGGATTACAGCATTGTCAGAGAGTCAGTGTGGAGGGAGTGCAGCATTGTCAGAGGATCAGTGTGGAGGGAATGCAACATTGTCAGAGGGTCAGTGTGGAGAGAGTGCAGCATTGTCAGAGGATCAGTGCGAAGGGAGTGCAGCACTGTCAGAGGGTCAGTGTGGAGGGAGTGCAGCATTGTCAGAGGATCAGTGTGGAGGGCGTGCAGCATTGTCAGAGGGTCAGTGTGGAGGTAGCGCAGCATTGTCAGAGGGCCAGTGTGAAGGGAGTGCAGCACTGTCAGAGGATCAGTGTGGAGGGAGTGCAGAATTGTCAGAGGGTCAGTGTGGAGGGAGTGCAATATTGTCAGAGGGTCAGTGTGGAGGGAGAGCAGCATTGTCAGAGGGTCAGTGTGGAGGGAGTGCAGCGTTGTCAGAGGATTAGTGTGAAGGGAGTGCAGCACTGTCAGAGGGTCAGTGTGGACGGAGTGCAGCATTGTCAGAGGGTCAGTGTGGAGTGAGTGCAGCATTGTCGGAGGATCAGTGTGAAGGGAGTACAGCATTGTCAGAGGGTCAGTGTGGAGGGTGTGCAGCTTTGACAGAGGATCAGTGTGAAGGGAGTACAACATTGTCACAGGATCAGTGTGAAGGGAGTACAGCATTGTCAGAGGGTCAGTGTGGAGGGAGTGCAGCATTGTCAGAGGGTCAGTGTGGAGGGAGTTCAGCATTGTCAGAGGATCAGTGTGGAGGGAGCGGAGCATTATCAGAGGATCAGTGTGGAGGGAGTGCAGCATTGTCAGAGGAAGAGTGTGGAGAGAGTTCAGCACTGTCAGAGGATCAGTGTGGAGGGAGTGCAGCATTGTCAGAGGGTCAGTGTGGAGGGAGTGCAGCATTGTCAGAGGATCAGTGTGGAGGGAGTACAGCATTGTCAGAGAGTCAGTGTGGAGGGAGTGCAGAATTGTCAGAGGATCAGTGTGGAGGGAGTGCAGCATTGTCAGAGGGTCAGCGTGGAGGGAGTGCAGCATTGTCAGAGGGTCAGTGTGGAGGGAGTGCAGCTTTGTCAGAGGATCAGTGTGGAGGGAGTACAGCATTGTCAGAGCCTCAGTGTTGAGGGAGTGCAGCAGTGTCAGAGCATCAGTGCGGAGGGAGTGCAGCATTGTCGGGGGTCAGTGTGGAGGGAGTGCAGCATTGTCAGAGGATCAGTGTGGAGGGAGTGCAGCATTGTCAGAGGGTCAGTGTGGAGGGAGCGCAGCATTATCAGAGGGTCAGTGTGGTGGGAGTGCAGCATTGTCAGAGGATCCGTGTGGAGGGAATGCAGCATTGTCAGAGGATCAGTGTGGAGTGAGTGCAGCATTGTCAGAGGATCAGTGTGGCGGGAGCGCAGCATTGTCAGAGGATCAGTGTGGAGAGAGTGCAGCATTGTCAGAGGATCAGTGTGGAAGGAATTGAGCATTGTCAGAGGGTCAGTGTGGAGGGAGTGCAGCTTTGTCAGAGGATCAGTCTGGAGGGCGTACAGCATTGTCAGAGGGTCAGTGTGGAGAGAGTGCAGCTTTGTCAGAGGATCAGTGTGGAGGGATTACAGCATTGTCAGAGAGTCAGTGTGGAAGGAGTGCAGCATTGTCAGAGGATCAGTGTGGAGGGAATGCAACATTGTCAGAGGGTCAGTGTGGAGGGAGTGCAGCATTGTCAGAGGATCAGTGCGAAGGGAGTGCAGCACTGTCAGAGGGTCAGTGTGGAGGGAGTGCAGCATTGTCAGAGGGTCAGTGTGGAGGGAGCGCAGCATTATCAGAGGGTTAGTGTGGAGGGAGTGCAGCATTGTCAGAGGGTCAGTGTGGAGGGAGTGCAGCATTGTCAGAGGGTCAATGTGGAGGGAGTGCAACATTGTCAGGGGGTCAGGATGGAGGGAGTGCAGCATTGTCAGAGGATCAGTGCGAAGGGAGTGCAGCACTGTCAGGGGGTCAGTGTGGAGGGAGTGCAGCATTGTCAGAGGGTCAGTGTGGAGGGAGCGCAGCATTATCAGAGGGTCAGTGTGGAGGGAGTGCAGCATTGTCAGAGGGTCAGTGTGGAGGGAGTGCAGCATTGTCAGAGGATCAGTGTGGAGGGAGTACAGCATTGTCAGAGAGTCAGTGTGGAGGGAGTGCAGAATTCTCAGAGGATCAGTGTGGAGGGAGTACAGCATTGTCAGAGGATCAGTTTGGAGGGAGTGCAGCATTGTCAGAGGATCAGTGTGGAGGGAGTACAGCATTTTCAGAGAGTCAGTGTGGAGGGAGTGCAGAATTGTCAGAGGATCAGTGTGGAGGGAGTGCAACATTGTCAGAGGGTCAGCGTGGAGGGAGTGCAGCATTGTCAGAGGGTCAGTGTGGAGGGAGTGCAGCTTTGTCAGAGGATCAGTGTGGAGGGAGTACAGCATTGTCAGAGCCTCAGTGTGGAGGGAGTGCAGCAGTGTCAGAGCATCAGTGTGGAGGGAGTGCAGCATTGTCAGGGGGTCAGTGTGGAGGGAGTGCAGCATTGTCAGAGGATCAGTGTGGAGGGAGTGCAGCATTGTCAGAGAGTCAGTGTGGAGGGAGCGCAGCATTATCAGAGGGTCAGTGTGGAGGGAGTGCAGCATTGTCAGAGGATCAGTGTGGAGTGAGTGCAGCATTGTCAGAGGATCAGTGTGGAGGGAGCGCAGCATTGTCAAAGGATCAGTGTGGAGAGAGTGCAGCATTGTCAGAGGATCAGTGTGGAAGGAGTTGAGCATTGTCAGAGGGTCAGTGTGGAGGGAGTGCAGCATTGTCAGAGGGTCAGTGTGGAGGGAGTGCAACATTGTCAGGGGGTCAGGATGGAGGGAGTGCAGCATTGTCAGAGGATCAGTGCGAAGGGAGTGCAGCACTGTCAGAGGGTCAGTGTGGAGGAGTGCAACATTGTCAGGGGGTCAGGATGGAGGGAGTGCAGCATTGTCAGAGGATCAGTGTGGAGGGAGCGCAGCATTATCAGAGGGTCAGTGTGGAGGGAGTGCAGCATTGTCAGAAAGTCAGTGTGGAGGGTGTGCAGCATTGTCAGAGGGTCAGTGTGGAGGGAGTGCAGCATTGTCAGAGGGTCAGTGTGGAGGGAGTGCAGCATTGTCAGAGGGCCAGTGTGGAGGGAGCGCAGCATTGTCAGGAGGTAGGATGGAGGGAGTGCAGCATTGTCAGAGGATCACTTTGGAGGGAGTGCAGCATTGTCAGAGGATCAGTGTGGAGGGAGTGCAGCATTGTCAGAGGATCACTTTGGAGGGAGTGCACCATTGTCAGAGGTTCAGTGTGGAGGGAGTGCTGAATCATCAGAGGGTCAGTGTGGACGGAGTGCAGCATTGTCAGAGGGTCAGTGTGGAGCGAGTGCAGCATTGTCAGAGCATCAGTATGGAGTGAATGCAACATTGTCAGAGGATCAGTGTGGAGGGAGTGCAGCATTGTTAGTCGCCCTCGTTCTTGCCCTTCTCTGTTACCCTCTCTCTGTCCCCCCTCTGTCTGTCCCCCCTCTGTCTGTTACCTCTCTCTCTGCCCCCCCCTCTCTGACACACCCACGCTCTGTCCCCCTCTCTCTCTGCCCCCTCTCTGTCACCGTCTCTCTCGGTCCCCCCCTTTCTGTCCCACTCTCTCTGCCCCCTCTCTCTCCCCCGCTCCCTGTCACCCTCTCTCTGTCCCCTGTCTGTCCCCCTCTCTCTCTGCCCCCTCTCTCTGTTCTCATCTGTCTCTGTCCCCCCTCTCTCTGTCCCCCCTCTGTCTGTCCCCCTCTCTCTGTCCCCTTCTCTCTCTGCCCCCTCTCTCTGCCCCCTCTCTCTGCCTCCTCTCTCTGTCCCCCTCTCTCTGTTCCCTCTATCTCTCCCTCTCTCTCTGCCCCCCTCTCTCTCTGTCCCCCTCTCTCTCTGTCCCCACCTTTGTCTGTGCCCCTCTCTCTGTCTCCTCTATCTGTCCCTCTCTCTCTGCCCCCTCTCTGTCCACCGCTCTCTCTCTGTCCCCCACCCTCTGTCCCCCTCTCTCTGAACCCCCCTCTCTCCCCCACTCTGTACCCTTCTCTCTGTCGCCCTCTCTCTCTCCCCCCCCTCTCTCTCTTTCCCCTCTCACTCTGGCCCCCTCACTCTGGGTCCCCCTCTCTCAGTCCCCCTCTCTCTGTATCCCGCTCTCTGCGCCCCCCTCGTCTCTGCCCCCCTCTGTCCGCCCCCATCTCTCTCTCTGCCCCTCTCTCTTTGTCCCCCTCTCACTGTCCCCCTCTCTCTGTACCCTTCTCTCTCTGCCCCCTCTCTCTGCCCCTCTCTCTGCCTCCTCTCTCTGTCCCCCTCTCTCTGTTCCCTCTATCTCTCCCTCTCTCTCTCTGCCCCCTCTCTCTCTGTCCCCCTCTCTCTGTCCCCACCTTTGTCTGTGCCCCTCTCTCTGTCCCCTCTATCTCTCCCTCTCTCTCTGCACCCTCTCTGTCCCCCGCTCTCTCTCTGTCCCCCACCCTCTGTCCCCCTCTCTCTGAACCCCCTCGCTCCCCCACTCTGTGCCCTTCTCTTTGTCGCCCTCCCCCCCCCCCTCTCTCTTTCCCCTCTCACTCTGGCCCCCTCACTCTGGGTCCCCCTCTCTCAGTCCCCCTCTCTCTGTATCCCGCTCTCTGCGCCCCCCTCGTCTCTGCCCCCCTCTGTCCGCCCCATCTCTCTCTCTGCCCCTCTCTCTCTGTCCCCCTCTCTCTCTGTCTGCCTCTCTCTCTCTGTCCCCTCTCTCTCTCCCCCTCTATCTCCCCATTCTCTGTCCCCCCTCTCTCTGGCCCTCTCTCTCTGCCCCTCTGTCTCTGTCCCTCTCTTTCTGTCCTCCTCTCTTTCTGTCCCCTTCTCTCTCTGTTCCCCTCTCTCTCTGTCGCTCTCTCTATGTCGACTCTTTCTGCCCCCCCCTCTCTGTACCCCTCTCTCTAAACAACTTCTATCTCCCCCAATCTCTGTCCCCCCCTCTCTGTCGCCCTCTCTCTGAACCCCACTCTCTCCCACCCATCTCTCTCTGTACCCCCTCACTGTCCCCCTCTCTCTCTGTCACCACTCTCTCTGTCGCCCTCTCTCTGTCCCCCTCTCTCTCTGTCCCCCTCTCTATCTCTCCCTCCCTCTCTCTGTCCCCCTCTCTCTCTGTCCCCCCTCTCTCTCTGTCCACCCCTCTCTGTCCCCCTCTTTCTCTGTTCCCCTCTCTCTCTGTCCCCTCTCCCTCTTTGTCCCTCTCTCTTCCCCCCTCTCTCTCTCGGCCCACCTCTCTCTCTGTCCCCCTCTTTCTCTGTCCCTTCTCTCTCTCCCCCGCTCTCTGACACCCTCTCTGTCGCACTCTCACTGCCCCCTCTCTCTCTGCCCCCTCTCTCTCTGCCCCCTCTCTGTCCGCCTCTCTCTGTCCTCATCTCTCTGCCCCCTCTGTCTCTGCCCCCACTCTCTGCCCCCCTCTCTGTACCCTCTCTCTCTGCACCCCTCTCTCTCTGTCGCCCTCTCTCTCTCTGTCCCCCACTCTCTCCATCCCCCCACTCTCTGTCCCCCTCTCTCTGACCCCCTCTCTCTCCCCCACTCTGTACCCATCTCTCTGTCTCCCTCTCTCTGTTCCCCTTCTCTCTGTCCCCTTCTCTGTTCTCCCTCTCTTTGTCCACCCTCTCTCTGTCCCCCTCTCACTGTCCTCCCTCTCTCTGACCCCTTCTCTCTGTCCCCCCTCTCTCTGTCCCCCTCTCTCTGTCCCCTCTCTCTCTGGCCCATTCTCTCTGTCCCCCAACTCTCTGTTCCCCATTCTCTGTCCCCCTCTCTCTGTCCCCTCTCTCTCCCCTCCCTCTGTTCCGCCCTGTCCTCCTCTCTCTGTCGCCCTCTCTCTGACCCCCTCTCTCCCCCCACTCTGTACACCTCTCTGTCCCCCACTCTCTGTCCCCCTCTCTCTGTCCCCTCTCTCTCCCCCTCTCTCTGTCCCCCCTCTGTCCTTCTCTCTCTGTCGCCCTCTCTGACCCCCTCTCTCCCCCCAATCTGTACCCCTCTGTGTCCCCCACTCTCTGTCCCCCTCTCTATGTCCCCTCTCTCTCCCTCTCTCTGTCCGCCTCTGTCTCTGTCCCCCTTTATCTCTGTCCCCCTCTCTCTCTGCCCTCCTTTCTCTGACCCCTCTCTCTCTCCCCCGTTCTCTGTCCCCCTCTCTGTCACCCTCTCGCTCTGCTCCCTGTCTTCCTGTCCAACACTCTCTATCCCCCACTCTCTCCATCCCCCCACACTCTGTCCCCCTCTCTCTCACCTACTCTGTCTCCCCCACTCTGTCTCCCCCACTCTGCCTCCCTCTCTCTGTCTCCCTCTCTCTGTCACCGTGTCTCTGTCATCGTCTCTCTGTCACCGTCTCTCTTTCCCCCTTCTCTCTATCTTCCTCTCTCACAATCCCCCTGTCTCTGCCCCCCTCTCTCTGTCCCCCCTCTCCCTGTCCCCTCTCTCTCTTTCCCCTCTCTCTGTTCTCCCTCTCTCTGTCCCCTCTGTCTCTCCCCCGCTCACTGACCCCCTCTCTGTCGCCCTCTCTCTTCCACCCGCCTCTCGCTCTGTCCCTCTCTCTCTGCCCCCCCCTGTCATCCCTCTCTCTGTCCCCCTTCTCTCTGTCCTCCCTCTCTCTGTCTCCCTCTGTCTGTCGCCCTCTATCTCTCCCTCTCTCTCTGCCCCCTCTCTGTCCCCCCCTCTCTCCCCCACTCTGTACCCCTCTCTCTGTCCCTCTCTCTCTGTCCCCCTCTCTCTCTCCCCCTTCTTTCTGTCTCCCTCTCTCTGTCCCCCCTCTCTCTGTCCCCCTTTTCTCTGAACCCCTCTCTCTGTCGCCCTCTCTCTTACCCGCACTCTCTGTCCATCTCTGTCTGTCGCCCTCTCTCTGACCCCCTCTCTCTCCCAACCGCCTCTCTCTCTCCCCCGCTCTCTGCCCCCTCTCTCTCTGTCGGTCTCTCTCTGTCCCCCTCGTTCTGACCATATCTCTCTCCCACCCGCCTCTCTCTCTCCCCCGCTCTCTGCCCCCTCTCTCTGTCGCCCTATCTCTGTCCCCCTATCTCTCCCACCCGCCTCTCTCTATCGTCCCACTTTGTCCCCCTCTCTCTCTGCTCCTCACTCTCTGTCCCCCTTTATCTCTGTCCCCCTCTCTCTCTGCCCTCCTCTCTCTGTCGCCGTCTCTCTCTGCCCCCTTTCTTTCTGTCCCACACTCTCTGTCCCCCACTCTCTCCGTCCCCCCACACTCTGCCCCCTCTCTCTCCCCCACTGTCTCCCCCACTCTGTCTCCCCCACTCTGCCTCCCTCTCTCTGTCTCCCTCTCTCTGTCACCGTGTCTCTGTCATCGTCTCTCTGTCACCGTCTCTCTTTCCCCCTTCTCTCTGTCCTCCTCTCTCACAATCCCCCACTCTCTGTCCCCCCTCTCTCTGCCCCCCCTCTCTGTCCCCTCTCTCTCTTCCCCCTCACTCTGTTCCCCCTCTCTTTGTCCCCTCTATCTCTCCCCCGCTCTCTGACCCCCTCTCTGTCACCCTCTCTCTGTGTCCTCTCTGTCTCTCCCGCTCTCCGACCCCCTCTCTGTCGCCCTCTCTCTTCCACCCACCTCTCTCTCTGTCCCCCTCTCTCTGTCCCCTCTCTCTCTCCCCCTCTCTCTGCCCCCTCTCTCTGTCCCCTATCTCTGTCCCCTCTATTTCTCCCTCTCTCTCTGCCCCCTCTCTGTCCCCCTCTCTCTCCCCCACTCTGTACCCCTCTCTCTATCCCCCTCTCTCTGTCCCACTCTCTCTGTCCCCCTTCTCTGTCTCCCTCTCTCTGTCCCCCATCTCTCTGTCCCCCTAATCTCTGACCCCCTCTCTCTGTCGCCCTCTCTCTGACCCTCACTCTCTGTCCCCCTCTGTCTGTCGCCCTCTCTCTGACCCCCTCTCTCTCCCAACCGCCTCTCTCTCTGTCTCCCACACTCTGTCCCCCCTCTCTCTGTCCCTTTCTCTCTCTGTCCTCCTCTCTCTGTCACCCTCTCTCTGCCCCCCTCTCTCTCTGTCCCCCTCTCTCTGTCGCCTCTTTCTGCTCCCCTCACTTTCTGACCCCCTCTCTCTTTCTGACCCCCCTCTATCTCCCCCACTCTCTGCCCCCCCTCTCTCTGACCCCCACTCGCTCCCACCCGCCTGTCTCTGTACCCCCTCACTGTCCTCCTCTCTCTCTGTCACCACTCTCTCTGTCGCCCTCTCTCTGTCCCCTCTCTCTCTGTCTCCCTCTCTCTCTGCCCTCCTCTCTCTGTCCCCCTCTCTCTGTCCCCCTCTCTCTGCCCTCTTCTCACTCTGCCTTCCTCTCTCTCTGCCCCCCTGTCTCTCTGTCCCCCCTCTCTCTGCCCCCTCTCTCTCTGCCCCCCTCTCTCTCCCCCGCTCTCTGACCCTCTCTCTGTCGCCCTCTCTCTGCCCCCTCTCTCTGTGCGCCCTCTCTGTCCCCCTCTCTCTGTGCTCCTTTCTCTGTCCCCTCTCTCTCTTCCCCGCTCTCTGACCCCCTCTCTGTCCCCCTCTCTCTCTCTGGCACCCTCTCTCTCTGTCCCCCTCTCTCAGTCCCCC
Organism: Chiloscyllium plagiosum; assembly: GCF_037043375.1. Classification (NCBI taxonomy): domain Eukaryota; kingdom Metazoa; phylum Chordata; class Chondrichthyes; order Orectolobiformes; family Hemiscylliidae; genus Chiloscyllium; species Chiloscyllium plagiosum. The sequence goes on along the minus strand of NW_028270183.1, from coordinate 64,022,892 downwards.
ACTCTCTCTGCCTCCTTCACTCTGTCCCACTCTGTCTACCCCCATCTCTCTCTCTGCCATTCTCTCTCTGTCCCCCTCTCTCTGTCGACTCTTTCTGCCCCCCTCTCTCTAACTGTACCCTCTCTCTCTGACACCCTCTATCTCCCCCAATCTCTGTCCACCCTCCCTGTCGCCCTCTCTCTGACCCCCACTCTCTCCCACCTGCCTCTCTCTGTACGCCCTCACTTTCCCCCTCTCTCTCTCTGTCACCACTATCTCTGTCGCCCTCTCTCTGTCCCCCTCTCTCTCTGTCCCCCTCTGTCTGTCGCCCTCTCTCTGACCCCCTCTCTCTCCCAACCGCCTCTCTCTCTGTCTCCCACTCTCTGTCCCCCCTCTCTCTGTCCCTTTCTCTCTCTGTCCTCCTCTCTCTGTCACCCTCTCTCTGCCCCCTCTCTCTCTGTCCCCCTCTCTCTGTCGCCTCTTTCTGCTCCCCTCACTTTCTGACCCCCTCTCTCTTTCTGAACCCCCTCTATCTCCCCCACTCTCTGTCCCCCCTCTCTCTCGCCCTCTCTCTGACCCCCACTCGCTCCCACCCGCCACTCTCTGTCCCCCCTCTCTCTGCCCCCCTCTCTGTCCCCTCTCTCTCTTCCCCCTCACTCTGTTCCCCCTCTCTTTGTCCCCTCTATCTCTCCCCCGCTCTCTGACCCCCTCTCTGTCACCCTCTCTCTGTGTCCTCTCTGTCTCTCCCGCTCTCCGACCCCCTCTCTGTCGCCCTCTCCCTTCCACCCACCTCTCTCTCTGTCCCCCTCTCTCTGTCCCCTCTCTCTCTCCCCCTCTCTCTACCCCCTCTCTCTGTCCCCTATCTCTGTCCCCTCTATTTCTCCCTCTCTCTCTGCCCCCCTCTCTCAATCCCCCACTCTCTCTGCCTCCTTCACTCTGTCCCACTCTGTCTACCCCCATCTCTCTCTCTGCCCCCTCTCTCTGTCCCCCTCTCTCTGTCGACTCTTTCTGCCCCCCTCTCTCTAACTGTACCCTCTCTCTCTGACACCCTCTATCTCCCCCAATCTCTGTCCACCCTCCCTGTCGCCCTCTCTCTGTCCCCTCTCTCTCTGTCTCCCTCTCTCTCTGCCCTCCTCTCTCTGTCCCCCTCTCTCTGTCCCCCTCTCTCTCCCCTCTTCTCACTCTGCCCTCCTCTCTCTCTGCCCCCCTGTCTCTCTGTCCCCCTCTCTCTTTGCCCCCTCTCTCTCTGCCCCCCTCTCTCTCCCCCGCTCTCTGACCCTCTCTCTGTCGCCCTCTCTTTGCCCCCTCTCTCTCTGCGCCCTCTCTGTCCCCCTCTCTCTGTGCTCCTTTCTCTGTCCCCTCTCTCTCTTCCCCGCTCTCTGACCCCCTCTCTCTCTCTGGCTCCCTCTCTCTCTGTCCCCCTCTCTCAGTCCCCCACTCTCTCTGCCTCCTTCACTCTGTCCCACTCTGTCTACCCCCATCTCTCTCTCTGCCCCCTCTCTCTGTCCCCCTCTCTCTGTCGACTCTTTCTGCCCCCTCTCTCTAACTGTACCCTCTCTCTCTGACACCCTCTATCTCCCCCAATCTCTGTCCACCCTCCCTGTCGCCCTCTCTCTGACCCCCACTCTCTCCCACCTGCCTCTCTCTGTACCCCCTCACTTTCCCCCTCTCTCTCTCTGTCACCACTCTCTCTGTCGCCCTCTCTCTGTCCCCCTCTCTCTCTGTCCCCCTCTGTCTCTGCCCTCCCCTCTCTGTCCCCTCTCTCTGACCCCCTCTCTCAGCCCTCTTCTGTCTCTGCCCTCTTCTCTCTCTGCCCCCTCTCTCTCTGTCCCCCTCTCTCTCTGCCCCCTCTCTCTCTGCCCCCCCTCTCTCTCTCCCCCGCTCTCTGACCCTCTCTCTGTCACCCTCTCTCTGCCCCCACTCTCTCTCTGCGCCCTCTCTGTCCCACTCTCTCTGCCTCCCTCACTCTGTCCCCCTCTGTCTGCCCCCATCTCTCTCTCTGCCCCCTCTCTCTGTCCCCTCTCTCTCTCTCCCCCGCTCTGTCCTCCTCGCTCCCTCTGAGCCCCCTCTCTCTCTGTCCCCCTCTCTCAGTCCCCCACTCACTCTGCCTCCCTCACTCTGTCCCCCACTGTCTGCCCCCATCTCTCTCTCTGCCCCCTCTCTCTGTCTCCTCTCTCTCTCCCCCGCTTTCTGACCCCCTCTCTGTCCCCCTCTCTCTCTGGCCGCCCCTCTCTCTCTGTCCCCCTCTCTCAGTCCCCACTCTCTCTGCCTCCCTCACTGTGTCCCCCTCTGTCTGCCCCCATGTCTCTGCTGCCCCTCTCTCTCTTTCCCCCTCTCTCTCTGTCCCCTCTCGCTCCCCCACTCTCTGTCCCCCCCACTCTCTGCCCCTCTCTCTCTGCCCCCTGTCTCTGTCCACCTCTCACTCTGTCCCCCTCTATCTCGGCCCCCTCTCTCTCTGCCCCCCTCTGTCTCCCTCTCTCTGACCCCCTCTCTGTCGCCCTCCTTCTGCCCCATCTCTCTCTCTGCGCCCTCTCTGTTCCCCTCTCTCTGTCCTCCTTTCTCTGTCAGCCTCTCTATCTCTGTCCCACACTCTCTCCATCCCCACACTCTCTGTCCCCCTCTCACTGTCCCTCTCTCTCTGTCCCCTTCTCTCTCTGCACCCTCTCTCTGCCCCCTCTCTCTGCCTCCTCTCTCTACCCCCCTCTCTCTGTACCCTCTATCTCTCGCTCTCTCTCTCTGTCCCTCTCTCTCTCTCTGTCCCCCTCTCTCTCTGTTCCCCCTTTCTCTGTCCCCCTCTCTCTGTCCCCTCTATCTCTCCCTCTCTCTCTGCCCCCCTCTCTGTCCCCCGCTTTCTCTCTGTCCCTCACCCTCTCCATCCCCCCACGCTCTTTCCCCCTCTCTCTGAACCCCCCTATCTCCCCCACTCTCTGTGCCCCTGTCTCTGTCGCCCTCTCTCTGCCCCCTCTCTCTTTCCCCTCTCTCTCTGGCCCCCTTACTCTGGGTCCCCCTCTCTCAGTCCTCCTCTCTCTGTACCCCGCTCTCTGTGCCCCCCTCACTCTGTCCCCCTCTGTCTACTCCCATCTCTATCTCTGCCCCTCTCTCTCTCTGTCCCCCTCTCTCTGTCCCCCCCTCTCTCTCTGTCCCCTCTCTCTCTCTCCCCCTCTATCTCCCCACTCTCTGCCCCCCCCCTCTCTCTCTGGCCCTCTCTCTCTGCCCATCTGTCTCTGTCCCCCTCTCTCTGTCCCCCTCTCTCTCTGTCCCCTTCTTTCTCTGTTCCCCTCTCTCTCTGTCGCCCTCTCTCTGAAGACTCTCTTTTTCCCCCCACCTCTCTCTGTACCTCTCTCTCTGACCCCCGCTATCTCCCCCAATCTCTGCCCCCCCCCCTCTGTCGCCCTCTCTCTGAACCCCACTCTATCCCACCCATCTCTCTCTGTACCCCCTCACTGACCCCCTCTCTCTGTCACCATCCTCTCTGTCGCCCTCTCTCTGTCCCCCCTCTCTCTGTCCCCCCTCTCTCTGTCCCCCTCTCTCTCTGTCCCCCTCTCTCTCTGTTCCCCTCTCTCTGTCCCCCTCTCTCCCTGACCCCCTCTCTCTCTGCCCCTCTCTCTCTGTCCCCCCCTTTCTCTCTGTCCCCCTCTCTCTGTCCCCTTCTCTCTGACCCCTTCTCTGTCTCACCTCTCTCTGCCCACCCCCCCCTCTCTCGGTCCCCCCTCTCTCTCTGTCCCCCTTCTCTCTGTCCTCCCTCTCTCTGTCCCCTCTCTCTGTCGCCCTCTCTCCCTGACACCCCCTCTCTGTGCCCCTCTCTCTCTGTACCTCTCTCTCTGTCTCCCTATCTCTCTGTCCCCTCTCTCTCTTTCCCCTCTCTCTCTCTCTCCTTCTCTCTAGGTCCCCCTCTATCTCTTGCCCTCTTTCTGTCGCCTATCTCTCTGCCCCCCTCACGCTCTGTCCCCCTTCTCTGCCCACCTCTATCTACCACACTCTCTGTCCCCAACTCTCTGTCCTCCTCTCTCTGTCGCCCTCACTCTGACCCCCTCTCTCCCCCCACTCTGTACCCCTCTCCGTCCCCCACTCTCTGCCACCCTCTCTCTGTCCCCCTGTCTCTGTCGCCCTCTCTCCCTGACCCCCTCTCTCTCGGCCCCTCTCTCTCTGTACCCCTCTCTCTCTGTCCCCCTATCTCTCTGTCCCCTCTCTCTCTTTCCCCTCTCTCTCTGTCCTCTCTCTGTCCCCCTCTATCTGTCGCCCTCTTTCTGCCGCCTATCTCTCTGTCCCCCACTCTCTGTCCCCCTCTCTCTGTCGACCTCTCTGCCTGACCCCATCTCTCTCTGTCCCCTATCTCTCTGACACCTCTTTCTCTTTCCCCTCTCTCTCTGTCCCCCTCTCTCTCTCTGTCCCCTCTCTCTGTTCCCCGCCTCTGTCACCCTCTCTCTGTCTGTCCCTCTCTCTCTGACCCTCTCTCTCTCTGTCCCTCTCTCTCTGTCCCCCTCTATCTGTTGCCCTCTTTCTGCCGCCTCTCTCTCTGTCTCCATCACTTTCTGAACCCCTCTCTCTCTGACCCCCTCGATCTCCCCCACTCTCTGTCCCCCCGTCTCTCTCGCCATCTCTGAACTCCACTCTCTACCACCCGCCTCTCTCTGTACCCCCTCACTGTCCCCCTCTCTCTCTGTCACCCCACTCTCTGTCACCCTCTCTCTGTCCCCCCCTCTCTCTCTCTGTCCCTCTCTCTCTGCCCTCCTCTCTCTGTCCCCCTCTCTCTGTCTCCCTCTCTCTGCCCTCTTCTGCCTCTGCCCCCTTCTCTCTCTGCCCCCTCTCTCTGTCCCCCTCTCTCTCTGCCCTCTCTCTGCCCCCTCTCTCTCTGTCCCCCGCTCTCTGACGCTCTCTCTGTCGCCCTCTCTCAGCCCCCCACTCTCTCTGCACCCTCTCTGTCCCGCTCTCGCTGTCCTCCTTTCTCTGTCCTCTCTCTCTGCCCCCTCTCTCTGTCCCCCCTCTCTCTGTCCCCCCTCTCTCTGTACCCCCTCTCTCTGTCCCCCTCTCTCTGTCCCCCCTCTCTCTGACCCGTCTCTCTGTCCCCCTCTCTCTGTCCCCCCTCTCTCTGTGCCCGTTCTCTCTGTACCCCATCTCTCGGTCCTCCCTCTCTCTGTGCCCCTCTATCTGTCGCCCTGTTTCTGCCGCCTCTCTCTCTGCCCCCTCACTCTCTGTCCCCCTTCTCTGTCTACCTCTATCTACCCCACTCTCTGTCCCCCCTCTCTGTCCTCCTCTCTCTGTCGCCCTCTCTCTGACTCCCTCTCTCCCCCCACTCTGTACCCCTCTCTGTCCCCCACTCTCTGTCCCACTCTCTCTGTGCCCCTCTCTCTGTCGCCCTCTCTCCCTGACCCCCTCTCTCTCTGCCCCTCTCTCTCTGTACCCCTCTCTCTGTCCCCCATCTCTCTGACCCCTCTCTCTCTTTCCCCTCTCTCTCTGTCCCCCTCTCTCTCTGTCGCTCTCTCTCTGTCCCCCTCTATCTGTCGCCCTCTTTCTGCCGCCTCTCTCTGTCTCCATGACTTTCTGACCCCCTCTCTCTCTGTCCCTCTCTCTCTGTACCCCTCTCTCTTTCCCCCATCTCTCTGACCCCTCTCTTTCTTTCCCCTCTCTCTCTGTCCCCCCCTCTCTCTCTGTCCCTCTCTCTGACCCCCTCTATCTGTCGCCCTCTTTCTGCCGCCTCTCTCTGTCTCCATGACTTTCTTAACCCCTCTCTCTCTGACCCCCTCTACCTCCCCCACTCTCTGTCCCCCCTCTCTCGCCCTCTCTCTGAACTCCACTTTCTCCCACCGCCTCTCTCTGTACCCCCTCACTGTCCCCCCTCTCTCTCTGTCACCCCACTCTCTGTCACCCTCTATCTGTCCCCCTCTCTCTCTCTGTCCCCCTCTCTCTCTCTGCCCTACTCTCTCTGTCCCCCTCTCTCTGTCTCGCCCTCTCTACCCTCATCTTTCTCTGCCCCCTTCTCTCTCTGCCCCCTCTCTCTCTGTCCCCCTCTCTCTCTGCCCTCTCTCTCTGCCCCCCCACTCTCTCTCCCCGCTCTCTGACCCTCTCTCTGTCGCCCTCTCTCTGCCCCCCTCTCTCTCTGCGCCTTCTCTGTCCCGCTCTCGCTGTCCTCCTTTCTCTGTCCTCTCTCTCTGGCCCCTCTCTCTGTCCCCCCTCTCTCTGACCCCCTCTCTCTGTACCCCCTCTCTCTGTCCCCCTCTCTCTGTCCCCCCTCTCTCTGACCCGTCTCTCTGTCCTCCCTCTCTTTGTCCCCCCTCTCTATGTCCTCCTTCTCTCTGTACCCCATCTCTCTGTCCTACCTCTCTCTGTGCCCCTCTATCTGTCGCCCTGGTTCTGCCGCCTCTCTCTCTGTCCCCCTCACTCTCTGTCCCCCTTCTCTGCCCACCTCTATCTACCCCACTCTCTGTACCCCCTCTCTGTCCTCCTCTCTCTGTCGGCCTCTCTCTGACCCCCTCTCTCCCCCCACTCTGTACCCCTCTCTGTCCCCCACTCTCTGTCCCCCTCTCTCTGTCCCCCTGTCTCTGTCGCCCTCTCTCCCTGACCCCCTCTCTCTCGGCCCCTCTCTCTCTGTACCACTCTCTCTCTGTCCCCCTATCTCTCTGTCTCCTCTCTCTCTTTCCCCTCTCTCTCTGTCCTCTCTCTGTACCCCTCTATCTGTCGCCCTCTTTCTGCTGCCTATCTCTCTTTCCCCCACTCTCTGTCCCCCTCTCTCGGTCGACATCTCTGCCTGACGCCCTCTCTCTCTGCCCCTCTCTCTCTGTACCCCTCTCTCTCTCTGTCCCCCTATCTCTCTGACACCTCTCTCTCTTTCCCCTCTCTCTCTGTCCCCCTCTCTCTCTCTCTGTCCCCTATCTCTGTTCCCCGCCTCTGTCACCCTCTCTCTGTCCCCTCTGTCTGTCCCTCTCTCTCTGACCCTCTCTCTCTCTGTCGCTCTCTCTCTGTCCCCCTCTATCTGTTGCCCTCTTTCTGCCGCCTCTCTCTCTGTCTCCATTACTTTCTGAACCCCTCTCTCTCTGTCCCCCTCGATCTCCCCCTGTCTCTGTCCCCCCGTCTCTCTCGCCATCTCTGAACTCCACTCTCTACCACCCGCCTCTCAATGTACCCCCTCACTGTCCCCCTCTCTCTCTGTCACCCCACTCTCTGTCACCGTCTCTCTGTCCCCCTCTCTCTCTCTGTCCCTCTCTCTCTCTGCCCTCCTCTCTCTGTCCCCCTCTCTGTCTCCCTCTCTCTGCCCTCTTCTGCCTCTGCCCCCTTCTCTCTCTGCCCCCCTCTCTCTGTCCCCCTCTCTCTCTGCCCTCTCTCTGCCCCCTCTCTCTCTCTCCCCCGCTCTCTGACGCTCTCTCTGTCGCCCTCTCTCTGCCCCCTCTCTCTCTGCGCCCTCTCTGTCCCGCTCTCGCTGTCCTCCTTTCTCTGTCCTCTCTCTCTGCCCCCTCTCTCTGTCCCCCCTCTCTCTGTCCCCCTCACTCTGTACCCCCTCTCTCTGTCCCCCTCTCTCTGTCCCCCCTCTCTCTGACCCGTCTCTCTGTCCCCCTCTCTCTGTCCCCCCTCTCTCTGTCCCCCTTCTCTCTGTACCCCATCTCTCTGTCCTCCCTCTCTCTGTGCCCCTCTATCTGTCGCCCTGTTTCTGCCGCCTCTCTCTCTGTCCCCCTCACTCTCTGTCCCTCTTCTCTGCCCACCTCTATCTACCCCACTCTCTGTCCCCCCTCTCTGTCCTCCTCTCTCTGTCGCCCTCTCTCTGACTCCCTCTCTCCCCCCACTCTGTACCCCTCTCTGTCCCCCACTCTCTGTCCCACTCTCTCTGTCCCCCTCTCTCTGTCGCCCTCTCTCCCTGACCCCCCTCTCTCTGCCCCTCTCTCTCTGTACCCCTCTCTCTGTCCTCCATCTCTCTGACCCCTCTCTCTCTTTCCCCTCTCTCTCTGTCCCCCTCTCTCTCTCTGTCCCTCTCTCTCTGTCCCCCTCTATCTTTCGCCCTCTTTCTGCCGCCTTTCTCGGTCTCCATGACATTCTGAACCCCTCTCTCTCTGACCCCCTCTATCTCCCCCACTCTCTGCCCCCCCTCTCGCCCTCTCTCTGAACTCCACTCTCTCCCACCGCCTCTCTCTGTACCTCTTCACTGTCCCCCCTGTCTCTGTCCCCCCTCTCTCTGTCCCCCTCTCTCTCTGCCCTCCTCTCTCTGATCCCCTCTCTCTGTCTCCCTCTCTCTGCCCTCTTCTTTCTCTGCCCCTTTTCTCTCTGCCCCCTCTCTCTCTGTCCACCTCTCTCTCTCTGCCCTCCCTCACTGTCCCCTCTCTCTCATTCTCCCCGCTCTCTGACCCTCTCTCTGTCGCCCTCTCCCTGCCCCCCTTTCTCTCTGCGCCCTCTCTGACCCGCTCTCGCTGTCCTCCTTTCTCTGTCCTCTCTCTCTGCCCCCTCTCTCTGTCCCCCCTCTCTCTGTCCCCCTCTCTCTGTACCCCCTCTCTCTGTCCCCCTCTCTCTGTCCCCCCTCTCTCTGACCCGTCTCTCTGTCCCCCCTCTCTCTGTCCCCCCTCTCTCTGTCCCCCTTCTCTCTGCACCCCATCTCTCTGTCCTCCCTCTCTCTGTGCCCCTCTATCTGTCGCCCTGTTTCTGCCGCCTCTCTCTCTGTCCCCCTCACTGTCTGTCCCCCTTCTCTGCCCACCTCTATCCACCCCACTCTCTGACCCCCCTGTCTGTCCTCCTCTCTCTGTCGCCCTCTCTCTGACCCCCTCTCTCCCCCCACTCTGTCCCCTCTCTCTGTCGCCCTCTCTCTGCCCTCCTTTCTCTCTGCGCCCTCTCTCTCCCGCTCTCGCTGTCCTCCTTTCTCTGTCCTCTCTCTCTGCCCCCTCTCTCTGTCCCCCCTCTCTCTGTCCCCCCTCTCTCTGTACATCTCTCTCTGTACATCTCTCTCTGTCGCCCACTCTCTGTCCCCCTCTCTCTCGGTCCCCCTCTCTCTCTGCCCCCTCTCTCGGTCCCCTCTATCACTCCCTCTCTCTCTCTGCCCCCTCTCTGTCCCCTGTCTCTCTGCCCACTCTCTCTCTGACCCCTCTCTCTCTGCCCCCTCACTCTCTGTCCCCCACTCTCTGACCCCCTCTCTATCGCCCTCTCTCTGCCCCCTCTCTCTCTCTGCGCCCTCTCTGTCCCCCTCTCTCTGTCCTCCTTTCTCTGTCACCCTCTCTCTCTGTCCCACACTCTCTGCATCCCCACACTCTCTGTCCCCCTCTCACTGTCCCCCTCTCTCTGTCCCCTTCTCTCTCTGCCCCCTCTCTCTCTTTGTCACTCTCTCTTCCCCCCCCACCCCCCCCTCTCTCGGCCCACCTCTCTCTCTGTCCCCCTCTCTCTCTGTTCCCCTCTCTCTCTGTCTCCTCTCTCTCTTTGTCACTCTCTCTTCCCCCCCCCCCTCTCTCTCTCGGCCCACCTCTCTCTCTGTCCCCCTCTCTCTGTGTCCCTTCTCTCTCTCCCCCGCTTTCTGGCACCCTCTCTGTCGCCCTCTCTCTGCCCGCTCTCTCTCCGCCCCCTCTCTGTCCGCCTCTCTCTGTCCTCCATTCTCTGTCCCCTCTCTCTCTCCTCCACGCTCTGACACCCTCTCTGTCGCCCTCTCTCTGCCCCCTCTCTCTCTGCCCCCACTCTCTGCCCCGCTCTCTGTCCCCCTCTCTCTCTGCACCCCTCTCTCTCTGTCGCCCTCTCTCTCTCAGTCCCCCACTCTGTCCATCCCCCCACTCTCTGTACCCGTCTCTCTGACCCACTCTCTCTCCCCCACTCTGTACCCATCTCTCTGTCTCCCTCTCTCTGTCCCCCTTCTCTCTGTCCCCTTCTCTCTGCCCCCTCTCTCTCTGTCCCCCACTCACTGTCCTCCCTCTCACTGACCCCTTCTCTCTGTCTCCCACTCTCTGTCCCCCTTCTCTCTCTGTCCCCCTCTCTCTGCCCCCTTCTCTCTGACCCCTTCTCTCTGTCTCCCCTCTCTCTGTCCCCCCTCTCTCTGCCCCCCCTCTCTCTGCCCCATCTCTCTGTCCCCCCTCTCTCTGCCCCCCTCTCTCTGCCCCATCTCTCTGTCCCCCCTCTCTCTGACCCCTTCTCTCTGTCCCTCCTCTCTCTGTCCCCCCTCTCTCTGTCCCCCTCACTCTGTACCCCCTCTCTCTGTCCCCCTCTCTCTGTCCCCCCTCTCTCTGACCCGTCTCTCTGTCCCCCTCTCTCTGTCCCCCCTCTCTCTGTCCCCCTTCTCTCTGTACCCCATCTCTCTGTCCTCCCTCTCTCTGTGCCCCTCTATCTGTCGCCCTGTTTCTGCCGCCTCTCTCTCTGTCCCCCTCACTCTCTGTCCCTCTTCTCTGCCCACCTCTATCTACCCCACTCTCTGTCCCCCCTCTCTGTCCTCCTCTCTCTGTCGCCCTCTCTCTGACTCCCTCTCTCCCCCCACTCTGTACCCCTCTCTGTCCCCCACTCTCTGTCCCACTCTCTCTGTCCCCCTCTCTCTGTCGCCCTCTCTCCCTGACCCCCCTCTCTCTGCCCCTCTCTCTCTGTACCCCTCTCTCTGTCCTCCATCTCTCTGACCCCTCTCTCTCTTTCCCCTCTCTCTCTGTCCCCCTCTCTCTCTCTGTCCCTCTCTCTCTGTCCCCCTCTATCTTTCGCCCTCTTTCTGCCGCCTTTCTCGGTCTCCATGACATTCTGAACCCCTCTCTCTCTGACCCCCTCTATCTCCCCCACTCTCTGCCCCCCCTCTCGCCCTCTCTCTGAACTCCACTCTCTCCCACCGCCTCTCTCTGTACCTCTTCACTGTCCCCCCTGTCTCTGTCCCCCCTCTCTCTGTCCCCCTCTCTCTCTGCCCTCCTCTCTCTGATCCCCTCTCTCTGTCTCCCTCTCTCTGCCCTCTTCTTTCTCTGCCCCTTTTCTCTCTGCCCCCTCTCTCTCTGTCCACCTCTCTCTCTCTGCCCTCCCTCACTGTCCCCTCTCTCTCATTCTCCCCGCTCTCTGACCCTCTCTCTGTCGCCCTCTCCCTGCCCCCCTTTCTCTCTGCGCCCTCTCTGACCCGCTCTCGCTGTCCTCCTTTCTCTGTCCTCTCTCTCTGCCCCCTCTCTCTGTCCCCCCTCTCTCTGTCCCCCTCTCTCTGTACCCCCTCTCTCTGTCCCCCTCTCTCTGTCCCCCCTCTCTCTGACCCGTCTCTCTGTCCCCCCTCTCTCTGTCCCCCCTCTCTCTGTCCCCCTTCTCTCTGCACCCCATCTCTCTGTCCTCCCTCTCTCTGTGCCCCTCTATCTGTCGCCCTGTTTCTGCCGCCTCTCTCTCTGTCCCCCTCACTGTCTGTCCCCCTTCTCTGCCCACCTCTATCCACCCCACTCTCTGACCCCCCTGTCTGTCCTCCTCTCTCTGTCGCCCTCTCTCTGACCCCCTCTCTCCCCCCACTCTGTCCCCTCTCTCTGTCGCCCTCTCTCTGCCCTCCTTTCTCTCTGCGCCCTCTCTCTCCCGCTCTCGCTGTCCTCCTTTCTCTGTCCTCTCTCTCTGCCCCCTCTCTCTGTCCCCCCTCTCTCTGTCCCCCCTCTCTCTGTACATCTCTCTCTGTACATCTCTCTCTGTCGCCCACTCTCTGTCCCCCTCTCTCTCGGTCCCCCTCTCTCTCTGCCCCCTCTCTCGGTCCCCTCTATCACTCCCTCTCTCTCTCTGCCCCCTCTCTGTCCCCTGTCTCTCTGCCCACTCTCTCTCTGACCCCTCTCTCTCTGCCCCCTCACTCTCTGTCCCCCACTCTCTGACCCCCTCTCTATCGCCCTCTCTCTGCCCCCTCTCTCTCTCTGCGCCCTCTCTGTCCCCTCTCTCTGTCCTCCTTTCTCTGTCACCCTCTCTCTCTGTCCCACACTCTCTGCATCCCCACACTCTCTGTCCCCCTCTCACTGTCCCCCTCTCTCTGTCCCCTTCTCTCTCTGCCCCCTCTCTCTCTTTGTCACTCTCTCTTCCCCCCCCACCCCCCCCTCACTCGGCCCACCTCTCTCTCTGTCCCCCTCTCTCTCTGTTCCCCTCTCTCTCTGTCTCCTCTCTCTCTTTGTCACTCTCTCTTCCCCCCCCCCCCCTCTCTCTCTCGGCCCACCTCTCTCTCTGTCCCCCTCTCTCTGTGTCCCTTCTCTCTCTCCCCCGCTTTCTGGCACCCTCTCTGTCGCCCTCTCTCTGCCCGCTCTCTCTCCGCCCCCTCTCTGTCCGCCTCTCTCTGTCCTCCATTCTCTGTCCCCTCTCTCTCTCCTCCACGCTCTGACACCCTCTCTGTCGCCCTCTCTCTGCCCCCTCTCTCTCTGCCCCCACTCTCTGCCCCGCTCTCTGTCCCCCTCTCTCTCTGCACCCCTCTCTCTCTGTCGCCCTCTCTCTCTCAGTCCCCCACTCTGTCCATCCCCCCACTCTCTGTACCCGTCTCTCTGACCCACTCTCTCTCCCCCACTCTGTACCCATCTCTCTGTCTCCCTCTCTCTGTCCCCCTTCTCTCTGTCCCCTTCTCTCTGCCCCCTCTCTCTCTGTCCCCCACTCACTGTCCTCCCTCTCACTGACCCCTTCTCTCTGTCTCCCACTCTCTGTCCCCCTTCTCTCTCTGTCCCCCTCTCTCTGCCCCCTTCTCTCTGACCCCTTCTCTGTCTCCCCTCTCTCTGTCCCCCCTCTCTCTGCCCCCCCTCTCTCTGCCCCATCTCTCTGTCCCCCCTCTCTCTGCCCCCCTCTCTCTGCCCCATCTCTCTGTCCCCCCTCTCTCTGACCCCTTCTCTCTGTCCCTCCTCTCTCTGTCCCCCCGCTCTCTGTCCTCCTTCTCTCTGCCCCCCCTCTCTGTTCCCCCTCTCTCTGTCCCCCTTCTCTCTGTCCTCCCTCTCTCTGTCCCCCTCTCTCTGTCGCCCTCTTCCCTGACCCACTCTCTCTCTGCCCCTCTCTCTGTCCCCTCTCTCTGCCCCCTCTCTCTCTGTCCCCCTCTAGCTCCCCCACTCTCTGTCCCCCCTCACTCTCTCCCCTCTCTCTCTGCCCCCCTGTCTCTGTCCCCCTCTCTCTGTCCCCTTTTCTCTCTGCCCCCCTTTCTCTGTCGCCCTCTCTCTGCCCCCCATTTCTCTGTCCTCCTCTCTCTCTGACTCCCTTTCTTTCTGACCCCCTCTCTCTCTGACCCCCCATCTCCCCACTCTCTGTCCCCCCCTATCTGTTGCCCTCTCTCTGACCCCCACTCTCACCCACCCATCTCTCTCTGTACCACCTCACTGTCCCCCTCTCTTTCTGTCACCACTCTCTCTGCCCCCTCTCTCTCTGCCCTCCTCTCTCTGTAATCTCTCTCTGTCGCCCTCTCTCTGTCCCCCTCTCTCTCGGTCCCCCTCTCTCTCTGCCCCCTCTCTCTGTCCCCTCTATCTCTCCCTCTCTCTCTGCCCCCCTCTGTGTCCCCTGTCTCTCTGCCCACTCTCTCTCTCTGACCCTTCTCTCTCTGCCCCCTCACTCTCTTTCCCCCGCTCTCTGACCCCCTCTCTCTCGCCCTCTCTCTGCTCCCTCTCTCTCTCTGCGCCCTCTCTGCCCCCCTCTCTCTGTCCTCGTTTCTCTGTCACCCTCTCTCTCTGTCCCACACTCTCTGCATCCCCACACTCTCTGTCCCCCTCTCACTGTCCCCTTCTCTCTGTCCCCTTCTCTCTCTGCCCCCTCTCTCTGACCCCTCTCTCTGCCTCCTCTCTCTGTCCCCCTCTCTCTACCCTCTATCTCTCCCACTCTCTCTCTGTCCCCCTCTCTCTCTGCCCCCACTCTCTGCCCCGCTCTCTGTCCCCCTCTCTCTCTGCACCCCTCTCTCTCTGTCGCCCTCTCTCTCTCAGTCCCCCACTCTGTCCATCCCCCCACTCTCTGTCCCCCTCTCTCTGACCCCCTCTCTCTCCCCCACTCTGTACCCATCTCTCTGTCTCCCTCTCTCTGTCCCCCTTCTCTCTGTCCTCCCTCTCTCTGACCCCTTCTCTCTGTCCCCCCACTCTCTGTCCCCCTTCTCTCTCTGTCCCCCTCTCTCTGACCCCTTCTCTCTGTCTCCCCTCTCTCTGTCCCCCCTCTCTCTGTCCCCCTCTCTCTGTCCCCCTCTCTCTGTCCCCCTCTCTCTGTCCCCCTCTCTCTCTGTCCCCTCTCTCTCTCTGCCCCCTCTCTTTCTGTCCCACTCTCTCTGTCCCCCTCTCTGCATTCCCTCTCTCTCTGACCCCTCTTTCTCTGTCCCCCTCTCTCTCTGCCCCCCCTTCTGTCTCCCTCTCTCTGAACCCTCTATCTATCCCTCTCTCTCTGCCCCCCTCTGTGTCCCCCGCTCTCTCTGTCCCCCACCATCTCCATCCCCCCACGATCTGTCCCCCTCTCTCTGAACCCCCACCTCTCCCCCATTCTGTACCCTTCTCTCTGTCCCCCACTCTCTGTCCTCCTCTCTCTGACCCCCTCTATCTCCCCCACTCTCTGTGCCCCTCTCTCTGTCGCCCTCTCTCTGCCCCCCTTCTCTCTTTCCCCTCTCACTCTGGCCCCCTCACTCTGGGTTCCCCTCTCTCAGTCCCCCTCTCTCTGTATCCTGCTCTCTGTGCCCCCCTCACTCTATCCCCCTCTGTCTGCCCCCATCTCTCTCTCTGCCCCTCTCTCTCTGTCCCCCTCTCTCTCTGTCCCCCTCTCTCTCTGTCCCCCCTCTCTCTCTCCCTCTCTATCTCCCCCACTCTCTGTCCCTCCCTCTCTCTCTGGTATTCTCTCTCTGCCCCTCTGTCTCTGTCCCCCTCTTTCTGTCCCTCTCTCTCCCTTTCCCTTCTCTCTCTGTTCCCCCCTCCCTCTCTCTGTCGCCCTCTCTCTGTCGACTCTTTCTGCCCCCTCTCTCTCTGTACCCCTCTCTCTCTGACCCCCGCTATCTCCCCCAATCTCTGTTCCCCCCTCTCTGTCGCCCTCTCTCTGAACACCACTCTCTCCCACCCACCTCTCTCTGTACCCCCTCACTGTACCCCCCTCTCTCTGTCACCACCCTCTCTGTCGCCCTCTTTCTGTCCACCTTTCTCTCTGCCCTCCTCTCTCTGTCCCCTCTCTCTGTCTCCCTCTCCCTGACCCCGTCTCTCTGCCCCCTCTCTCTCTGCCCTCCTCTCTCTCAGACCCCTCTCTCTCTGTCCCCCACTCTCTCTGCCACTCTCTCTCTGTCGCCTCTCTCACTCTCCCCCTCTATTTTCCCCACTCTCTGACCCCCCTCTCTCTCTGGCCCTCTCTCTCTGCCCCTCTGTCTCTGTCCCCTCTTTCTGTCCTCCTCTCTCTCTGTCCCCTTCTCTCTCTGTCCCCTTCTCTCTCTGTCCCCTTCTCTCTCTGTTCCCCTCACTCTCTGTCGCCCTCTCTCTGTCGAGTCTTTCTGCCTCCCCCTCTCTGTACCCCTCTATCTCTGACTCCCTCTATCACCCCCAATATCTGTACCCCCTCACTGCCCCCCTCTCTCTCTGTCACCACTGTCTCTGTCGCCCCCTCTCTGTCCCCCTCTCTCTCTGTCCCCTCTCTCTCTGTCCCCCTCTCTCTCTGCCCTCCTCTCCCTGACCCTCTCTCTCTCTGCCCCTCTCTCTGCCCTCCTCTCTCTCAGCCCCCCTCTCTCTCTGTCCCCCACTCTCTCTGCCCACTCTCTCTCTGCCCGCTCTCTCTCTGTCCCCTCTCTCTGTCCCCCTCTCCCTCTGTCCCCTCTCTCTGCCCCCTCTCTTTCTGTTCCACTCTCTCTGTCCCCCCTCTCTGCATCCCCCTCTCTCTTCCCCCGCTCTCTCTGTCCCCCTCTCTCTCTGTCCCTTCTCTCTCTCCCCCGCTCTCTGACACCCTCTCTGTCGCCCTCTCTCTGCCCCTCTCTCTGTCCACCTCTCTCTCTGCACCCCTTTCTCTCTGTCGCCCTTTCTCTCTCTGTCGCCCACTCTGTCCTTCCCCCCAATTTCTGTCCCCCTCTCTCTGACCCCCTCTCTCTCTCACCCACTCTGTACCCATCTCTCTGTCTCCCTCTCTTTGTCCCCCTTCTCTCTGTCCCCCTTCTCTCTGCCCCCCCTCTCTGTTCCCCCTCTCTTTGTCCCCCCTCTCTCTGTCCCCATCTCACTGTCCCCCCTCTCTCTGACCCCTTCTCTCTGCCCCCCCTCTCTCTGTCCCCCCTCTCTCTGTCCACCTCTCTCTGTCCGCCCTCTCTCTGCCCCCCCCTCTCTGTCCCCCCTCTCTCTGTCCTCCTCTCTCTGCCCCCCCTCTCTCTGACCCCCTCTCTGTGTCCCCCTCTCTCTGACCCCTTCTCTCTGTCCCCCTCTCTCTGCCCCCCTCTCTGTCCCCTCTCTCTGTCGCCCTCTCTCCCTGACCCCTCTCTCTCTGCCCCCTCTCTCTGCCCCCTCTCTCTCTGCCCCCTCTCTGTCCGCCTCTCTCTGTCCTCCACTCTCTGTCCCCTCTCTCTCTCCTCCACGCTCTGACACCCTCTCTGTAGCCCTCTCTCTGCCCCTTCTCTCTCTGCCCCCACTCTCTGCCCCGCTCTCTGTCCCCCTCTCTCTCTGCACCCCTCTCTCTCTGTCGCCCTCTCTCTCTCAGTCCCCCACTCTGTCCATCCCCCCTCTCTCTCTGCCCCTCTCTCTCTGTACCCCTCTCTCTCTGTCCCCCTATCTCTCTGCCCCCCCTCTGTCGCCCTCTCTCTGTCCCCTCTCTCTCTGTCCCTCTCTCTCTGACCCTCGCTCTCTCTGTCCTTCTCTCTCTGTCCCCCTCTATTTGTCGCCCTCTTTCTGCCGCCTCTCTCTCTGTCCCCCTCACTCTCTGTCCCCCTCTCTCTGCCCACCTCTATCTACCCCACTCTCTGTAACCCTCTCTGTCCCCCACTCTCTGTCCCCTCTCTCTGTCCCCTCTCTCTCCCCCTCTCTCTGTCCGCCTCTGTCTCTGTCCCCCTTTATGTCTGTCCCCCTCTCTCTCTGCCCTCCTCTCTCTGTCCCCTCTCTCTCTTCCCCGTTCTCTGTCCTCCTCTCTGTCGCCCTCTCTCTCTGCCCCCTCTCTTTCTGTCCCATTCTCTCTGTCCCCCTCTCTCCATCCCCCCTCTCTCTGTCCCCCCTCTCTGTCCTCCTCTCTCTGTCCCCCCTCTCTCCACCCCCCCTCTCTCTGTCCCCCCTCTCTGTCCTCCTCTCTCTGCCCTCCTCTCTCTGTCCCCTATCTCTCTCCCCCGCTCTCTGCCCCCTCTCTCTGACCCCCTCTCTCCCCCACTCTGTACCCCTCTCTGTTCCCCACTCTCTGTCCCCCTCTCTCTGTCCCCTCCCTCTGTCGACCTCTCTCTGACCAACTCACTCTCTGTCCCCCTCTTCTCTCTTTCCCCCACTCTCTGTCCCCCTCTCTCTGTCCCCTCTTTCTCTCTCCCTCTCTCTGATCCCTCTCTCTGCCCACCTCTATCTACCCCACTCTCTGTCCCCCACTCTCTGTCCCCCTCTCTCTGACCCCCTCTCTCCCCCCACTCTGTACCCCTCTCTGTCCCCCACTCTCTGTCCCCTCTCTCTGTCCCCTCTCTCTCCCCCTCTCTCTGTCCGCCTCTGTCTCTGTCCCCCTTTATGTCTGTCCCCCTCTCTCTCTGCCCCCCTCTCTCTGTCCCCCCTCTCTGTCCTCCTCTCTCTGCCCTCCTCTCTCTGTCCCCTATCTCTCTCCCCCGCTCTCTGACACCCTCTCTGTCGCCCTCTCTCTCTTCCACCCGCCTCTCTCTCTGTCCCCCTCTCTCTGTCCCCCTCTCTCTGTCCCATCTATCGCTCCCTCTCTCTCTGCCCCCCTCTCTCTCCCCCTCTCTGCGTCCCCTATATCTCTCCCTCTATCTCTGCCCCCCTCTCTGCCCCCTCTCTCTGTCCCCTCTATCTCTCACTCTCTCTCTGCCCCCTCCCTGTCCCCCTCTCTCTCCCCCACTCTGTACCCCTCTCTCTGCCCCCTCTCTCTGTCCCCCTCTCTCTGTCACCCTTCTCTCTGTCTTCCTCTCTCTGTTCCCCCTCTCTCTGACCCCCTCTCTCTGTCGCCCTCTCTCTGACCAGCACTCTCTGTCTTCCTCTGTCTGTCGCCCTCTCTCTGACCCCCTCTCTCTCCCAACCGCCTCTCTCTCTCCCCCGCTCTCTGCCCCCTCTCTCTCTGTTGCTCTCTCCGTCCCCCTCGTTCTGACCCTATCTCTCTCCCACCCACCTCTCTCTCCCCTGCTGTCTGCCCCCTTTCTCTGTCGCCCTCTCTCTGCCCCCCATCTCTCCCACCCGCCTGTCTCTATCGTCTCACTTTGTCCGCCTCTCTCTCTATCCCACACTCTCTCTCTGCCCCCCTGTCTCTGTCCCCCTGTCTCTGTCCCCCTCTCTCTCTGTCCCCCTCTCTCTCTGTCCCTTTCTCTCTCTGTCCTCCTCTCTCTGTCGCCCTCTTTCTGCCCCCCTCTCTCTCTGTCCTCCCCTCTTTCTGTCCCCCTCTCTCTGTCGCCTCTTTCTGCTCGCCTCACTTTCTGACCCCCTCTCTCTCTGACCCCCCTCTATCTCCCCCACTATCTGTCCCCCCTCTCTCTCGCTCTCTCTCTGACCCCCACTCTCTCCCACCCGCCTCTCTCTGTACCCCCTCACTGTCCCCCTCTCTCTCTGTCACCACTCTCTCTGTCGCCCTCTCTCTGTCCCCCTCTCTCTCTGCCGTCCTCTCTGTCCCCCTCTCTCAGCCCCCCTCTCTCTGCCCTCTTCTCTCTCTGCCCACGTCTCTCTCTGCCCCCCTCTCTCTCTGTCACCCCCCTGCCCCCTCTCTCTCTGCCCCCTCACTCTCTCTCCCCCGCTCTCTGACCCTCTCTCTGTCGCCCTCTCTCTGCCCCCTCACTCTCTGCGCCCTCTCTGTCCCCCTCTCTCTGTCCTCCTTTCTTTGTCCCCTCTCTCTCACCCCCGCTCTCTGCCCCCCTCTCTGTCCCCATCTCTCTCTCTCTGGCCCCCTCTCTCTCTTTCCCCGTCTCTCAGTCCCCCCTCTCTCTGTCCTCCTCTCTCTCTGTCCCCCTCTCTCTCTGTCCCCTCTCTCTCTTTGCCCCTCTCTCTTCCCCCCTCTCTCTCGGCCCCCCGCTCTCTCTGTCCCCCTCTCTCTCTGTCCCTTCTCTCTCTCCCCCTCTCTCTGTCGCCCTCTCTCTGCCCCCTCTCACTCTGCCCCCTCTCACTCTGCCCCCTCTCTGTCGCCCTCTCTCTGTCCTCCTCTCTCTGTCCACTCTCTCTCTCCTCCCCTCTCTGATACCCTCTCTGTCGCCCCCTCTCTGCCCCCTCTCTCTCTGCCCCATCTCTCTCTGTCGCCCTCTCTCTCTCTGTCCCCCACTCTCTCCATCCCCCCACTCTCTGTCCCCCTCTCTCTGACTCCCTCTCTCTCCCCCACTCTGTACCCATCTCTTTGTCAACCTCTCTCTGTCCCTCTCCTCTCTTTCCCCCCTCTCTGTTCCCCCTCTCTTTATCCCCCTCTCTCTGTCCCCCTCTCTCTGTCACCCTCTCTCTGACCCCTTCTCTCTGTCCCCCCTCTCTCTGTCCCCCTCTCTCTGTCCCCCCTCTCTCTGACCCCTTCTCTCTGTCCCCCCTCTCTCTGTCCCCTCTCTCTGTTCCCCCACTCTCTGTCCCCCCTCTCTTTGACCCCCTCTCTCTGTCCTCCCTCTCTCTGACCCCTTCTCTCTGTCCCCCCTCTCTCTGTCCCAACTCTCTCTGTCCCCCCACTCTCTGTCCCCCCTCTCTCTGTCCCCACTCTCTCTGTGCACCCACTCTCTGTCCCCCTCTCTCTGTCCCCCCTCTCTCTGACCCCCTCTCTCTGTCTCCCTCTCTCTGTCCCCCTCTCTCGCACCCCTTCTCTCTGTCCCCCCTCTCTCTGTCCCCCCTCTCTTTGTCCCCCTTCTCTCTGACCCCTTCTCTCTGTCCCCCCTCTCTCTGTCCCCCTCTCTCTGTCCCCCTCTCTCTGTCCCCCCTCTCTCTGACCTCTTCTCTCTGTCACCCCACTTTATATCCCCTTCTCTCTGACCCCCATCTCTGTCCCCCTCTCTCTAACCCCTTCTCACTCTCCCTCCTCTCTCTCTGTCCCCCCTCTCTCTGTCCCCCCTCTCTCTGTCCCCCCCTCTCTGTCCCCCTCTCTCTGTCCCCTCTCTATCTGTCCCCCTCTCTCTCTGCCCCTTCTCTCTGTCGCCCTCTCTCCCTGACACCCTCTCTCTCTGCCCCTCTCTCTCTGTACCCCTCTCTCTGTCCCCTATCTCTCTCTGTCCCCTCTCTCTCTTTCCCCTTTCTCTCTGTCCCCCTCTCTCTCTTTTTCCCCTCTCTGTGTCCACTCTCTATCTGTCCCCCTCTCTCTCTGCCCCCCCCTCTGTCGCCCTCTCTCCCTGACACCCTCTCTGTCTGCCCCTCTCTCTCTGTACCCCTCTCTCTCTGTCCCCCTATCTCTCTGTTCCCTCTCTCTCTTTCCCCTATCTCTCTGTCCCCCTCTCTCTGTCGCCCTCTTTCTGCCACCTCTCTCTCTGTCCCCCTCACTCTCTGTCCCCCTCTCTCTCTGTCCCTCTCTCTCTGTCCCCCTCACTCTCTGTCCCCCTCTCTCTGTCCCTCTCTCTCTGGCCCCCTCACTCTCTGTCCCCCTCTCTCTTTGTCCTCCTCTCTCTGCCCTCTCTCTCTCTGACCCCCTCTCTCCCCCACTCTGTACCCCTCTCTGATGCCCACTCTCTGTCCCACTCTCTCTGTCCCCTCTCTCTGTCGACCTCTCTCTGACCAACTCACTCTCTGTCCCCCTCTTCTCTCTGTCCTCCTCTCTCTGTCGCCCTCTCTCTGACCCCCGCTCTCCCCCGACTCTGTACCCCTCTCTGTCCCCCACTCTCTGCCCCCTCTCTCTCTGTCCTCCTCTCTCTGCCCCCTCTCTCTGACCCCCTCTCTCCCCCACTCTGTACCCCTCTCTGTTCCCCACTCTCTGTCCCCCTCTCTCTGTCCCCTCCCTCTGTCGACCTCTCTCTGACCAACTCACTCTCTGTCCCCCTCTTCTCTCTTTCCCCCACTCTCTGTCCCCCTCTCTCTGTCCCCTCTTTCTCTCTCCCTCTCTCTGATCCCTCTCTCTGCCCACCTCTATCTACCCCACTCTCTGTCCCCCCTCTCTGCCCTCCTCTCGCTGTCGCCCTCTCTCTGACCTCCTCTCTCCCCCCACTCTGTACCACTTTCTGTCCCCCACTCTCTGACCCCCTCTCTGTCCCCTCTCTCTCTCCCTCTCTCTGATCCCCTCTCTCTGACCACCTCTATCTCCCCCACTCTGCCCTCTCTCTCTGTCGCCCTCTCTCTGACCCCCACTCTCTCCCACCCGCCTCTCTCTGTACCCCCTCACTGTCCCCCTCTCTCTCTGTCACCCCACTCTCTTTCACCTCTCTCTCTGTCCCCCTCTCTCTCTGTCCCTCTCTATCTCTGAGCCACTCTCTCTCTGCCCTCCTCTCTCTGTTCCCTCTCTCTCTCCCCCGTTCTCTGACCCCCTCTCTGTCGCACTCTTTCTGCCCCCTCTCTTTCTGACCCCTCTCTCTGTCCCCCACTCTCTCCATCCCCCCACACTCTGTCCCCTTCTCTCTCCCCCACTTTCTCTCCCCCACTCTGTCTCCCTCTCTCTGTCTCCCTCTCTCTATCTCCCTCTCTCTGCCCCCTCTCTCTGTCACCGTGTCTCTGTCACCGTCTCTCTTTCCCCCTTCTCTCTGTCCTCCTCTCTCACAATACCCCTTTCTCTGCCCCCTCTCTCTCTGTCTCCCCTCTCTCTTTCCCCTCTCTCTGTCCTCCTCTCTTTGTCCCCTCTATATCTCCCCCGCTCCCTCTCTGTCTCCCACTCTCTGTCGCCCTCACTCTGCTCCCTCTCTTTCTGCCCCCTCTCTGTCCCCCTCTCTCTCTGTCCCCCTCTCTCTCTGTCCACCCTCGCTCCACCCCCCATCTCTCTGTCCCCTATCTCTCTCCCCCGCTCTCTGCCCCCTCTCTCTCACCCTCTCTCTTCCACCCGCCTCTCTCTCTGTCCCCTTCTCTCTGTCCCCTTCTCTCTGTCCCCCTCTCTCTCTGCCCCCTCTCTCTTCCCCCTCTCTCTCTTCCCCTCTCTTTTTCGCTCTCTCTCGGTCCCCCTCTCTCTGTAGCCACTTCCTGCCCCTTCTCTCTCTGACCCCCTCTCTCTCTGACCCGCTCTATCTCCACAACTCTCCGTCCCCTCCTCTCTATCGCCCTCTCTCTGACCCCCACTCTCTCCCACCCGCCTCTCCCTGTACCCCCTCACTGTCCCCCTCTCACTCTGTCACCACTCTGTCGCCCTCTCTCTGTCCCCCTCTCTCTCTGTCCCCCTCTCTCTCTGTCCCCCTCTCTCTCTGTCCTCCTCTCTCTGTCCCCCCTCTCTCTGCCCTCCTCTCTCTATCCGCCTCTCTCTGCCCCCTCTCTCTCTGCCCCCTCTCTCTCTGTCCCCCTTTATCTCTGAGCCCGTCTCTCTCTGTCCTCCTCTCTCTGTCCCCTCTCTTTCTCCCCTGCTCTCTGACCCTCTCTCTGTTCCCCTCTCTCTGTCTCCCTCTCTCTGTCTCCCTCTCTCTTTCCCCCTTCACTCTGTCCCCCTTCTCTCTGTCCCCCTTCTCTCTGTCCCCCCTCTCTCTGTCCCCCTCTCTCGGATCCCTTCTCTCTCTTTCCTCCTCTCTCTCTGCCCCCCTCTCTCTGTCCCCCTCTCTCTGTCTCCCTCTCTCTCTGTCCCCCTCTCTCTGTCGCCCTCTCTCTCTGAACCCCTCTCTCTCTACCCCCCACTCTCTGTCCCCTCTCTCTGTCCCCTTCTCTCTCTGAACCCCTCTCCCTCTGTCCCCTCTCTCTCTGTCCCCTCTCTCTGTCCCCCCTCTCTGTCGCCCTCTCTCTGACCCACACTCTCTGTTCCCCTCTGTCTGTCGCCCTCTCTCTGTCCCCTTCTCTCTCCCACCCGCCTCTCTCGATCCCCCCTCTTGTCCCCCTCTCTCTCTGTCCCGCGCTCTCTGTTCCCCCCCCTCTCTGACCCCCTCTCTCTGTCCCCTATCTCTCTCCCCCGCTCTCTGCCACCCTCTCTCTGCCCCACTCTCTGTCCCCCTCTCTCTCTGTCCCCCACTCTCTCCATCCCCCACTCTCTGTCCTCCTCTCTCTGACCCCCTCTCTCCCCCACTCTGTACCCCTCTCTGTCCTCCACTCTCTTTCCCCCTCTCTCTGACCCCTCTATCTCCCCCTCTCTCTGTCCCCCTCTCTCTGTCCCCTATCTCTCTCCCCCGGTCTCTGCCCCCTCTCTGTCACCCTCTCTCTGCCCCCCTCTCTGCCCCCCTCTCTCTCTGTCCGCCTCTCTCTCTCTCTGTCCCCCACTCTCTCCATTCCCACACTCTATGTCCACCTCTCTCTGACCCCCTCTCTCCCCCAACTCTGTACCCCTCTCTGTCCCCCACTCTCTGTCCCCCTCTCTCTCTGTCCCCCACTCTCTCCATCCCCCACTCTCTGTCCTCCTCTCTCTGACCCCCTCTCTCCCCCACTCTGTACCCCTCTCTGTCCCCCACTCTCTGTCCCACTCTCTCTGTCCCCTCTATCTCCCCCTCTCTCTGTCCCCCTCTCTCTGTCCCCGCTACCTCCCCCACACTCTGTGCCCCTCTCTCTGTCGCCTCTTTCTGTCCCCTTCTCTCTCTGACCCCATCTCTCTCTGACCCCCTCTATCTCCCACATTCTCTGTCCCCTGTCTCTGTCGCCCTCTCTCTGACCCACACTCTCTCCCACCAGCCTCTCTCTGTGCCCCCTCACTGTCCCCCTCTCTCTCTGTCACCACACTCTCTGTCACCCCTCTCTCTGTCCCCCTCTATCTCTGTCCCCCTCGATCTCTGTCCCCCTCTCTCTCTGTCACCCTCTCTCTGTCCCCTCTCTCTCTCAGTCCCCCCTCTTTCTCCCCCGCTCTCTGACCCCCTCTCTGTCACCGTCTTTCTGCTCCCTCTCTCTCTGTCACCCTCTCTTTGACCCCCACTCTCTCCAACGTCCAATATCTGTCCCCCTCTCTCTGTCCCCCTCTCTCTGTATCCCCTCACTCTTTACCCCTCTCTCTGTCCCCCTCTCTTTGTCCCCTCTATCTCTCCCCCGCTCTCTGTCCCCCTCTCTCTGTCGCCGTCTCTCTGCCCCCCTCTCTCTGTCGCCCTCTCTCTGCCCCCCTCTCTCTCTGTCCTCCTCTCTCTCTGTCGCCCTCTCACTGTCCCCCTCTCTCTCTGCCCTCCTCTCGCTGTACCCCTCTCTCTGTCCCCTTCTCTCTCTGCCCCCTCTCTCTGCCTCCTCTCTCTGTCCCCCTCTCTTTGTCCTCTCTATCTCTCCCTCTCTCTCTGCCCTCCTCTCTGTCCCCCGCTCTCTCTGCCCCTCCCTCTCTGCCCCCTCTCCCTCTGCCCCCTCTCTCTCTGCCCCCTCTCTCTGTCCCCCGCTCTCTGATCCCCTCTCTGTCGCCCTCTCTCTGCCCCCTCTCTCTCTGCGCTCTCTCTGCCCCCCCTCTCTGTCCTCCTTTCTCTGTCACCCTCTCTCTCTCTGTCCCACACTCTCTCCATCCCCACACTCTTTGTCCCCCTCTCTCTGACCCCCTCTCTCCCCCCACTCTGTACCCCTCTGTGTCCCCCACTCTCTCTCCCCCACATTTCTGTCAACCTCTCTCTCTGTCCCCTCTCTCTCTGTCCCCTCTCTTTCTGTCCCCTCTCTCTGTGTCCTCTCTCTCTCTCCCCCGCTCTCTGACCCTCTCTCTGTTGCCCTCTCTCTTCCACCCGCCTCTCTCTCTGTCCCCCTCTCACAGTCCCCCTCTCTCTGTCCCCTTCTCCCTCTGCCCCCTCTCTCTGCCCCCTCTCTCTGCCTCCTCTCACTGTCCCCCTCTCTCTGTACCCTCAATCTTTCCCTCTCTCTCTCTCTGTCCCCCTCTCTCTGTCCCCCTCTCTCTCTGTCCCCCATCTCTCTGTCCCCCTCTCTCCGTCCCCTCTATCTCTCCCTCTCTCTCTGCCCCCCTGTCACTGTCCCCCTCTCTCTGTCCCCTTCACTCTCTGCCCCGTCTCTCTGCCTACTCCCTCTGTCCCCTTTTCTCTCTGCCCCCTCTCTCTGCCTCCTCTCTCTGTCCCCCTCTCTCTGTCCCCTCTATCTCTCCCTCTCTCTCTGTCCCCCACCCTCTCCATCCCCCCACGCTCTGTTCCCCTCTCTCTGAACCCCCCTCTCTCCCCCACTCTGTACCCCACTCTCTGTCCCCCACTCTCTGTCCTCCTCTCTCTGACCCCCTCTATCTCCCCCACTCTCTGTCCCCCTCTCTCTGTCCCCCTCGCTCTCTGTCCCCCCTCTCTCTGTCCCCCTCTCTCCGTCCCCTCTATCTCTCCCTCTCTCTCTGCCCCCCTGTCACTGTCCCCCTCTCTCTGTCCCCTTCACTCTCTGCTCCGTCTCTCTGCCTACTCCCTCTGTCCCCTTTTCTCTCTGCCCCCTCTGTCTGCCTCCTCTCTCTGTCCCCCTCTCTCTGTCCCCTCTATCTCTCCCTCTCTCTCTGTCCCCCACCCTCTCTATCCCCCCACGCTCTGTTCCCCTCTCTCTGAACCCCCCTCTCTCCCCCACTCTGTACCCCACTCTCTGTCCCCCACTCTCTGTCCTCCTCTCTCTGACCCCCTCTATCTCCCCCACTCTCTGTGCCCCTCTCTCTGTCACCGTGTCTCTGTCACCGTGTCTCTGTTACCGTCTCTCTGTCACCATCTCTCTGTCCCTCTCTCTCTGTCCCCCCTCTCTCTCCCCCTCTCTCTGTCCCCCCTCTCTTTCCCCCTCTCTCTGACCCCCTTTCTTTGACCCCTCTATCTCTCCCCCGCTCTCTGCCCCTCTCTGTCCCCCTCTCTCCATGCCCCCCACTCTCTGTCCCCCTCTCTCTGTCCCCCTCTATATCCCCCTCTCTCTGTCCCCCTCTCCCTGACCCCCTCTGTCTCCCTCCCTCTGTCCCCGTCTCTCTCTGTCCCCCTCTCTCTCTCTGTCCCCCTCTATCTTCGCCAGACTCTATCTTCCCTCTCTCTGTCCCCCTCTCTTTCTGTCTCCCTCTCTCTCTGTCCCCCTCTCTCTGTCTCCCTCTCTCTGTCCCCCTCTCTCTGTCGCCCTCTCTCTGCGCCCCTCTCTCTGTCCCCCTCTCTCTCTGTCCCCCCCTCTCTCTGTCTCCCTCTCTCTCTGTCGCCATCTCTCTGTCCCCCTCTCTCTGTCCCCCTCTCTCTGACCCCTCTCTCATTATGTCCTCCCCTATTTCTCTCTCTCCCTCCCTCACCTTATCTCTCCCTTTTCTCTCTCTCATCGTCTGTCTCTCCCTGCTCCTTGGCTCTCTCCATCTTCTCCCACTCTCGATCCCCCTACCTTGGTCTCTCTCTCTCCCCACCTCCCTCCGTTTCTCTCTGACTAAATCTCTCTCCCTCCTATCCTGCCTTTCCTCTCTCTCTGACACACTCTGTCTCCCTAGTCCTTCCCTCTCCCTCTGACCCAGAGGCTGGGGGTTGGTGGTGAGGCTGCGTGTGGGGGTGGGGGTGAGATGATCGAGAGATGTCGGAAGTGGGAGGTGGGGAAAATGGGGTAGAGACGACATTGCGGGAGGGAGAGAGAGACGGCAGGAGAGAGAGAGAGTGAGGGTGAGGGGGAGAGAAAAGAATGGAGGCAGGTGGAGAAACTCATGTTGGGGGAGTGAGAGAGAGAGGGGGAGAGTGCGGCAGA
This sequence comes from Chiloscyllium plagiosum, assembly GCF_037043375.1. Taxonomy (NCBI): domain Eukaryota; kingdom Metazoa; phylum Chordata; class Chondrichthyes; order Orectolobiformes; family Hemiscylliidae; genus Chiloscyllium; species Chiloscyllium plagiosum. Next base: position 63,996,283 of record NW_028270183.1, on the reverse strand, counting down.
AAGAATAGTGGAGGCAGGTGGAGAATCCGGGGTTGGGGCGGTCTCTGAGAGGGGACCAGAGAGAGTGAAAGGGAGAGGTGGTGAGAAAGACTGAGTGTGCAGAAAGAGAAAGAGAGGGAGAGAATTGAGGAGGAAGAGTCGGGGAGAGGAATGGGGAGGCCAGGTTGGAGTGGGGGGGGGGGTGCAGAGGGAGTTAAACCCAGCTCCTGAGCTCAGGGCCCGGTGCCCTCCCCTTCCATGAGGACCAGGACTTGGGGCTGAGTCTGTCTCTCTCCAGCTCAGCTTCTCCAACACAAAGACACACAACAACATCGGTCACTCTGCTGCTCGGCACGCTTTAATCAACATTTTTATTGTTTACAAATGGAAGTGATGGATACAGTCAGTGGGATGGTGCCTTTTCTCACTGGCCCCTGAGTTGTGAGAAACATTGAAATGTGTCCCTGTAACCCCCCTGTGGGATAAGGGTAGACAAACCAGCGCTACCCTCAATCTGTTCCCATAGCGACAGGCTGCTCCATCGCTGAAACATTGAACCGAAATGAGAAAATCCCGGATGGATTGATTAATGAGGGAATTTGATTGATTGATGGATTTGGGTGAAGGGATATTTCAGCACATTCTTCAGCTGCTGCCTGAACTTAGTCTGGGTCACGGCATAAATCGCGGTGTTTGTGCAACAACTGAGGAGCTGCAGCATGAAGCCGAATTCCTGCACATTCCCATCGAGATACACAGACCGATACCCAATCCAATGCATCCGGCTCCATATAGAAAACAGCATTAACATTGACCATAACAGGATGAAATTGGCCGAGATCACAAACAGTAAAATTATGGATTTTTTTCGGTTTCTCATTTCAGTGTCAGACTGAGCGTCCCCATTGGTGTGAGCGCGGAGTCTCCTGCGGGCTCTGCTGGTCACTACAATGTGTCTGACGGTGAGAACATTGAGCAGCAGAATCAGGAGAAATGGGACACACGGGGTTAGAATGTGGTGGAGGAACTCGATTGTGACCCAGATACTGGAGGATAAAGCAGCGTCTGTTACCTCACAAAACCAGGGGAGGTTCCACAGCCGATACCGAGCCGTGAGCATAAAATACCAGGAAATGTTCGTTAAACAGCTCAGCACAGTCACTGCTCCCAGAACCACAGCCGCCGTTTTCTCACTGCAATATTTACTTTTCAGCTTCTGGCAACAAATGGCCACAAACCGATCAAAGGTGAAAGTGACAGTGAACCAGACAGAGCAGTCAGTGGCTGCATAAATCAGGACGGCGTGGATATTACACACGGGGACGGAGTCCATCAGGAAATAAAACTGTTCCCAATAAACAATGGGAATGTGTCTCAGGAGCAGGTCGAGGATAATGACCAGGAGATCCGCCGCTGCCATGGCCCCCAGGTAACGTCTGACACATTGAGACAATCCACAATCTTTATAAAGCAGGACGTAGATGGTCACTATGTTAACTGTGAGGAAGGAAAACAAACCCATTATCCATCAGCCTGGAGGCAAAGGGACCCGTTTGATCAGGGACCCAGTGAGATTTTCAAATGTGTCCCTATATTCAGGGATTTATTAAAATAATTGGAGCTGGAATAACAACTGGGAAGTTTTGAATTACTGACAAAAATGTCAGTTTTGGAATGTTGGGGGCAGAACGTTCCGGGATCTCCTTCAACTGTCCATCACCTTTCCCCTCTACCCACCCCACCAACATGATGTACTGTGCACAGGCTACATATCTGTCCAACACGGGGAGCTGCACTGACCACATCATTGCATTATGTATAAACCTCAACCAGATAGACTGTTCAGTACAGCGACCTGTGCAGGGATCACCCGTGAATTAATCTGTAAACCAGGAGCAGTTACCCTCCCAGCATGTAGGACTGTGTACACCACCCCAGTGCATTGATCTTTAAACCAGGAGCAGTTACCCTCCCAGCATGTAGGGCTGTGTACCCCACCCCAGTGCATTGATCTGTAAACCAGGAGCAGTTACCCTCCCAGCATGTCGAGCTCTGTACACCAACCCACTGCATTCCTCAGTAACACTGTGTTAGATCCCTGCGCAGTATGGGGAAATTTGCAGCCCATGCTTAAAGTGACAGGATGTCCTGCTCCCACCCATTTACAGCTCCATCACTCCATTGTACCATGACAAGGGGGTGCTGTGGGAGTGAACATCACTGCCAGAGAGAGATGGCGGGGAAATCTGTTTAATTATCACCACATGGGAGGGGTTTGGGGTATAGACAGAGAGGGGGAGACTGAGAGACAGTGCCATGGAAGGATGTGTTCCCAGGTTTCAGAATGCTGAAATGTAGATACTTCGATAACATTCTGCAACATGAGCCTGTCTTCCCAGTAAAGATGGGAATAAAGGATATTGGTGTGAGGCCAGATGAGCATTTGTTCTGCATCTTTGTTACTGGAATTGCTTTCAAACGAATCTATGACTCATTGGGCAGATGCTAAAAATAATTTATCTTTGTTTGATTTTCCTTGAGTGTGACAGAGGGATCGTCCGCACGAGGCTGAGAGAGTTTCCTGGTGCTATCGTATCGGACTCAACTCATTAACTACCCAGCCCACACCATCATGTCCCTCTCATTCAATACCAGCCCGATTCTCCCACCCATCATTGCGGGTGGTACACAACATCGCTCGGATGCCCCTGGATATTCCGTGATCCTTGGCACTGGTGCCACCTTTAAAAGGCCAATGGGCACACGGTTGAGCTTTCTCAGTTCAGAGCTGCCCTGCACAGTTTACCTCGAGCATGGCAGATCCTGGGCAATTTCACAGCGGTTTGTCGACAGGGGCACGGAGGTCCTGGTGGATGAGCCAGTACAGAATGAGACCATTCTCTTTCCAGAGGAGGTCACACCACCAGAACCACCAAGAATGGTCTGAGCTCACCATCTACCTCAGTGCAGTATCTGGGGTCTGAAGAAATGCCCAGCAATACAGGACAAGCTTCAATAACCTTCCCCGCTCTTTCAGGATAAGGGTCACCGTATTCTCTCTGCTCCCTCACACTCACTGTATATCTGTTATAGCACCGACCCCCGAACAAAGCTCATGCTCCACCACTCTCACTGCTGCATGCAGCAACTTCGCCCCCCCCCCACCTTCCCTCCACTTTACCCCACTCCCCTATGATAATAATGCTGCATGCATACAACACTGTGGACTGACTCCCTCCGGACACCTCACCATGACCCCGTCCCCCACCTACACCGACACTAACACCACCCACTCCCACCCTCCCTCCCTCCCTTTCTCCCATTCCAGGAGAAACAGCCTGGAATAGGACAGAAAAGGCCGATCCGGGTGGTTGAGTGCCCGATATCCGTTCCCTCACCCCCCTCCCCCCGCCATGTGGGGAGGACCCTGGTACGAGCCAGAGAGGACCGGGACGCCTCGTGTGGAGATTCTGAAACATCCACGTCCCACCGACTGAGTAAGGAGCAATGTTCCGTGAAAGGCAATTCTCACTTTTAACCCACTGGCAGCTCCGTTTCCCCCCGGCACAACTTAGAAGCCGTGGCCCTGATGCCATCTCCCTTTTGTGTCGAGCTGGTACAAATGGAATCCCCACGGTCTCGGTGGGCAGGAGGGTGGGCTCACAACACATCGTCACCATCACCTCCCAGGAAGGGAGCACGGAGACTCCTTCCTACACCTCCTCCTGTAAACAGCTCAGATACTGAAACTAATTTGTGACAGTTACTGCTCTCCCCACTTGTCCTGACATCTTCAACAATCTATGCTCATATACACCCAGCGCTCTCTGCTCCTGCAGCCCCTATTTAACGGTACGGCCTGTTTTATATTGTCTTTCATTGTCTTTCCTACCAAAGTGCATCACCTCACACTGCTCTGCATTGATCACCAGCTGCCATACACCTGAACACTACACCAACGTGTGATTGTACTGTTAGAGTTCCACACTGTCCTCCATAGACTTCACAATTCTTCTAGGTTTGGTGCCATCTACAAACATTGAGATTGTTATAGCGTCACAGTTCCCATGCAATAACTGAAATTCTGCGACTCTCACGAGTGTGAGCAAGTGAAATCCCGCTATATTCCAAACGGACAGAGTCGAATAATGACATGCTGTCAATGGAGCAACAAAAATCCGGATGCACACCAGACGGAGTGAACGAAATATTGACAAACCATATAGAAGAGAATTCCAGATTGGCTCCAAGTTTCTGTATTTTTATCAGGGTATTAATGTCATGAAGTCGAAAGTGTGTATGTACCTTTAAGAGAGAGGGAAAGCTGTTCTGAACTGAGAGCTTCCAAGCACCTGTGATATGAGAGCATGGCAGACCCAGAGTGTGAAGGACAACTGAAAATATGTCACATTTGGCTGTGAAATAGATCCCTGAGATGGTTGCTCCTTGGACAACAATTCGAATTTTACCAATCAGTTTAAATTATGCCACAGGATACTAAAACCAAATCAAGTTTGAATGTATTGGTTTTCGGAAGTTGAACCAATGAGATGATCCGACGTTGTGCATATTAAAAATGCAGGCATTTAGAAAATTGCAGACAGAGTAAATGCCGTCAACACAGATCCAAGAGATTAGGAAACGCTCTCTATCAAAGGTACCTTTTCATAGGGAACATATTTGCAGTAAAAACACAGAAGATGACCCAGGGAGATCTATGGCCACAAGAAGACACACAAACAACAGCTGCTGTGCGATTTTGAAATTAAATGAGTGCAATTTTAATAAGTGTCTTATTGAAACAGTATATCGCTGTAGAGTTGGAGTGGGGTAATAAGCGTTTAAGAGAAAGGGGGTCTCAGAATTCAGAATACTTGATGTAAAATGTTCACTTTCAGAGTTAGATTAGGTTAGATTACTTACAGTGTGGAAACAGGCCCTTCGGCCCAACAAGTCCACACCGCCCTGCCGAAGCGCAACCCACCCATACCCCTACATTTACCCCTTACCTAACACTACGGGCAATTTAGCATGGCCAATTCACCTGACCTGCACATCTTTGGACTGTGGGAGGAAACCGGAGCACCCGGACGAAACCCACGCAGACACGGGGAGAATGTGCAAACTCCACACAGTCAGTCTCCTGAGGCGAGAATTGAACCTGGGTCTCTGGCGCTGTGAGGCAGCAGTGCTAAACACTGTGCCTCCGTGCCCTACGGTGCTCCTTGGACAATAATTCGAATTTTACTGTCGGGAAAAGTTAAAAAATAAATTGATGTTATTATGTAAGCAGTGGAATTTGGGTGTTCTCTGTCCCTCATATTTTAACAGTTTACGAGGCAAATTGAACATTTCTTTATGTTTAGTTTAAGTTACCAGATGAGCTTCACGCCGCACCATGACAATTTCCGTGTGTGTGTATCTGTGTGTCTCTGTTGGGCAGGTCTGGCAGTCTCTGTGATGCTTAAAGTAATGCAATGCCACCCTCTGCTGGCCTCCCCACGCCACTGCACAGGCATTGGCAGAGGGTGAAAACCAACAGGGATTCATTCAGAGAGGAGGAGGGAGAGGGCAGCTGCTCACAGCACCATCCAAACTGATGTCTTATCCATGTACTGATCTAAACGTCCTTCAAACATTGTAACTGTCCCTGCTTTCACCACTTGCTCTGGGAGTTCATTCCACACATAAGTCAGATTCTGACTAAAATAATTACCTCTCATGACTTCTGTAAGTCTTTTTCCTCACACCTTAAAATATCCCTCAGTTTTGAATCCCCAACTGTAGGGAAAAGACATCAGCCCTTCGACTTACCTGTACCCCTCATTACTTAATAAACCTCTGTAAAGTTACCCCTTAATCTCATACTCTCCATTGAAAAGAGTCCCAGTCCATCCAGCCTCTCCTTATAGCTCACTCCCTCCATTCCCAACAACATCCAGGTTAATGTATGCCCAATCCTCTCCAGCTTAATAATATCAAAGTCAGTAATATCAAAGTGACTAATCAAGGTATTTTCTACGGGTGGGGAGACCAAAACTAGACGGTACAGGTTGAAGGTGAGAGGGGAACACTTAAAAGTGACCTAAGGGGCAGCTTTTTCACCCAAAGGGTGGTGTGCCTATGGAATGAGTGGGCAGGATGACCAGACTGGACACAGTATTCCAGAAGAGGCCTAATCAATATCCTGTACAACCTCAACGTAACGTCCCAATTCCAATACTCAATGGTCTGACCGATGAAGACAAGTGTGTTAAACACCTCCTTAACCATACTATCTACCTGAGATGCAAAATTTAAAGAATTATACCTGACGGCCTAGGATTTCTGTTCCCCAACACTGCCAAAGGCCCTGCTTTTAATTGTATAGATCCTGCCCTTGTTTGATTTACCAAATCCATTACCTCGCATTAATCCAAACTAAACTCCATCTGCCACCCCTCAGCCCAGTGTGTGATATTACCACCTCCTCATTCTCCCCCTTTAAAAATCCTCCCCGTCTCCAGGAGACCTGCACACTCTGACCTTGAGTTTCTCAAAGACCCTGAGCTTGGGTTGCCTTGTGTGGTTTGGAGAAGGAGGGACAGATTGCAGACACTGTCAATGGGGAGGAGAGGTTGGACAGTAATCAGCGGCCTGGTGTCATTTCGTTGTTTTAGGAAGAGGGCAGTCACACGTTAGAGGTGGGTAATAGTGATCGGTGTTTTGCCACCAGAAATTATGCTTTTTCGTTGTCGGTGGTGTTCCGTGAAAAAAAATCTATTCGAGACCCTTCATTGGGCAGACTGTGACTGCAGGATTTCTTTTCTTAATATTGTAGATTACAGATAATAGCGATTGAAGACGTTCATAGTTAATTTCGATAGCACAGCACGTGCACTCAATATCCTACAGTTGAGACAAATATCTTGCATTTGTTTAACAATACAAAGTGTTTGTGTAGTTCCGTAATGGTAACCTGATTATAATAAATCCACACTGAGCTGAAAGCTGGCACTTAAAATATGACCCAAGTCTGGGTATGGTAGTGTAGTGAGAAGTGACCCTAGCTCTGAACCAGAACTCTGGATTTGATTTTAATTCCTGAACTTGTGTGGTCGTGTTCCTAGCTCTGGACTAGTAGGACTGGATTCAAGTCCTGCCTGTTGCAGAGGTATGTCACAGCATGTCAGAACAGGCTGATGAACAAACACGCAGGAGAATAATGTTACAGCTTTATGGTTATTGCCGAGTGGTGCGAGTGTCCCTACCTCCGGGCACTAAGATCTCGGTGTAAATCCCACAGAAGTGTCCCATGATACATCTGAACAAACTGATTAAACTGGTTGTAGAATTATGATCTGATGGAGAATTGAATTTCAGAATTTATGCCCGGAATGACTGAAAGCACAACTATTCGTGTTGATTGGAGTCACATCGTGCAGCGTTCGAGGTTTATAAAATCAGAATGATCATGGATAGGGTGAGTAGTTAGGGTTTCCCTCGGGTTAGGGGCGTCCAAAACTGGAGGGCATTGGATGAAAGTGAGAGGGGAAAGATTTTGAAGAGGCGTAAGAGGAACATGTTCACGCAGAGGGTGGTGCGCGTATGGAATGAGCTGCCAGAGGAAGTGGTGGAGGCTGGTACAACTGCAGAATGTAAAAGGCATCTGGGTACGGACAGACCTGCCGAGCTTTTCCAGCAATATCTGTATTTCTTTCAAAAATGCTTTGATTTTAACGCAGGTATTCTAAATACATTATTTTTTTTTTAATGACGCAGGGACATATAAACACATTTTCAAATTGACCAAGACCATTTTCTGCTAAGGGTATGGCTCTGTGCGAGATGGCAACAATGATGCATCGACATGGAACAGGAAATGTGTTGGAGACATAGTTTGGACATTATACAAGGAGACCTCACATGATCCAGTTTGGGAGAGGATGACATTATTGTGTGATTCAACTCAGAGAGGGAGACAATGTAATCTTCCTGAGAAGGAATGGCCTATTACACTCGCTCTCTCTCCCTCATTATTCCTCATCACAGCAATGTGTGTGAGCTAAAAAAAAACGTCTATCCGGTCATCATTGCCATCCTCATTTTTAAAGAATTCATGCAGTGTGGGAACAGGCCCTTCGGCCCAACAAGTCCACACCAAACTTCCAAACAGTAACCTTGCCAGGCCCGTTCCCTGAGATTTACTTCTGACTAATGCACCTAACCTAGAAATCCCTGAATACGACAGACAACTTAGCATGACCAATCCACCTAATGTACACAGTGTGAGCTGTGGGAGAGAAATGGAGCACCTATTAGAAGCTCGCGCAGTCAAAGGGAGAATGTACAAACCCCACACAGATAGTCGCCCGAGGCTGGAATAGAACCCTTGTTCCTAGTGCTGTGAGGTAGCAGTGCTAACCACTGAGCCACTGTGCTACCCTTTGGGTGATTACTGGCCAGAATTCATTGGAATCTTCTCACTGCCTAATGCAAAGGGAATTCAGCTAAATCCAACTGTCCCAGGATGAAATCCCATTGCTAGCAGCTTGTGTGAGTAGAATATCTTCAGAAGCCGAATTACATTTTGGACAATCTCTCAATTTTTCCTTTTATCATAAGTTACACTAATATTTGGACAAATTTCTTTCAAGTTCAAATTGCAGAGATTGTGTTTGTGTGTCTGTCTCAACATTTTAAACAGGGAAATATTGATTACATATTTGCAATACCCAAACAGTTTGCCATTCACCTTTCCATCATAGTTTGAGTAACATTGCTCTGGATCATAAACGTGCAATTTGAGCAGATTAAAGAAACTAGCCTGACTTGTTCCTAAAACTGACCCTGCCCCAGTCTAACACCTTTCTTATCGGCCATATCACCAACCTGGTCACATTTAACATTTGTTGTGAGCAGTGGAGGAGTGGGACGAGAAAAGGAAACAGTGACCCAAAAAGTCAGGGAACTCTTGACCGGTGAGCCTGATGTCAGTGGTGGGTAAGTTGTTGGAGGGGTTTCTGAGGGATAACAATTACATACATTTGGGAAGGCAAGGGCTGATCGGGATAGACAACGTGTCTTTCTCATGGGAAATCAAGTCTCATTAATTTGGTTGAGTTTTATGAAGAGATAAAAAAAGAAGATTAATGAAGGCAATTTGGTAGACATTGTCTATATGGACTTCAGCAAGGTGTTCATAACATTCCAATTGGTAGACAGATTAAAAATTCGGTCACATGGGACACAGAAGAAGCTTGTCACAATTGGCTTGAAGGAAGAGGGATATTTTTCAGACTGGGGGCTTGTGACCAGCAGTGTGCTGCAAGAATCAGTGCTCAGTTCACTGCATTTCATCATTTATGTAAAGAACATAAATGTGGATATCGGGGACATAGTTAGTAAGTTTACAGATGACATCAGAAATGTGGTGTAGTAGATTATCTCAGAGTACATCGAGACCACAATTAGATGGGAAAAAGGGGCAAGCAGTGACAGATGAAGTTTAGTAAGATAAATATAAAGTTTTGCATTTTAGGAAGGAATTATACACTTAATGGCAAAGTCCTGAGGAGTGTTATGGAACAAAGGGACATTGTTCCTTGATAGTGGAGTCGCAGGTAGACAGAGTGGTGCTGAACATATTTGGCACATTTGCCTTAATCAGTCAGAGCATTGAGGATAGCAGTTGGAGTGGCATGTTGCATCTGTACACGATTTTGGGAAGGCCATTTTAAGAAAACTGCATTTAATGCGGTTGTCTGCAGAAAAGATTTACACAGATGTCCCAGGGAGAGTTTGATTAGGTTGAGGTGTTTCTCCCTGGAGTGTCAGAGGCTGAATGGTGACATTATAGAGGTTTATAAAATCATCAGGGGAATGGATATTGTGAACAGCCACGTTCTGCTCTTCAGGGTAGGGGAGATCAGTTTCAGAGGCATAGGTTGAAGGAGAGAGGGCGAATGATTTAGAAGGGACCTGAAGATAAATTTTTCACATAGAGAGTGTGTGTGTACAGAAAGTGCTGTCAGAGGAAGTGATGAAGGTGGTTACAATTGCACATTTAAAAAGTATCTGAAAGAGGAGGGATATTGGCCAAATGCTGGCAAATGGGACTGGATCAGATTTGATATCTGATTGGAGTGAACAAGTTGGACTAACGGGTCTGTTTCTGTTCTGCATGACTCTCTGATTCTACAAGAAGGATGATGAAAAATTCTAAAATGACCTTTCAAGTGGGAATTCTCTTCACTGGAAGATAATCATGCCTCTATGTTCACATTGATTGAAAGCTGCATTACTAAATATTTGACAGGGAAGTAAGTCACGAATATTGGGATCCAGACAGGAAAGTGGGGCTGAGACCACAATCTGATCAGCCACAATCGTAGTTCCTGGTGGAGAAGGCTCAAAATGTCTAATGACCCACTCCTGCTCCTCAGTCCCATGTTTCTGTGTTCCATTCAGCCCCTCATACCTGATAGACAGGGACAGTTGGAGGCCACTTACTCTTATAATCTGGTGCACAGAAACAGAGGAGACCATTCAGCCTCTCAAGACTGTCACACATGCTTTGAAGTGACTTGGGAAATGTAATTGGAAACTCCAGGCACAGTTATGAAAGAGGCCCCTCATCTCTCTTCACAGAGCTTCCCCTCTCTGCAACTTGTGCTTCATTTGTTGGTCATGCTGTAGATGCAGATTGGCTCTGAATACAACCCATATACTCACCAGAGGTGGCTCACAAAATCATCTGGTCTCCCTGACTCCAATATTCAGTAATTGCACATTTATGACAATAACACCTGCTAAATTTCCAATAACAGAATGTGAGAACATCAGAAACAGGGACAGGTCGTTCACTCACCAGGCCTGCCTTGCCCTTCACTAAGATCATGGCTGATCTGCTCTTGGTCTCAAATCCTCTTTCATACCCAATTCTTCATCGCCCTCAACTCTCTGTCAGGTCAATATACATCTACCTCTTCTTCAAATACTTTCTGTCATCTTGCTCCCTAACATTCTTGAGAAGAGGAACCCTGATATTCAATACCATTTGTTTGAAGAAAACACGCGTTGTTCCTATACCATGGCCTATTGATATGGACAAAAGAGGTTGACTGAATGGTTCAGGTAAAAATGACTGGCCCTGATATCAAGGCAGTGGTTGGCTTTTGTTGACATCAAGGAGCTAAACAAAACTGGACTTAATGGGAATCAGACTAAACTGTCTAGTGTTTGGAGTCAAACATGGCACAAAGGAAGATGTTCACCATCTCAGTCCTCGGTCACCTCTGTGGGAGATCCTCAGGGTAGCTTCCTCTTCACAAACAGCTTCAGCTGCTTCATCAATGTCTCCCCGCCCCCACTTGCCGCAACATAAGATCAGAAGTGGGGATGGTCACCGAAGATTCCAAAATGTTCAGAAGATTTGTCGCCCATCAGCTCCTGAACCGGTCTGTGTCCATGTGCAGTACGACCCAGATACCAGTCAGGTTTGTGCTGTTAAATGGTCTGTAACATTCATATAACAGCACTGCCTGGCACTGCACATTGCCACAGTGGAATAGAGTTCATTCAGCAGCTCTCGCTGGTTTCACAGGAATATGAGGAAGCCATTCAGCCCATTGACACTATTGGAGAAGAACAGGGACAGCCCATTCAGTGCCTCAAGCCTATTACTCAGGAAGGGAAGGCGTCCAGTGTGATGGACCACACCAGAGCCCCTCGAAAATATTTGAAGGCGGTAGCCTTGACTCTAATGTTTTCGTATTTTAAAGGAAATGTAAACTGTCTGTTCCAGATGCAATGAGACTGGTCATACTACTCTGTGTGAAGCAAAACGCCATTTATTTAAACACGGAAGATAAAATGAATCCAAAGAAAGAGGAATTTAGAATAATGTAATTCTATTGGTCAAATTAACAGAATAATAGATCGTGGAGCGATTACTAATGAACTGTTCCAATATAGGAAAATCGCGTAAACACAGCCCTGGGCAAAAAGGAATTTTCAGACACAGAATGTCACAAACATTTCTCCAATCCAGGAATCAAAAACAGCAGCAAGAGAAAATTCAGACAGAGTAGCAGCCAGGAGACATTCCCTGAAGCTGCCAACTCTATGTAGACCCCAATATTTTCTGATGTTGCTGAGATCCTAAACTGTGAGAGCTGGCCACACCCATTCAGGCTGCATTAAAATAAACCCAAGGCCTCCCTCGCTGTTTTCCCAGTGGTCTTAACTAGCCAGCTGGTTCAATCTCTCTCTTAAAAGAAACCAGGACAAAATGAAATCTTAAAGCTGCAGCATCATCACATTTGTCAGCACATCGAGCTGTCCAACAGGAAACAGAGGTAACCCAATCCGGCCTTTGGCCATGTCCAACCGGACAAGGAAGAAGTCATTCAGTCCTTTGAGTCAATTAAACAGAAACAGAATGAGGCCATTCAGCCCTTTGAGCCACTTATACAGGAACAGTAGGAGGCTATTCAGTCAGTTGAGCCACTGAAATAGGAACAGCAGGAGGCCATTCCTACCTCAATGCACTTACACAGGGGCAGAATAGGGTAATTGGTGCTGATCCTGATGAATAGCTTATGCCCAAAATGTCGACTCTCCTGCTGTGCTTTTCCAGCAAACTACAGTCTACTCTGATCTCCAGCATGGGCAGTCCTCACTGTCTCCTAATTGATGCTCTAACATGATGAACAGTTGCAGCAGAGGCTGCACAGACAGATTGTTCCACGTTGTACCTCGTGGCGCCATCACTCATGATACACACGTGGGACTTTAATGTGGTTTACTCGCGGTGAGGAGGGAAGTCATATGTCTTGTGTGAAGTCTCAAGGAAGCATGTTCCATCTCCGAGGTGACAGCCTGGTGTTCTCTATGTTGGGCGAAACCTGGCGGGAACGGCTAGCTGTTTCAGATGGAAGGTATTGTGGCTGCTGTTGGGGATTGTGAACAACATAACGTTCTGTACGGATTCACATGCCAATTAGATTAGATTACTTACAGTGTGGAAACAGGCCCTTCGGCGCAACAAGTCCACACCGACCCGCCGAAGCGCAACCCACACAGACCCATCCCCCTACATTTACCCCTTCACCTACCACTACGGGCAATTTAACTTGGCCAATTCACCTAACCTGCACATTTTTGGACTGTGGGAGGAAAGTGGAGCACCTGGAGGAAACTCACACAGACACGGGGCGAATGTGCCAACTTCACACAGAGAGTCACCTGAGGTGGGAATTGAACTCGGGTTTCTGGCGCTGTGAGGCAGCAGTGCTAACCACTGTGCCACCGTGCCGACTTCTCGACCATGTGGGAGAGTTAATTAAGGCATATAAACTATTAGGAAAGTCACGTTAGACTGATGAATGGACTCTCTAAGTTCAAATAATGCTGATCTTATTCATGTTGATCTTGTCTAGTGCTTGTCCTATTCATGATTCGGAGATGCCGGTGTTGGACTGGGGTGTACAAAGTTAAAAATCACACAACACCAGGTTACAGTCCAACAGGTTTAATTGGAAGCACACTAGCTTTCGGAGCGACGCTCCTTCATCAGGTGATTGTAGAGGGCTCGATCGTAATACAGAATTTACAGCAAAAATTTGCAGTGTGATGTAACTGAAATTATACATTGAAGAATTGATTGTCTGTTAAGCCTTTCATCTGTTAGAATACAGTGATAGTTTCACTTCTTTCATGTGTAAATCACAAAACACTTTTTTTGAAAGTTGCATTCTCGGGGGAACACTTCAGTGGTCGAGGACACTCAGCCTCGGACCTCCGGGTGACCATCCTCCAAGGCTGACTTCGGGACAGGCAGCAGAGGAAAGTGGCCGAACAGAGGCTGATAGCTAAGTTCTGTACCCATAGGGAGGGCCTCAACCGGGACCTTGGGTTCATGTCACATTACAGGTGATCACCATTGCACTACACGCACACACAGAGAGATATTCCTACACACACACTCTCACATACACACGGACACAGGTACACACAGACGCGCACACAGACACCCACACACACCCTTATAGACACACACACTCCCACACATGCACCCCCTCACAGACTTAAGACACTATGCACTCACTACACACACACACACTTCCTCACACTCACAACCCCCACCTCAGACAGACACACACACACACAGACAGACAAAGACCCACATGCACACATATATTTTGTGTGGTGAAGTTTTTTGTACTTGCAGAGTTACATTGCATTTTGCTCAAAAACTGCATACATTCATATAGAACTCTGAGCTCAAAAACTGCATGAATTTATGTAAAACTCTGTTATCGCACTTTTTAGATTAGAATCAATCTAAACGTCAGGGCATAGACAGAGAACACAGGGGGCTAATACCTTCAACATATTGTCTAGCTATCACCATTGTTAACAGCTAACCCGAGAATGCAACTTTATACAAAAAAGGGTTTTGTGATTTACACTTGAAAGAAGTGAAACTATCACTGTATTCTAACAGATGAAAGGCTTAACAGACAATCAATTCTTCAATGTATAATTTCAGTTACATCGCACAGCAAATTTTTGCTATAAATTCTGTATTACGATTGAGCGCCCCACAATCACCTGATGAAGGAGCGTCGCTCCGAAAGCTAGTGTGCTTCCAATTAAACCTGTTGGACTATAGCCTGGTGTTGTGTGATTTTTAACTTTGTCCTTTTCAGTGTATCCTGTATGCCTTACTCTGTCGAAGTCTATTTCCACCCTACGATCTGCCTGGCCATGCTTAATATGATCTGCCTCCACTTCTCATAAATAAAGTGTTTCCCTGTACTGAGGTACATGTGGCAATAAATCAAACCAATCAATCCTGACTGACGTATGGAATTTCTCACCCTATCAATGTCTCTTTTGGAAATAAGTGATCGCTGCCACTCCTCGTGTTTCAGCATCGCCATTTCTTCGTCTCTCACAGCTCTACTGATTAAGCACTCAGCCAATGTGCCAAAAGCCTTTTTCACTGCCCTGTCTACCTGTGACTCCACTCTTAGAGAACCGTGCACTGAACACCAGGGTCTCTCTGCCCACTACACCCCTTAAGACTCTCCCTTTCACCATGAAACTCCGAAATTGATTTGAGTTTCCAAAATGCAAGATCTCACACGTCTATATTAAACTCCATTTGCCATTTCTCAACCTACATCCCCACTTGATAAAGGTCAAGCGGCAATTTCTGATAAACGACATTCAGCTGGCATCTGTGGCTGTACTTTCTATTCAGCAAAACCCGCTCTGTCTTAAAGTGACCGGACATGATTTCGGCTTCATAGCACCTCCCCGCTTCAGGAAAAAAAAAACATGAAGCAGCAGAATGAAAAGATGGCTTCATTTCTTTTCCTCTAATTCTTAATCCCATTATTATGAATTACAAAACTATTAATCTCAGCTATACCATACGTATTAATTCTGCACGCATAACTAATATTGCAATGAGTCGAATCTTATCTAAACTTTTTCCTTTAAATCTGCGATAACACATCTGCTATCACATTGTAGGACCCACAGTATGTACATTTTGTAAGTTTAAAGTCGGTAAAATAAGACTGCAATGAAATACTCTTATATTCTGTTCTTTAAATATTCAAAAAATGCGAGAGATTTGTCATTGTCCACGATCATCTCTGACAATTTGTTTATCATATAAACATGAAAATATTGTCAGTCCAGTGCGAAACCTAATCATTCTTTTTCAATAATGGAGATGTTGCATTTTTTTTCTGGCGGATATTGAGTTTTTTCGGCAAGTAGCTAATTGGCCATTCCATTACATCATCATTTTACTGTATCAATACATCTCCGAGCCCTATATCCCGAGCATCAAATGCAATTTTCAAAGTTTTTCAAAATATTTGGTTCAGCTAAAACTGGTGCGGTGATTAATCCTGCTTTAAAATTCTCAAATGTCTCCTGGCATTATTCTGTCCACCACAATTCTGTGTTCTTCTTTAATAAACCCATCAGAGGTGCCAATACGCTGCTGAAGTTTGGAACAAACTTCCGATAGAATCCACTCAGTTCCAAAAACCGAAGCACCTCTTTCTTCGAGGATGGTCGTGGAAATTCCTCAAAGCCCTTCGTCATTGTGTTCCATGGGGCCGACCTCCCATGGCCAATGTAATGTCCCAACAACGTCACCTCTGCCTCCGCGAATTCTGTTTTCTTTAAGTTTATTACCAAGTTTGCTTCTTGTAATCGTTCAACATGCTCTGCCAACTGTAACATGTGAGCTTTCAATCACTTGCTAAAGAACACTACATCATATAGATAAACTACACAATTTGTACATCTGGCCACAACTCTGTTCCTGAGTCTTAAATGTGTCTGGAGCATTATTCATTCACATGACGTACTCTAACTTTTTTTGTCAATTCCGGTATCTTTAAAAGATAGTTGAAATGACTCAACATTTTGTTAGTTTGAATGGGTCCACTAAACTTGGCTTCGAAGGGATTTCCTACCACTGATGGCATACTAACACGTCATCCCCACGGGAAATCGTCAAAGTTTCAGAGTTTTTATCTGCCACCTGCTTCATTCCATGCTGTGTCCTCTTCAGGTGCTGTTTAGCTAACTCACCTACTCCATCTAATTTCTCCCTCACCTCAGATACATAATCCAAGTGTGAGATATCCGATTTCGATCCTATCAGTTTATAGTTAATTAATTTCAAAGGACCTCTCACTTCATATACGAATATTAACTCAACGGAAGTAAAGTGAGTAGATTTATGTGGGGCATCTCTAATGGCAAACAATATAATGAGACACCTTTATTCCAATCATTCGGGTAATTCTGACAGTACGCCGTTAATATCATCTTCAGCATCTGATGCCAACTTTCCAAAACTCCCTGGGATTCGGGATGCGATGCAATTGATTTAAACTGAGTGTGCCGAAGCTATCCAAGATGTCCTTAAATAGCTGATTGGTAAACTGAGATCCTTGGTCTGACTGAATCACACTGCGTAGCCCACAGCGAGTAAAGAAAGCGACCAACTCCTCCACCTCCCATTTTGCCTTAACACACCGTAATGGAATTGCCTCTGGAAATCTGGTGGACACATCCATTATGATCAGCAGATATTGGTTTCCAATTTAATTTGGAAAGGGGAGCTACACAACTAATCATAACCCACGTGAAAGGTTCTTCGAATACAGGAATTGGCAACAAAGGTGCTGGTTTCAATACTGACTATGACTTACCTACCATTTGGAATGTATGACATGTACAACAAAAATTAACCACGTCCTTGTGCATTCCAGCCACTAGAAATGCTTTAGCCTGAGTCTTCCGTGCATCAACTCCTTTAGCTTTTTCTTTCGGTTTTCCTTCCTGTTGTAACTTATGACAGTGGGATCTTATTACTACACAGTCTGGAAAAATCCCTGGGTATTTTTCTTTTAATTGCACAGTTCCCTGGTCTTACTTTAGCTTCACCACCACAAGGGGTGCCTCTCCTACCTTGGATCCTGCTAAATCATTCCCAAGAATAAACTGCATTCCTGGAACTGACACCCTGTCCCTCAATCGCACTGTTACTTGCCCAAACTTGATTTGGCACTCCAACCTAATGTTAAACAGGGAATGCTTAATTTCTGTCCCCATTCCACAAATTATCACGCTGTTGAGTAACATGTCAGAAAGAGTAAAAATACTTCCATCTCTTGCAATTGGAGGCCGAGAGAAAGTGAGGACTGAAGATGCTGGAGATCAGAGTTGAAAAGTGTAGGGCTGGAAAAACACAGCAGGTCGGCAGCATCCGAGGGGCAGGAGAGTTGACATTTCAGGCATAAGTCCTTCATCAGGAAAGTGGGGGTAAGGGAGGGGGAAGGGGGTTCTGAAATAAATAGGAGGGTGCGGATGGAGTTGGGTGGGAGATAGCTTGGAAGGCAATAGGTAGATGCAGGTGGGGGTGATGGTGACAAGTCAGAGACGAGGGTGAAGTGGATAGGTGGTAGGACATTTGGACCTCTCAAACTTTTCAGCATCAACGTTGACTTCACCAATTTCAAAATCTGCGCTCCCCAACCTCATCCCAGATCCAACCGTTCAACTTAGCACTGGCCTTTGGAACTGTTCTAACTGACCATTTTCCTTCCCATCTATCTACTCCACCTTCCCTCCGACATATCACTGTCACTCCCACCTACATTTTCCTATCTCCCTCCCAGTGACCCTCCAGCCAGCCCAGCTCCTACCCTCGTAATTATCTTTTAGCCCACTTGTCCCCCCGCCACATTCCTGACGATGGGTTTATGCCTGATATGTCGATTGTCCTGCTCTTCGGATGCTGCTTGATCTGTTGTGCCTTTCGGGTTCCTTGCTTCTCAACTATTAGCTACTGAACAGATCCCGTATCTTGCAAAATTATAACTTATTGTCCTCCCCCCACACCCCATTTTTTCTTAGTAAGGTTTATCTATGGAGGCAAATTCTTTATAGTTATCAGGCACTGACTCCATACATAGCCCCTGCCTCGGGTGTGCACTCTCCTGCAGCTCCTCGGCTCTACTTGGGGTCTCCTTTACCAGGTTCAGTAATACCACTGGCTTAAACTTTTTTGCCACATCTTTTCCCAAAGTTTCTTCCTTCAACCCCCAGCACTGTGTGTCCCAGCTTACTGCAGTGAAAACAAATTTTCCCAGTGCCCTTCTTAAACCATCGGCACTGCAGTTTTATTTGTTCTGCTCCGTTATAGTGAGAACACCTGAGGCCTTTCACCACCTTTCAATCCCCTTGGGCTTCTTTATCACCTGTGGTAAACTATTGCCAGTGTGCTTTTCTCTATGTTTTGTAGTATAGGATCTCCCCTTCTCCCAATTTCTATCCCTCAACAGGATGAAAATCCTCCTAGAAACTAAATTTCATCTCATGCACCAATGCATACTTAACTGCCATTTCTGCCGTGCTTCTCACTTCTTGAACTTCCTGTTCATTCACATGAATTCTTACCGTCTATGGAAGTGAGTCTTTCAACCCTTATCCATTTTTAAGGCCTGCACACATTTACCAAAATGACTGTGGTTATTTCTTTCAAACTCAACATAACTCTGACCTGGTTCCAACTCTATATTTCTGAACCGCTGTCTATATTCTTCTGTTATAATTCATAAGCACTCAAAATAGCCTGTTTGACATCTGCATAATCTCTTGCTCTCTCATGTGACAGCACTGCACATACCTCTCAAGCTGTACCCACCAGCTTAGTCTGAACTAGCATTACCCACAGGTTCACTGGACATGACATCTGCTGAGCCAATTTTGCAAATGAAATAAAAAAGGTTTTGGCATTGTTCTCACCGAAATATTGCAATGAATTAACACAGTTTTATACATCCCTACTTTCTCCCTTCATCTTCATTCTGCTAATTTAACTTTCTTGGAGGAGAAAGTGAAGTCTGCAGATGCTCGAGATCAGAGCTGAAAATGTGTTGCTGGAACAGCGCAGCAGGTCAGGCAGCATCCAGGGATCAGGAGAATCGACGTTTCGGGCATAAGCCCTTCTTCAGGAATGAGGAACTTTCCAACTTTCTTATCTAATTCCAAATTTCTGAATTTCAAATTCTCCCCGTCTTCCTTTTCCTCACTTTCTCTTTCGCTATCTTCTCTCTCTCTTTCTGTCTCTCTCTTTATCTTCTAACTCCAATCGCTCCACTTGCAATTTAAGTTTTTTTCTAACTCGACTGCAGTTTCCTGCTTCTCTGATACACCAAAGTGCTTGACCAACTCCATTATGGTGACAGCTTTCCTTTTGTCCCTGGTGAAACCCAATTCTAATCTACATGTTCATTCTAAAAGTATGCCCTTCCTTTGTCTTTCTAAACTTTGTCAGCAAGTTTGTGAATCGTCTTCAAACCTCAGAACCTCTTTAGTAATGTTAAATGCCAATTCTTTTAATTTAACCAACCACAAGGAAACAAAATTAAATGAATTTTGTCACCTGTTTTATTTGAAGGTCTAGGTCACTAACTGCCAAGCGATGGAATCTGCTGGGACTTTTTGCACTCCAAATCTGTTCAAACCCTGTACGACAAGCCCTCAAAACATTATGATGGCGATATCGAACTCCCCTGTTAATTAAACCACACACCCAGAAAAGCTCACCTCGCCTCGTACTCTGTTAAAACATGAGTGTCGCAAATTCGACTATTAAGAGAAAAGTAACCATTTATAAATATGCAAGTAAGCTCGCTGAGCTTGAAGCTTTGTTTTCAGATGTTTCGTCAGCATGACTAGGTAACATCATCAGACAGAGTCTCTGGTAATGCACTGGTGGTATGTCTCGTCTTTGTATTTATAGCTCTTGGTTTCTTAAGATGCGTGATGTCATTTCCAGTTTTTTGTTCAAGGGAAGGTAGATAGGATCTAAATTGTTGTGTTTATTGATGTACTTCTGGCTAGAATGTCATTCTTCTAAGAACTTTCGTGCGTGGCTTTGTCCTAGGAAGTGTGTGTTGTCACAGTCAACATTGTGTCCTTCTTTGTCTGAATGTATGGACACTAGTGATAGTGGGTCATGTCTTTTGGTGGCCAGTTGGTGTTCATGTATCCTGGTAGCACAACAACAAAACAGTTCAGCAGAATGAGATTTTGAAAATAGAAGTATTTTCACATCAGAAACCAGGTTAGGTCACTGAGTGCAGGGCTGATGGGTGAATGGGTCTCAGTGAGAATTGGGGAACAGACAGCAGAATTACATTGCAGATATTCCAGCTCGAAACTGCGTATTCATGTAGTGCTGTAACCAAAGCAGCGGGAGAGGCAGACATGCATTAAACCACAACGTGTAACATTTTGCCCAGGATAATCTCCTCAATCTGCCATTACCATCGACACCATCTATGTTTCAGTGACGAGTTTGGGTGAACATATCAGAGTCAGAATCACATGAACCTTAACCTGATGCTAACTCATTAAAGCTACCGGACTTGACCAACAGATCTGAACGAAGCCCTGCAGTTCTGCCACATTCAGTCATAAATGGTGATGGACAAGTAAACAAATGACAGAGGAAAAGGCTCCACAAAAATCCCCATCCTAAATAATGGAACAGGCCTGCACATCAGTGTAAAAGTGAAGGATGTTTTATCTGCACATCCTCTGCCAGAAGTGTTGAGTCGGTGATACACCTCACCCTCATCATGATGCCCACAAAATTACAGATGCCAATCTTCAACCAATTCGATTTGTTGTACACATCATGAAGAAACAGCTGAACACAATAGATACTACAAAGGCAATGGGCCCTGACACCATTCCTGCAATAGGACTGAAGACTTGTGCTGCACAACAAGCCATGTCCCTGGGGATGCTGTTTCATTCCAGATACCACTCTAACATGTCCCTGGCAATGTGGAAAATTACTCAGCTACGTCTCATTCCCTAAGAGTGGATTCATTACAATCTGACCAGTTACTACCCCTCAGTCCCATCACGACAGTAAAATTGGTGGGAGTTCTTTTTGACAGAGTCATCAAGCAGCACAGAAATAACCAGCTCAGTGTGGTTTCCGACAAGTCCCCATGTGGAGATGGTGCTGCTGTGGAAATGTCATTGGATTACTAATCCAGACCAGGATAATGCTCTGGCAGCGGGTGGAAGTTAAAGATAATTAATAAAATATCGAGATCTAAAATCTGGTGTCAGTAATAGTGACCTTGAATCCAATATCGATTGTAAACAGAATTTCCTTCTCCAATATACTTTTAGGAAGTGAATCTCCCGTGATTTCCTGGGCTGGCCTAAAACTGACTCCAAAGACCTGACATGTGATAAACATTTCAATGGTCTCTGAAACGGCCAAGCAAGGGCACTCATTTGTATCAAACTACTCCGAGGTCTGAAAGGATGAAACCGGACAGAACATCCGGCCTCAGCATCAGTGTCAGAAAAGGGAATGGGAACACAGTCCTGTCGCCCCTGCAGAGACCCCCTTCCTTACATCTGAGAGCTTGTGACAACATTTACAGAGCTTTCCCACAGACTGTACAGAAACAGCGGGAAAGGAGTAGGTCATACAACACTTTGAGCCTCCCCATTCTAGTTCATGGAAAAAAATCTCCTAAATGCACTTACCCCCACGATATACATATTCGCTAATGTGAGTAACCTTGGGAAGCTATAAAATAGGAAATGCAGTAGTATGTTTGGTCCATCGAGTTTGCTACCCAACTCAATGTAACCATGTCTGGCCCTTCATTTCCACACCATACTCCTGCTCTCCCACCATCCCTTTACTGTCTCTAAATCCTTATTTATAATCAGTGTCTTCGTTTCCAGATGCGAGAGAATTCTCCATATTCACCAGTCGTTGAGTACAGGCATTTATTCTCATCTCAATGAAGAATGGCCTGTCTGTACCTCGTACTGTGGCTCCTTGTTTTAGACGTCCCAGCTAGGGGAATTACCATTCCTGTTTTCAATCTGTCTCACCCTGTCAGAGTTTTGTATATTTCACTGAGATCTCCACTCATTTTCCTAAACCCCATGGAATACTGGCTCAGTCACCCCAAACTCTGCTCCCACAACAAGCCTGTCATACCAGAGATCAGTCTGGTGATCCTTCACTGCTCTCTCTCAATGCCAGGTTTGTCCTTTATTAGGTATGGAGATCAGAACTGCCCACAGAACTGCACAATATTTCCACACTGTAAAGTAATCTAAAATCTAATCTAATCTAATTTGAGATGATGTCTCACGAAGTTCCTGTACAGCTACAGTAAGACACCCTTTCTCCAGGACTCAAATCCACCTGAAATGAAGGTCAGCACACCATTTATCTTCTTAACTGCTTTCTTCCCTGCAATATTGCTTTCAGTCACTGGTGTACAAGGAGATCCAGATCCTTTTCAATGTTATAGCTCCCCACTTGCTAGTTGTATATACACTGGTCAGCGTGGCAATGTCATTCCTGGTATTGACTTCTGGTTACAGAAATCACTGTGCTGCAGGAAGCTCAGAGGTTTATGCAGAAGGAAACAACAAAAGGGAGCATACGTCCCTTTGTAAATCTACATGTTTCAACCAATCCCTTTCAAATGGTAGGCTGCCAATTTTTCATTTCCACCAAAGGACACACCATCACCTCTATCCAAATTGTTCTCCCTCTGTCACGTGTTTACCCATTCACTCCACTTGTCTTCGTATTCTCGGTGCTTTTTTACATCCTCCTCACCCACTCACAATCCCACTTCCGTTAGTGCTGTCAGCAGGCTGGGATATATTGTATCTGATTCCAGCAACCAAATGTTTAAAGGGCATTGTGAACAACTGGACTCCAAGCACCGATCCCTGTGACACCTCAGCAACCGTCCTCTGTTCATTTCTATTTATTTATTTCATGAATCTGGGTGTCACTGGCTGGGCCAGCATTTATTGCCTGTCCCTAATTGCCCTTGAGAAGGTGGTGGCCAGCTGCCTCGTTGAACGCTGCAGTCCACCTGCTGCTGTTGACCTCTGATGCCATTAGCGAGTGAATTCCAGGATTCTGACCCAGCGACTGTGAAGGAGCGGTGATATATTTCCAAGTCAGGATGGTGACTGGCTTGGAGGGGAACCTAAATATGATGGTACTTCCATACATCTGCAGCCCTTGTCCTTCTAGATAGACATGGTCGTGAGTTGGGAAGATGCTATCTGAGGATCTTTGGTGAATCATTTCATTGCAGCATGTAGATAGTAAAACAATGCTGAGCGTTGATGGGGGAGCATTAGATTAGATTAGATTACATTACAGTGTGGAAACAGGCCCTTCGGCCCAACAAGTCCACACCGACCCGCCGAAGCGCAACCCACCCATACCCCTACATTTTCCCCTTACCTAACACTATGGGCAATTTAGCATGGCCAATTCACCTGACCTGCACATCTTTATGACAGTGGGAGGAAACCCACGCAGACACGGGGAGAATGTGCAAACTGCACACAGTCAGTCGCCTGAAGCGGGAACTGAACCCGGGTCTCAGGCGCTGTGAGGCAGCAGTGCTAACCACCGTGCCACCCACACGGTGGATGAAGGGACAGTCAGACTGGTTGCTTTGTTCTGGGTGGTATGAAGCTTCTTGAGTGTGGTTGGAACTGCACTCATCCAGGCAAATTGGGAGTCTTCCATCACACTTCTGACTTATGCATTGTAGATGATGGACAGACGTTTGTAAGTCAGGATGTGATTTAATCGCCGCAGTATTCCTAGATTCCTAATTTTCCACATAATCGGGGAAAGCCATTGTTGTAACTGTGTTGAATCAGTTTGGCTAGGGGACTAGCAAGTTATGGAGCACAAGTTATCTGTACTATTGCCAGAATGTTGTCAGAGTATGGACCCTTTGGAGTATCCAGTATCTCCAACCATTTCTGGATATCGCGTGGACTGAATCGAATTGGTTGATGACTGGTAACTGAATTGCTGAGGACCACTGGAGGAGGTTGAAATGGATCATCCACTTACCACTTCTGACTGAAGATTGTTGCGAATGGACCAGTTTTATCTTATACACTGAGGTTCTGGGCTCTTCCATCATGTAGGAAGGGGTTATTTGTGGAATCTCTTCCTCCAGTGAGTTGTTTAATTGTCTCCAACGTTTCTAGACTAGGTGTGGAAGGACTGCAGGTCTTAGATCTGATGCTTTAATTGTGGGATCACTTAGCTCTGCCTATCACTTATTGCTTATGCTGTTTGCAACACACGTTGTCGTGTTTGGTGTCATCACCAGGCTGACACCTCATTGTCAGGTATGCCCAGTGCTGCTCCTGCCATCCTGCACACTCCATTGAACCAATGATGATCATCTGAATTGATGGTAATTGTTGTGAGGGGGATATGCCAGGCCATGAGGTTGTGTGGTGTGCAATTCTGCTCCTATAGATGAACCACAGCACCTTATGGACACCCAGACTTGAGCTGCTAGATCTGTTCAAAGTCTGCCCTATTAAGCACCGTGATAGTACCACCCACAATGGCGGAAGCTATTCTCAATGTGCAGGTGTGACTTTGACTCCACAATGACTATGCGGTGGCCACTCTTACCGATATTGTCATGGACAGCTAATTCTGCAACTGGCAGATTAGTAAGTCTGTGGTCAGTATGTATTTTACTCTTGTTGGTTCCTTCACCACTTGTCAGTCTAGCATGTATATCCTTTAGGACCCGGCAAGCTCGATCAGTAATGCTGCAGCTTCGATGTTCTTGGAGGTGGGCATTGAAATCCGCTACCCAGAGTACATCTTGCGTCCGTGATACTCTCAGTGCTTCCTCCAAGTGTTGATCAGCATGGGGGAGTAGTGATTCATCAGTTGAAAGAGGCTGGTACATGGTAATCAGCAGGACGTTTCCTTTCCCATGTGTAAACTAATGCCATGACACTTCATGGGATACGGAGTCACTGTTGAGGACTCCAAGAGCAATTCCCTTGCAACTGTATTCCAATGTGCCGCCATTTCTGCTGTATCCGTCCTGCTGATGAGACAGGAGATATCCGGGGAAGGTGATAAGGAGTCTGGGATATAGTCTGAAATAGATCATCCACTCAGTACTTCTGACTGAAGATTGTTGCGAATAAATCAGCCTTATCTTATACACTAAAGTGCTGGGCTCTTCCATCACGGAGGAAGGGGTTATTTGTCGAATCTCTTCCTCCATTGAATTGTTTAATAGTCCCCAACGTTTCTTGACTAGATGTGGAAGGACCTATTCCTTACAGAATCATATCTTACAGGCAATGTCAGGCTGTTGCTTGACAAGTCTGTTTATTTCTATTCACTGTTTCCTGCCAGCAGTCCCATTCTAGAAAGATGCCCATACATTAGCCCCAATCCACTAAGATTTGATTTTGCAAACTGGGCTTGGAGCTTTACCAAATGTTTTCTAAAAATCAAAATGTTTAACATCCATTGATTCTCTTTCATTTGTCTCCCAGTCTGTTTCTTAAACATAATTCCCATTTTAAAAATTATGTTAGTGTTGTCTATGACCTTTACTGTCAGTCCCAATAATTTCTCCTAAACCATTTACTTACTATGTTCTATGTTGCACGTACTCTACCATTTTCCCACACCAGACTCGGTTTTCCTTGTATTGTTTGAGATTTCTGTGAAGACAGAACGGAAGTCGTGGCTTCATAGTTCTGCCATTTCCCTGTTCCCCATTCTCCATTCTCTTGTCTCAAACTGTAAGGAAACTGCACTTGTTTTCTCATATTTCTCACATTGACATGTTTTAACAAGTGGGCGGCACGGTGGCATAGTGCTGCTGCCTCACAGCGCCAGAGACCCGGGTTCAATTCCCGCCTCAGGCGACTGACTGTGTGGAGTTTGCACGTTCTCCCCGTGTCTGCGTGAGTTCCCTCCGGGTGCTCCGGTTTCCTCCCACAGTCAGGTGAATTGGCCATACTAAAATGCCCGTAGTGTTAGGTAAGGGGTAAGTGTAGGGGTATGGGTGGGTTTCGCTTCGGCGGGTCGGTGTGGACTTGTTGGGCCGAAGGGCCTGTTTCCACACTGTGATCTAATCTAATCTAATCTAATCTAATAACCCTTGTGAATATACTCTGCAGAAACTCATCAATTCTTGCCTTGTTAATTGACCTTCCACACCATACACTCATAGACTCTGTGCTGACAGAAGTACAGCACGATCTATATTAGTCCCACTTTCCTACAGCAGGCACATAGCCTGGAATGTTATGACACTTCCAAGTGCTCGTCCAAGTACTTTTTAATGATTGTGAGGTTACCTGTGATGATTTCCCTCTCAGGAAGTAATCCCAGAACACAACACCATCGAGGTGAAAAAATGTTTAAATCCTCTCTGAACCTCAAACGTTTCACTTTAAAAGTGTGCTCCCTTGTTCTTGACCCTCTGAGTAAAAGGAACATCTGTTGCCTATCCTCCCTGTCCGTGTCCCTCATAATCTTATCCTTCTGAATCACATCCCGCCCCCCCCCGCCGGCCTTCTCTGCTCCAAAGTAAACAACCCGAGTTTTTGCAGCCTCTCCCCATAGCTGATATGCACCATCCGAGGGAACATCCTGGTGAATCTCCTCTGCAAACTGTCCAGAACATTCATATCCTTCCTGTAATGTGGCTCCCAGAATTACATACAGTGCTCCATCATGGACAAAACAAAGTCCTGTATAGCACTTGTAATCTACGCCCGATGAGGAAACACAACACCCAAGGTCCAATTCTGAACTAGCCCATTACCCTGTCCAGCCACATTCAGGGATGTGTGGTGAAGCACACTCTGAGGTTCCCAGTGTGCTGCAATTCATTGAGTCCCCTCCTGCCTGGTTTCTTCTCCCAGAGTTCACCAGCTCATATTTATCAGGGTTACATTCTATCTGCCATTGATCTGCCCATCTGATCATTCCATCTGCATCTTCCTGTAACTTAAGGCTTTCCTCCTCACTGCTAACCACCCAGCCAATCTTTATGTCAAACATACACTTACTTATCACACCTTCCCCACCCTTTACCTAGCCCCTTCCACATTCACATGTATTTTTTTATGAATAACACAACAATAAGGGACACAACACTGATCCCTGGGGTACACCAGGGGACACTGGTCTCCAGTCAAACAAGCAGCCTTGTCCCACCACCCTCTGCGTCCTGCCACTGAGACAATTTTCGTTGTACCTTGTCAAGTTATGCTTCATATTGTGAGGTATTACTTTATTTTGCAATTTCCCAGGTGGAATTTGTTTCAAAGGCATTCCTACAAGACATAACAATCCACCTCCTCAAACTAATGCAGTCAAACCCATTGAATGTGACTTCCTTCTGATAAAGTCATGATAATTATCCCTGATCAAACCTTGCGACTCTGATTGGAGTTCAATTTTCTCCTTCCCTATTTTCTCCAGTAGTTTCCTTAACAGTGATCTAATACTCGCTCGTCTATAGTTCCCTGGTCTACCTCTCCCACCCTTACTGTGAAGTGGAATCGTATTAGCAGTGTTCCAGTTCTCTGGCACCTCCCCTATGGTCCGATTCTAATTAAAATATTCAGTCAGTGTCTTTCCTCCCTTGACCCCAACGGCCATCTGTGATACAACTCATTCAGACATGGAGATTGGTCCAAATTTATACAGAACAAAACCTCAAATCCCTGCTCGTATTTTACATCAATCTGTTCAAGAGCTTCCTAGTCCATCTTCTTGAATTCTGTACCTGCCTCCTCCTTCTCCCAAGTAAAATAGATGTGAAGGTCTCATGTAACAATCCATCCATGTTCTCCAGCTTGACACACAGATTGCCCATTTGGTTTCTAATGGACACTAACTGTTTGCTGATTATTCTCTTCTACGTGTCCGTGTAGAACATGGTGGGATTCTCACTGATCTCGCCAATTTGTACTTCTCCATGTCCCTCTGTTATTCAGTCCCCACTATGTTTCTAAGTTTTACTGCAGTCATCTCTCATGTTTTGAAACTCAGGATCACAGGCTGAGTTTCCACATCAGACAATCTTGCCATTTTAGGGATTAATCTGGATAATCATTTTAGGGATTAATCTGGATGATACCTTTTGCAGTTCTTTTATCGTCAGTGTATTCTTTCTGAGATTGGGACTCCGAACGATACACAATACTCTAAGTTTAGTCTCACCAGCACTTGATACAACTGGTTGACTGCATCCTCTATATTCCAATTAAATTCACAAGAATGTAAACCTAATTTTTACTTTCCATTTGCATATGTTCTTCCCACTACCTCTCGCTTTAACTTTTTTTAATGAGCTTACACTATGAGTTCTTAAAAAAAGAGCTCCTAAATATCTAACTCCACGTTACCCATTGGTTCTTCATTGCCTGAGTCTCCAAGAATCATCTTCAAACCATTCCAAAAATTGTTTGCCACTTCTGGTTTTCCTTTCATCGATACATTGTCACACTCCCCAGTTATGTTATTACGTTCTAACTATCTAGTAGCATGTTCTTTGTAATCGAGTCCAAAGACACCCGAATGCGGATGACAAGTTAACTGGTTTGCAGTTCACCACTCTCCATCTTCATACTTTCATAAACTTTTGGATAATATTTATAATCTTTTCCTTATCCAGATTTCGGGAATGTGTTGGAAAATAAAGTGAAAATCCACCATGCAATCAACATGTCTATTGCTGCTTCCACTGAAATTCTTGTATGAAGTCCATCTAGTCTGTCAGATTTACAAGTACACAAACCAGTTTTCTTTTCAAAGATGATCTTAACAATGATGAGAATGATCT
This sequence comes from Chiloscyllium plagiosum, assembly GCF_037043375.1. NCBI lineage: Eukaryota > Metazoa > Chordata > Chondrichthyes > Orectolobiformes > Hemiscylliidae > Chiloscyllium > Chiloscyllium plagiosum. The sequence continues at coordinate 63,967,049 of NW_028270183.1, read as the reverse complement.
TAGACTTTACTTACACAAGCCTTGGTATTTCTGGAAGAATTTCTGGACATCCTTCCATGAAGATAGATACAAAGAAACTGTTTCTTTTCCCTGCGATTTATCAGTTCTCTGCAATTAATTATCCTGAACGTACACCAACTGTTCCACATTTGACCTTATTCTTGTTTTTTTTTCAAACATTGATAGACTTTTTTTAGCAGTCTTTATGTTTTTCTTTCGTCTGCTTTTTCGCTTTTTGATTTTCTTCTCAGTTTCCTGATCATCCTTTGCTGGGTCCTACATTTCTTTGAATCCACTGGCTTATTGCAACACTTGGCATTTTTCTAAGCTGCCTCCTTTCATCTAATAGGTAGATGAAGGTGGGGTTGAAAGTGATAGTCGGAGAGAAGGGTGGACCAGATTGATAGGAAGGAAGGTGGACACATAGGAACATTCAAAAAGGCGGTGCTGATTTGGGAGGTTGGAGTGGGATCAGGTGGGATTAGGGGAAATTGGGAAATGGGGAAATCCATTGTGATCCCCTGTGGTTGGACGGTCCCAAGCAGAAGAGGAGGCTTTCTTCCTCCAGACTTCTGTTGGCTCAGGTTTGGCGATAGAGCAGGCCCAGTGCCCTCATGTCCTTGGCAGAGTGGGAAGGGGAGTTAAAGTGCTCAACCACATGGCTATGGAGTTGTTCAATGTGGCTGTCCCATAGATGTTCGCTGAAATGATCCACAAAAAGACCTCCTGCCTCGCCAATGTAGAGAAGACCACATTGGTTTTAATGGATGCAGCAGATGAGGCGTTCGGTCTCCCTTAATCATCTATCATTTTCAACCCCACCTTCATCTACTATCGCATTCCCAGCTACCTCCGCTCCCCCTGCCGCATCCCCTTCTCATTTATCTCTCAGCACTCTTGGCCAATAAGCTTCATTCCTAATGAAGGACTTATGCCCGAAACATCGATTTATCTGCTCTTAGTATTCTGCCTGACTGTGTTTTTCCAGCACCGCACTCTTCAACTCTTATCTCCAGCATCTGTAGTCCCACTTCCTCCTCACACCTTCATGGCTTGCATGACTCGGGTTTATAAAGGTTACTTCAAATAAAACAAAAACTTCCGTGTACTCAAACAGCATAAAAGAAAACCAATACATTGTGGTCACTGTTCCCAAACGGTCCTTTCCAGCAAAAGTTTCAATTAGCTCTTCTGATCACTCAACACCAATTCCTAAATACCCTGATCTCCAGCTCAGTGCTCGACATAATGTTAAGGCAAACCATCTCACACGTGGTCACGAAATCCATTTTTTCCCAGCATCAGCATTAAGTTGGGTTAACACAGTTTGGATATAATGTAAACAGCAAATTATTACTGAAGTACCCACAAATGTGTATATCTCATTTCCTGTTTTATAACATGTCCAGCATTCGTATCGCAGCTTTCACTTTGATATATAACTCCCATCAATGTTTGCTCCTCATTGCTGTTTTTGCACTCCACCTTACTAGATTCTGTAGAATCTGAGTTACGTGGGCCCTGGGGAGACTAATGCGAGAGATCATCTCACCACATCATTTATGATCCTCTCAAACTTTAATTTCTCCAGATCTCCCGTTATGCTGATGGAGTAGAGAAGGACAATGATCTTCCAAAAATGCTCTGTATTCCGCCAAAGAGCTGAGACAGCTCTAACCTGGGTGGGAACCTTAAAGCAGGCTGGTAAAGTGTTACTGCTGCTGTACAGGGTCTTAGTGAGATCACATCTGGAGTAGTGTGTACAGATTCAGCCTCTTCAGTGAAGAAAGGATGTTTTAAATTGGACGGAGCGCAGAGGTGGTTCCCTCAACTCATTCCTGCAATGAAGGTGCGAGCTTATAATGGAAGGATGATCAGGTAGACCCAGTAGCCATTGGAGTTTACAAAAATTAAAGATGATCTTAGTTGAACATAGTGAAGTGAATTACACAGATAGTGGAGGAACCATTCCGTTCTCTAGCCTGTCACACAGGAACAACAGGAGCATATTCAGGCCTTCGAACCTGTTACACCAAAACAGGATGAGACTATTTAGCCCCTGGAGCCTGATATACATTTACAGAAGGAGGGCAATCAACCACTCGAGCCTCTGCTGCACCAGTATCCTGTTTAACAGCAACAGGATCAGTCCATTCAGCCTCCTCAAGTCTGTAACATAGGAACCGGAAGAGGTCACACATTGACTGGAGATTGTTACACTGGGATAACAGGAGGCCATTCAAACCCACCGAGCCTATTTCAGGGGAATTGGATAAGGATAAAAACTATCTGAGACTTCTTTCATGAGAAAGGAAGAGGTAATTTAGACACGTGATTGTTGTATGGGAAGAAGAGAAGACCAATCACTCCCTCGGTCCCATCTCCGGGATACATGAGGAGACCATTCAGTATTTCCACCTGTTATGGAGAAGTATGAGAAGACCCATCAGCCCTTCAAAGTTATACAGCAACAGGAAGATTCCATAATCTCCCAATCCTCTAAAGCATCAACAGGAGGAGGTCATTCGGGCATTGGAGATGACAACATGGGAACACCAGAAAGACGTCGGCCCATCGAGTGTGTGCACCAGCAGGATGATGAGTCCATTCAGCCACACATGGCTCTTACACAGCAATTGGAGCAGATCTCTTAAAAACGTGTGTCCATTAAAAAGGAATTCAAAGAAAACGCAAAGGGTTTCGAAAGGGAAGAACTTATAATAATGGTCTACATTAGGGACTAAAGTGTAACAATAAACTATTGTAATTTAAGGCAAATGGTTAGAGTCCATTGTTCAGGACATTTGCAAAGTTAAACCACAATTCGTCAGAGTCAACATGTTTTTACGAATGCTAAATCGTGTTTGAATTGTTTGCTTGAGTTATTTGAAGATGTCCCAAACAAGGTGGATCGTGGGAATCCTGGAGATAGAACACATCTGGTCTTCCTGAAGGCATCGGATATGTCGCTCCTCCAAAGAGTAAATGATAAGATCAGATAACATGGGTTTAGGAGTAATTTATTAGCTTGGATGGAGGATTGGTTAACCAACAAAATGGAGTCAAATGGAATAAATGCGTCATTTTCTTTTGGCAAATGCAATTTGTGGGGTGCCATTGATTTCAGTTCTCATGCCTCAACCATTTGCGATCGATGTTATTACTGTACTCGGTTGATGGGATAGAAAATACGATACCACATTTTCAGATGACACTAACATTGGTGGGAAATTACTTCGGAATGATGATGCAAGAGATTTTAAAATTATATGGATAGGTTGGGTGAACGGGCAAGGAAAATTAAAGCGAATAAATATGGAGCTAATGAAGTTGGCCAGTGTAATAGAAAGACAAATTATTATCTAAATGGAGAGAAAGTTCAAAGTGCTGAGGTGTAGGGGGATCTGGGTGTCTGCTTGCATATCATAGAAAACCTGCCTGCGGGTACTGCTAGTAATGAGAAATGCGAGCATAATTTCAGTGTTTATTTATAAAAGGATCGAGTAGAAAGGTAGGGAGTGATGGTGTAGCTATGCAAGGCATTAGTGAGGCTGTAACTGGAGTACAGTTTGGGTGGTTTTCAGAATGAGGTATTTCTTTTGGAGGCAATTCAGAACAGCTTCATTAGATTGATTCCATATTTGAAGTGTTTGTCTTATGAAGAGAAATTGAACAGATATACAGATGCTGAGTTTGATGATGTCGCTGTGATAAGCAAGAGATTAAATTATCAAGAGAAGGTGTAGAGTCTGCAAATAGATTCAGAGAGGTAAAGATAATAGATAATAGTTTGGCAGGTGGAATTTAAGATGATATAACCTGTCATTTCATTTTCAGGAATAATGGAAAGCAATATTTTACTGAAATGGAGAGGGATTTCAGGACTTAATGATACTGTGTACTGGGGGGTTCACTCAGATCCGTTCAGACATGGGAGGTTTTGCTCCATCCCTGCTCGTAGACGCTGCAAGTGACCCGATTGCTTTCCGTACACATGGAATACTTTGATGTGATTGATTGGTGGTGGGGATGGTGTTTTGAAATGTACATCAAGGGGACGGTCTTTATCCAAGATATGTTCATTTCTTTCTACGTGGAGACCCGATGACGATGGGAATGGCTTACTGCTTCTGAATGGAGAGGCCATGACTGCTGCCAGGACAGGGGGTATTCACCAACATGATGTACTGTGATGGGCAGACTGTAACGTTAATAGAGAGAGAGCTCCTTCAGTTCCTCTACCTCTCCCCATTGACATGGGTACTCTGCAGATGCCACGTACACCCGCGGTAATCCCACTATACTGGATACACCCGGCAGCTCCCTGCTGTCGGAGAAACAATCTATTTAACTCATCCATCATATATATCCTCCATCACCGAATGGTGACATTGATGTTGAGATACTGGGAAATGATGGATATGTCACCAAGACCTGCCTGGAAAGTTCTGGATTATAGAAGCTGAATGAAACAGTGACCCTCACAGCCACTGTAAGCACCATCCTCCTCCTGGTGTGAAGCTGCAGTTCGTGTTGAAAGAGATGACACCATTCTATGACCAGCTCCTTGTTCAGTCAGGGCCTATCACACTCTGGTCCTGGGTTAAGTGGAGATTGGGAAGCTGTTCCTGGAAAACCCGGGGTGGATACAGCAGATCCCTTTCCCCGAACACACACTCACTCCGTGGTTTCAGAGCTTCCCCTCTCTGCAGCCTCTGTTCCATTGGTTGTTCATGTTGCAGACCCAGATGCTGTAACTACAGTCCCCATGCTCCATCCAGAGTTGGGTCCCCAAAATCCTCAGGTATCCCTGAATGTCTGAGGCAACCTACAGCAAAACTTCCAGCAAATCATCCCCTGCCCCTCCACTAAACTTTCAATTACAGGAGCCACTCAGAAACCCCTCGGTACAAGTGTTGTGGACCAGGCCATATCCCCGCAAAATATTTTAAGAAGGCCGCTTAGATCCAAACGTTTACTTATTTTGAATATAGATGGAAAGTGTGCCTTACAGATATGTTGTGACTGATCAAAGCAGTCAACATTAACCAAATATAATCTATTGAAATGCTTTAGTTAAAATACAGTTTTGGGATGGCTTATACGTTGGAACACTTACACAAACAATAGATACCGTACCTTCTTGATTTACACCGCTTGGCACAAAGATAAATTCAAATACAGATCCTTACAGCAGTTTTCCAATCCAGGAGAAATCAACATCAACAGAGATCTCAGAGAAAAGCAGCTAGGGATCATGTAATACATCTTCCAACCAATTTGGGATCCCCAGCAGCATCTGAATGCTTCAGCTAAAAACAAAATGAGAAACCTGGTCTGGGAAAGCTGGCCACTGCCCTTTCATTGTTATAACCGTTTTAATGAAACCTAAAGGCTTTCTCAGTTATTTACTTCAACTGTTTTCCGACAGCAGTTCTGCACCTCTGCCTTTAAAACCTCTCCTCAAAAAAAAGCCCAAGAGAAAATAACTTTTCTATAGTGACAGTATTCTCACAACTCCACCTTTAATAAAATAATCCATCAATATACAAAGGTGGATTCATTTTAGACCTCCTTGACTTCTCTATTTTAGACTGAAATGCATATACATTACATTGACTGTGAGCATACAAATGTTCACAACTAGTTTCGATTTCAATCATTTTGCTCCTGCCACAGAATGCCTTTGTCTTTCTTCATCCAAGTCTCCACAACGTGTCAAAACGAAGGTTTTCTCGCCTTGTCACCTGTATAATTTCAAACTGAATGGCAGCAATAATTAGCTCAATCGAAACAGACTGATATTTTTCTCCCTAAACTTCTCCACAAACTTTAAGGGGTTACGATCAGTGATAAAGATTTGCCTCATGTATGTTATTCGCAATTTAAATGCTGAAATGTTGTAACGCCAACACCAAACTCAAAACCTCCTTACCTATTGTGGAATAAGTATGTTGGTGTTTCCTCAAGACATTCCAACCACACGTCACGTAATGGAGCACTTCTCATCTCTCCAATACTCCTTCTGAATGACATAGCTCCTCATGTCTCAGCATAAAAGAGTTACGTACTTCTGTACCTCTTAATGCTCTAATCTCTTTACCTGCTACTCCTGGCCTATGCCAGTAAGCCTTACTCTCACAGGTTTTAAGAAGATCTGGCACATTCTTCTCAATCTCTCACAGAAACCAAACTTTGATTTCTGAACTCAATCATCATCATCAGACATTTCAGCTTCTAATCTTGCCGTTGTAACTCTCTGCACTTACACACGAGTTCTAACGACTGCAGGAAGTGACTTGTTGAACTTCTCCAAAATAAGAATCTCTCTAACAGTGTAATAGGTTTGCTCTGTTTTTAATACCCTTCCCCACCTTTCAAAATTACTTTGTTTGATCCTTTCAAACTCAATGTTCATTTAACCAGGGACCGTTTTTTAGAATCCTGAAACGCTGTCTGCAGGCTTCTCGCACAAGGTAATATGCACTTCAGATGGCTTTCTTCACCACCTCATACTGGCCAGATTCCGTCTCCAATCGGGATGCAAATACCTATCAGCTTTGTTTGGATCAACTAAATCCACATGGTCACTAAGCACTGCATTTGTTTAGCCACTTTCTCAAGTGAAATTCAAAAGGCTTTCCCATCCTTCTCATCAAATTTAGAGAATGCTTGAGTGTATTTAAACAGAACCCCATCAGGCCATTGGCTACTATAGGATTGCTCAGGCTCACTAACCTACTCATCCTGCCGACCGTCTACCTTCACCTCCGCCCTCTATGTGAACTTTCCTCTCTAATTGCTAACTTTTGAAGTTGGAACTCACGGCTTTTCTTCTCTCATTTTCTCTCGTTCTTCTTCATTTCCTTTTCTTTTATTTCAATTTTTCATCATAATCAAACTCTTTCAATTCCTTCTCATATTCAAAGTGCTTCATTTGAAATTGAATTCCAGCCATTTCCAAAGTATCGGGTGGCGGTTCCACCAAATATAAATGCCGAGCTATAGCTGTAATTATCTCTCATTTTCTCACAGACAAACAGAACCCCAACTCCAGCTTATCTGTCAATTCAGCTTTGCATTCATTATCTTTTGTAAAACCCCCAACTTCACTCCTTCCACACCCAGAAAACTCTTAGTGACTGAAAGAATCTTTATACACAAAATACTGTTTAAACCAACAGAATTCAACATCTGGAACCAAAGACACTAACAGCTACCTTACACGACCTTTGAACCCAATAGCCTCCTGGTGTATATTCTCCAGTGTCTGCATGGGCTTATTCTGGATTCTCTGGTTTCCTCCCACAACCCAAAGATGTGCATGTCAGGTGTATTGGCCATGCTAAATTGTTCATAGTTTTCAGGGATGTGTGGGTTAGGTGCCTTGGGATAAATGTGTAATAAGAGGGTAGAGGAATGGGTCTAGGTAGGTTACTCCTCGGTGGGTTGGTGTGGACTTGTTGGGTCGAATGGCCTGTTTGCACACTGTAGGGATTGTAATTCTAAACCCAATTTAGTATTATCGATTTAGAACCAGACAAGAGTCCACAGTTTGCTATAGACCAACCAGACTGCCTCAAACTAATTTAAGAGGGTAGCTTGGATGGCAAACCTTTCTTATTTTAAAGGTAAATGGGAAATGGGTGTTCCAGGTGTGATTCTACTAGTCAAACCACTCACTGTTATGCAAAACACAATATATTTAAACACTCCAATGAAAATCCATACAAAATGAAGAGAAATTTAGAATAACTTAACTATTGGAAACGTTAACTGAATGATGGATACAGTACCTTCACAAATGAATTGTTCCAAATTATTAATATCACCTAAACAGAGGGTGGCATGGTGGCACAGTGGCTAGCACTGCTGACTCACAATGCCGGAGGGACCCGGGTTCAATTCCCACCTCAGGCGACTGACTGTGTAGAGTTTACACATTCTCCCCGTGTCCACGTGGGTACTCCGGTTTCCTCCCACAGTCCAAAAATGTGCAGGTTAGGTGAAGTGGCCATGCTAAATTGCCTGTAGTGTTAGGTGAAGGGGTAAATGTAGGGGAATGGGTCTGGGTGGGTTTCTGTTCGGCGGGTCGCTGTGGACTTGTTGGGCCGAAGGGCCTGTTTCCACACTGTAAGTAATGCAATCTAATCTGAACTCCCCTCCCCTTTGGTTAAAACAAAAGAGCATTCAGATATGCAGTCTTCCAATTTAGGAGGAAACAGTATCAAGTGAGGTTTCAGAGAGACTAGCATCAAGGGATAATTTACTAAAACTTTCAACCCTTCTGGGACCCCAAGCACCTAGTAACTGTTACATCTACAAGCAAAAAACTGGAAAGCCTGTCTGTGCGAGATGGCCATTGTTACTACTATTTATGTAAAAACACTAAAAGCCTCATGAGTTGTTTACTTGAGCCGTTTTCAGTCGGCAGTTTGGTGTTTAAGATCTCTTTTTTTTTAAAAAAAAGGAGAAAATAACTTTTAAAAAAAAACAAAAGTGACAGCATTATCATACAATTTAGATGCCTGGTCCTTTACTCAAGGGGCTTCCTCGTGTTACTGATAGCAAGATCTCCTGAGAGGGGCAAACACAGGCACAGACCAAGTTACAAGGATGTGTCTCATGACTTCTGAAAGACGCCTGCTCATGGATTATCATATGGGACATACCGGGAAGGGAACAACAACTTGACACATCCCATTTCATTATTTCTGAGCTACACAATGCCAGCCCTCGATACACTAGGCAGCCAAAACCCAAGGCCAGGGTGTGATACTGAGGGACAGAGAGATTCACATTAAAGAAAGAAACAGACAGTTAATTAACTGAAAATATGTTGTGAAAATATGGGGAAAAAGACAGGGCAGTGGGACTAACTGGAGAAGTGAGATCTTCGTGTTCAAGATAGAGACCCGTGAATAACACTGCTGGAGCAGAGAGGAAAACAGTAATTGAATACCTTCATTGATGTAGTTAGTAGTGGTCTGGATAGTGAATATCTGGATTCAGAGTTTCAGGAGGAACAAAAATAGTGAGTAGAAGTGTAGACTATATGAAAGAACAGTAATACAGTCATAATTGGTTTATATAAAACAAAATCTGGACAGTGACACTTACTAGGAACACCAACGATCGCCAGGAAGGGATAATAGAAGTATTGAATAATGAGAAGAGCGTAATAGATTCGCGATGATAATGACAACCGATCAAGTGCAGAAAGATACCAAACATAATTGGACAAGCGCCTGTCTATTGTTGGAATATTCCAGTCTAATATTCTCAGATTCTGGTCCATTGTTGAAACATTCCAGTCTAATTTTCGCATATTCTGGTCCATTGTTAGAATATTCTAGTCTAGTGTTCTCAGATTCTGATCTCTCCTCCCCTTTCTCTGGATCTGCTGATCCCTGTCAGTGCTATCGGTGATGCTCCCGCTCATGTTATGGGATAACACAATGAACGGCGCCCATTTATCATTAAAAGATGGAAACCCTCCACTGGCATAATTAGAATCCGTCGAGACTGGCATTAATCACAGTCACTGAACAAATAGGCTCAGTTAACCAGTTCCATGCATCACTTTTCATAACACTATAATAGGGAACATTTACTGGGTTTGGATGGAATGGATGGGTTGCTGAGGGTTGGTCCATATACCTTTCAATATTTTAAATCTTTTTTGCCTTGTATATGAGAGTATTAACAGAACACTGCAGGGCTCTATATATGTTCCACTCTGTTTATGAAAGGAAGCAGTTATAAAATAACAGATCGGCTGCATAAAAAAATCGCCTGGGCAAGTTATAGATACCTCAATACAAAGTCCGGTACTTATTGACAAGTGTGAGGCTACTCCTGGTTTTAATGCCCTGCTATCAAATCCTTTCATAACCCTGAGACAGAGCATTGAGACTGCTGCTCAGGAAAAGGCTGAAGCAATTCTTTCCCTATGGACCACTTACAAAGGGATAAGAGAAGACCATTCATCTCATATTAGCCTGTTGCTACTTGAAAGGTGGAAAGCTGGAATATTGGCATATTTTCTCAAAAGAATCATTCAGAACAAAGGGATGTGTCGTTGCAGCTGCATGAAGTGTTACTGAGAACGCACCTAGAGTACATTGTGTTGTTTGTCTTTCTGTAACTGAGAAGGAATGGGCCTCCATTAGATACAGTTTACCGGCTGCTCATTATCCATGGGTTGCTGTATCATTTAATGTCTCGGGTCTGTTACGCAGGGAAAGGAGGAGGCCATGAAGCCTCTCGAGTCTATTACAGAGGGACAGGAGGAGGCCATTCAGCCTCTCAAGCCTGTTCCAGAGGGGCAAGAAGTGTCTATTTAACTTTTCAAATCTGTTACGCATAAATATTAGTTTTACAGTAGTTGTGAAATAGGAAAGACCTGATGTAAACATTAAAGTTCTAACTTTGAACAAGGCCAATTTTGAAAGTGTTAGGAGAGCCCTGTGAAAGGCTGGCTGGGATACCCTATTCACAGGTAAAGGGATGGTTGGAAAATGCAAGGCCATCAAAACTTGGTTTCAGAGAGTCCAAGTGCTCCTATTAGTGAGATGGGCAAGGTTGGTGGGTGCAGGGAGTGCTGGATGGCTAGATATATTGATGTCATGGTCAAAGTAAGGAAGGAGGCACATGTCAGGTAAACAGAGCTGAGATCAAGTGGATCCCCAGTGGAGGAAAAATGCAGTAAGTGTATAGTCAATGTGCAAATCGGGCCAGAAAAATGTGGACATGAGATGGCTTTAGAAATAGGGTTAACGAGGCATTGAAGAAATTCTGCAAATCCTTTGATGGCAAATGATTAACTAGTGAGAGAATAGGGCCTCTTAAAGCTCAGTAAGTCTATCGATGTGTGGAACCACACGAGATGGGAGGGATTAGAAACAAGTTTTTCTCCTCAGTATTTAATGTGGAGGGGGTTAGAAGAGCTGGAGAATTAAGAAATATATAGTGATATCTTGAAAAGTATCTGTATTACAAAGAGGTGTAGGACATTTTAAAATATGTAAATATGAGCAACTTCCTGGGAACTGATCAGTTGTATCCCAAAAGTATGTGGGAAGCTAGAAAAGGGATTGCTCAGCGTTTTGCTGATATATTTGTATCATCGATTTCTACAGGTGATGTGTCAAAAGACTGAAGCCTGCTAACCTAATGTCATTATTTAAGAAAGTAAGGAAAAAACAAGTAACTATAGATCGGTGAGCCTGACGTCAATGGTGACTAAATTGTTGGAGGGGGTTTTGAGGGAAAGGATGTATATGCATTTGGAAAGACAAGGACTTAAGAGGGCTTTGTATATTGGAGATCAGTTCTCACTGACTCGGGGGATTTGTTTTGAGGAAGTAATGAAGATGATTGATGAAGGCAGGAGAGTGGATGTTGTCTTTATGGAATTCAGTAAGAAAACCAAAATGTTCTGCATGGTAGACTGGTTAGCAAGGTTAGACTGCCTGGAATCCAGGGAGAGCTCGCCATTTGGATCCAACATTTTGTTTAATATTGGAGACAGGGCGTGACAGTAGATGTTTGTTCATGAAATGTGACTAGTGGCGTGCAGCAAAGATGAATAATGAGTCCACTGCCTTTTGTCACTTATACAAATCATTTGCACTTGAGTATATGAAGTATGGTCAGTAAGTTTGTAGATAATTCCAAATTTGGTGGTGTATTCTGCAGTGAAGAATGAACTCTCAGACTATAATGGGAGCTTGATTAGGTCAGCCGAGGGATGGCAGATGGAGTTACATTGAGATAAATGTGAGGTGTTGCATTTTGGCAAGACAAATCAGGGCAAGAAATGTAGGTAGGGTTCTGTCAGAAGTTGCCACTCAAAGAGAACTCCATTGAAATTATAGAATCCCTACAGTGAGGAAACAGGGCATTTGGCCCATCGAGGCCACCCCTCTAAATAGTATCCTACTGGAAAAACCCCTACCCTATACCTCTGAGCCTGCATTTCCCATGGCTAATCCACCTCGCCCACACATCCGTGGGTACTTGGGGCAATTTAGCATGTCCAATCTACACTTGCCTGAATATCTTTGTACTGTGGCAGGAAAACGTAGCACCCGGATGAAACGCACGCAGACACGGGGAGAATGTGCAAATTCCACACAGGCAGTCATTCAAGGATAGAATTAAACCCAGATCGCTGTGCTGTGAGGTAGCAATGCTAGCCACTGAGCTCCTGTGTCACCTTGTGGTGCAGGTTCTGTGTTCCTTGAAAGTGCCGTCACAGGTAGACAGCGCAGTGAAGAAGGCACTTGGTGATCTTCCCTTTATTGGTACGTACTTTGAGGCTCTGCGTTTGCATGACATGTTGCACCTGTCCAGGACATTGGTTTGGCCGCTTTTGTAATATTGCTATTAATTCTAGTCTCCCTGCTGTCGGAAAGATATTGTCAAACTTGAAAGGGTGCAGAAGAGATTTAAAAGAATGTTGCAGATGTTGGAGGGTTGGAGTTACAGGGAGAGTTTGAATAGGCTGGGACTATTTTCAAGTGTTGAGGCTGAGGGGTGACCTTAAAGAGGTTTATAAAATCATGAGGGGAATAGATAAAGTAAACAGTCAATGCCTTTACCCAAGGATATGAGAGTCGAAAATTACAGGAAAAACGTTTAAGGTGAGAGGGGAAAGATTTATAAAGGGAAATGAGGTACAACACTTTCAAAGAGAGACTGCTGTGTTTATGGACTGAGCACCCAAAAGAGGTGGGTGGAAGCCGGCACAGTTACATCATTTAAAAGGCATTTGAATGGGTACGTGCATGCGAAGTGTTTAGAGGGAGATGGGCCAAGTGCTGGCAAGAGGGACGAGATTAATTTAGGATATTTGGTCAGAATGGACGACTGGATCGAAGGGTCTTTTTCCATGCTGTACCTCACTGAGACTCTGTTTACTTTTGAGTGTATAACACAGGAACAGGAAGAGGCTATTAAGGTTCTGAATTCTGTCAGTCAGCTTGTTTGCTCAATTACTGAGAGTCAAATACAAAAATACATCATTCAGATTTTGATGGTGTTTTACAGAAACAGGAGAAAGGCTTTTAGTCAAGAGAAGCTGAAAGGAATGTGAAGAGACCATTCAGGCCCTCAACTCCATTCCACAGAAGCAGCAGGTGAGCACAGAGCGATTGGAGCCTGTTAGTCAGTAGTAAGAGGAGAACATCTATTTTCACAAACTTGGGATCAGGGGGCATCACTCAGTTGCTCAAGACTGGGACACAGGAACAGGAGGCAGTCACTCAACAGCTCGAGACTGGGACACAGGAACAGGAGGCAGTCACTCAACAGCTCGAGACTGGGACACAGGAACAGGAGGCAGTCACTCAACTGCTCGAGACTGGGTCACAGGAACAGGAGGCAGTCACTCAACTGCTCGAGACTGGGTCACAGGAACAGGAGGCAGTCACTCAACTGCTCGAGACTGGGTCACAGGAACAGGAGGCAGTCAATCAACTGCTCGAGACTGGGTCACAGGAACAGGAGGCAGTCACTCAACTGCTCGAGACTGGGACACAGGAACAGGAGGCAGTCACTCACCTGCTCGAGTCTGGGACACAGGAACAGGAGGGTGTCATTCAACTGCTCGAGACTGGGACACAGGAACAGAGCACAGTCATTCAACTGCTCGAGACTGGGACACAGGAACAGGAGGCAGTCACTCAACTGCTCGAGACTGGGACACAGGAACAGGAGGCAGTCACTCGCCTGCTCGAGACTGGGACTCAGGGACAGGAGGCAGTCACTCAACTGCTGGATACTGGAACTCAGGGACAGGAGGCAGTCGCTCAACTGCTCGAGAATGGAACACGGTAACAGGAGGCAGTCACTCAACTGCTGGAGACTGGGACACGGTAACAGTCGGCAGTCACTCAACTGCTTGAGACTGGAACACGGTAACAGGAGGCAGTCAATCAACTGCTCAAGACTTGGACACGGTAACAGTCGGCAGTCACTCAACTGCTCGAGACTGGGGAACAGGAGGCAGTCACTCAACTGCTCGAGACTGGGACACAGGAACAGGAGGGTGTCATTCAACTGCTCGAGACTGCTCACAGGAACAGGAGGGTGTCATTCAACTGCTCGAGACTGGGACTCAGGGACAGCAGGCAGTCACTCAACTGCTCAAGATTGGGACACAGGAACAGGAGGCAGTCACTCAACTGCTCGAGACTGGCACTGGGAAATCTGAAGGCTTGTGAGGCCCCAGGATCCTGTTACGTAGGGACAGCAGGAGGTGACTCACTCCCCACCAGCTTTGGACACTGGGAAAGGAGGGGAGTTTGCCTGTTGCAAGCAGAATTAGATGAATAAGTTGCATTCTTGGGTCCACACAATCCTTCCCCACCATTCACTAAGACCACGGCTGATCTGATAGTGATTCCCTCATGCTATTATACGGAGACCCCCTCTCAGTAGCCTCTGCTTCATTTGTTAGTCATGTTGCAGACCCAGATGCTGTAACAACAGTCACCATGACTCATCCAGAGGGTCGGGTCTAATCAGATGAGTCAGGATTTGAAGGGTCCAATCACAAGAGTGAAAACATAAAACATAACATTGCCAGATGTTTAGTTCTCTCACATTCACAATCCAAATCACAAAACCAGCCCATCAATTATAATTTCAGTATGGAGCACTGTGCAGATCCAGCTAGCGAACAGCTGAATGCAACCCAGCAATGCCCAGAGTGGAACTCTGTGCAGCACACACCAATACTTGATCTTTAATCCTGGGCTAAATGTCCAGCGTGAAAAGCTGTGCAGACCGCACTGGTACATTCATATATAACCCCAGGCTGTTGCATTGTTCGGTAACACTGTGTTAGATCGCTGCCCATTGTGGGGAAACTTGCAGTGTGGGGAAACTTACAGTGGGTGTGAAAATCACTGGAAGGGAGAGATGTAAATTGAAACAGTTTCAATATTAATAGTTCCGATTCAGGCCCATACCACTCCCGTATTTAAAGATGAAATAACTGAGATACTGTTGAGTGAGAGTTTGTGGATGGTGCAAAGAAGTAAGAGGGGGATGGTGATGTTATCGTGGTTGCACTTTAAGCCTCCAAATAATCAATGGGAATTGGAGAAACAAATATGCAGGGAGGCTGGGGAGAATTGCAGGAGCAAAAGGATTGTCATAATAGGTGATTTTAATTATGCTAACATAGACTGGGACTTCCAGAAGGTTCAGGACTTAGATGGAAAGAAATTAGTTAAGTGTGTTCAGGAAAGATTTCACAAGCAGCATATAGAGGGTCCTACTCGGGAAGGGACAAACTCGACCTACTGTTGAGACATAGGGCAGGATAGGTGACGGAGGTAAAGTGGGGGAGCATTTTGGGAACGGTGACTATTATTGTATTAATTTTAAAATAGTTATGGGAGGTACAGAATTGGTCCACAGGTTCAAGCCAATGCTATCTCATAGCCCCTTTTCACCCTCCTGATTTCCTTTTTAGATTAGATTAGATTACTTACAGTGTGGAAACAGACCCTTCGTTCCAACAAGTCCACACCGCCCCGCCGAAGCGCAACCCACCCATACCCCTACATCTACCCCTGACCTAACACGACGGGCAGTTTAGCATGACCAGTTCGCCTGACCTGCACATCTTTGGACTGTGGGAGGAAACCGGAGCACCCGGAGGAAACCCACACAGACACGGGGAGAACGTGCAAACTCCACACAGTCAGTCGTCTGAGGCAAGAATTGAATGCGGGTCTCTGGTGCTGTGAGGCAGCAGTGCTAACCACTGTGCCATCGTGCTGCCCACAGTCCTTCTTCAGTAAACTCCTGTATCCCTTGTGTCTCTCCAGAGATTCCATTGATTCCTGCTGCCTGAACCTGAGCCACGCCTCCTTTTTTGCTGGTTAGAGCCTGATTATCTCTTGTCATCCAGGGTTCTCTCTTCTTGCCTCACTTTCCCTTCACCCTCACAGAAACATATAGACCTTGAACTCGAGCTATCTCACTTTTAAAGGCCTCCCACTTACCAGAGATCCTTTTGCCTGGAAACAAGCTACTTCAATCAACCTTTGCAAGTCCCCTGTCTAATTCCAGCTTGAATCTGTGGACCAATTCTGTGGATCCAAAGATGTGCTTTCAGTATAGTAAAGGAAAAGAATTACTAGAGAGAAAATAGGACGGCTTAAAATCCAAAGTAGTCATTCTTGTGTAAAACCACAAGAGATGGGCGAGGTCCTCAATTTCCCTTCTTGTGTTTACCATGAAGAGAGACATGAAGATCATTTACCTTTGGGGTGGGGGTTAGGTGTCATATCTTGGTACCGTTCATATCACAGTAGAGTTGCTGTTGGACATATTAGAACGCATAAAGTCAGATAAATCTCTTGGTCCTGAACAGATATATCTAAGAGCACTGCAAGAGGCGAGAGAAGACAGGTCAGGGGCCAAGGTCCAGGAAGACTGAGCAGTAGTAAATGTTGTGCCCTTTTTCAAGAATGGCTGCAAAGAAAAGCCTGGGAAATACAGACCAGTAAGCTTCACATCTGTTTTCAGTAAACCACTTGAGAAGGTTCTGAGAGATAAGATATGTATGCATTTGGAAAAACAGAGTTTGACTTGGAGCAATCAGCATAGCTTTCTGCATGGTTGATCAGGCCATACAAATTTTGTTCGAGTTTTTTGAGGAAGTGACCAGGAAGGTTGACGAGGGCAGGGTGGTGGGCATATTCTATATGGATTTCAGTAAAGCCTTTGATAAGGTACCACATAGTAGGCTGCTCGAGCAGGTTCGATCGCATGGACTCCAAGATAATCTGGTAAATTGGTGACAGAATTGGCTTGGCGTTAGGAAGCAAATGGCTATGGTGGAGGTATGTTGTCGGACTGGAGGCCTGTGACTAGTGGAGTGCCTCAGGGGTCGGTCCTGGGCCCATTGCTGTTTGTTATCTATATCAATGATTTGGACGAGAGTGCACAACACAAGGTTAATAAGTTTATAGATGACACTAAAATAGGAGGCATCCAGTGAGGAACATTATCAGAAATTGCAGCAGTACCTTGAGCAACTGGAGAAGTGGGCTGAGAAATAGCATGTGGAGTTTAATATAGATAAGTGTGACGTCTTGCATTTTGGAAAGTCAAATCCAGGTAGGAGTTTAGTGATGAATGAGAGGGCCTTAAGTAGTGCAGTGGATCAAAAGGACGTTGGAGATCATGTGCACGGTTGTCTGAAATTTGAGTCACAGATACCCAGGACAATGAAGAAGGCTGTTGGCACACTGGCCTACATCAGTGCATTGAGTATAGAAGTTGGGACATTATGTTGCAGTTGTACAGGGTGTTGGTAAGGCTGCAGTTGGAGCATTGGTTTCAGTTTTGTTCTCCTTGCTGTAGAAAGGATATTATTGAATTAGAAAGAGTGTAGAAGGAATTTCAGAGATGCTTCCTGAGCTAAAGAGTTTAAGTTTTAGGGAGATTATGGACAGGTTAGAACTTATTTCTTTACAGCCTAGGAAACTGAAGGGATACATATAGAAGTGTAGATCTTAGCAAATTATGAGAGACGTGCATAGGGATGAATACTTCAAGTGTTTTCGCAAGGTTGGGGAATCGAGGACGAGAGGACATCTGTTAATGTTTCGAGAGGAATAAAATAAAAAATTAACTCGTAGGGGCAACTCTTTTACACACATAATGGTACACATATGCACTGAGCTGTCAGTGGAAGTGGTTGAAGTGGGTACAATAACAACATTGGAAAGGCACTTGGACAAATACACAGATAGGAAAGGATTAGAGGATAAAGAGCAAGGGCAGAGAAATTGGATGAGTGTGGATGGACATTTTGTTCGACATGAAACATCTGGGCCAAAGGGCCTGTTTCCGTCTGTAGAACTGTATGACTGTAAATACGTGTGTTTTGGGATAGAGACAGGGAGGGGGAGACCGAGTAAAAATGTCATGGAAAGATATGTTCACTGGTTCCAGAATGCTGAAATGAAGCCATTTCGATTGTGTCATGCAACACGGTCAGTATTATGAAGAATTATGAGTAAATGGTATATTCGTGTGAGTTCAGGCGATGGAGAGTTTTGAATGAGCATTTGTCCTGTAGCTTTGCAACTGGGAGGGAGAACCGCAGAGTCTTCGACACATTGAGCTGTGAAAAACAGTAATTTGTCTCAAATTCATTTTCATTGAGTGTGACAGAGGGATTGTTTGTACGAAGCTGAGCTAAATTCCTGGTGCTATCTTATCGAACTCACCTCATAAGCTACCCTCCCCACCCCATGGTGTCCCTCTTATTCAATACCAGCCCGATTCTCCCACCCATCATGACTGGAGGTACACACAGTCGCCCGTGTGCCCCTGGATATTCCGCGATCCCTGGCACTGGTGCCATCTTTAAAACGCTAAGGGGCACACGGTTGAGCTTTCTCAGGTTGGTGCTGCCCTGCACAGATTACCCCGAGCATGGCATATAAGGGACAATTACACCACGGTTTGTTGACAGAGCACGGCAGGCATAGTGGATGGACTAGTACAGAGGGGGACCTTTCACTTACCAGAGGGGGCCATACCACCAGACCTACCGAGCATGGTCTGTGCTCACCACCCAGCTCAATGCAGTATCTGCAGTCTAAAGAAATATCCAGCAATACAGGACACGCATCAATCACCTTCCCCATTCTGTCAGGGTAAGGGTCACCGTATTCTCTCTGTTCCCTCACAGTCACTGTATATCTGTATAGCACTGACCCCCATCAAGGCTCATGCTCCAACACGCTCACTGCAGCGCCTTCTCTCTCTCTCTCTCTCGTTTTCAATTCCCCCCGTCACGACAGTTATAGAATATTCTGGAGAATGCCGATTATGGAGAATTCCGGATAAAGTTCCAAATAATTCCCAGTTTCAAGAAACTGGCAGTGCCCCAGTGTGTAACGCATAAGAGGAAGGAGTAGAGATGTACATTTTTCAAATCACACACAATTCAAACCACGCTGAGGTCATTCAGCCCTTCAAACTTGCTATAGCATTTAATAAGGTCCGGCTGACCTGATGGTTTTCTCAGCTCCATGTTACAGGAACTTTCAGTCATTCAACTCCCTGGGTTCCTGTCACTGACCAGACGACACTCAAGCACTTTTACCCCAGTTTTCTTCTAGCGTCTGTTCGAGGGCAATTCCCATGGAATGCACTCTCCTAACAATATATTCCATCAGCTATATACTTTCATGCAACTGTCAGCATGCTTTCCACAGACCAAACAAAAATCTACACATTTTTTTGTTATAGATGTCCAATCACACTTAGTAATTCTGGTTATTTCACTTGACTCACCTTAATAATATTAAATCAAACACAGCTTCTAAGCTGTCTTGTTATAATATACAATTTCGAGCAGAGAACATTTTTACCCTCAGCCGGTATTTTGACCGTTATCTGAATTGCAGCCTTTTCATTCTTATGAAAGTTTCTCTTGCCCTTTGCCTGTGACTGTTTCTGTCTGTAACAGTTGCTCTGTCGTCCCTCAGTTGGCTGGACGGCAGGTTTGTGATGTAGAGGGAGGACAACTGCGCAGGTTCAGTTCCTCACACTGACTGAGGTTATCATGAAGGGGATGCACTCTCAACGTCACCTCATCACCCGAAATGTGGTGACCCTCACGGTAAACCAGCATGAGTGGTCTCTCTAATGAGAGTTATTTGGGACTCTATTCTATCAATGTTAGCATTTTAATTTAAAAATAGTAATTTTATTGAAAAAGAGATTTTTAATATTATAATAACCCAATAACAACATAACTCAATTAACTGATCAAAGTTACACTCATATGCATGTACATACAAAACAAGTTAAAAACACTAAATAGACAGAGAAAAAAGAAAAATAAACAATAAATAATGAATAAATAGTACAGCTCAGCGTAACAAAACGATAGCGCTCGTTCTTCAAGAGCATTAACTGATACACATTTTTATGTTGATAAATCTTCCTCGCTGGATATTAGATTCATTAGACCATATCGTCATGGTTATATATAAGCCCTTCTTAATGTGACAAATAAACCTGTATCGTGGGCTGCCATGTCTTATATAAATCTCTGTTTTTTGATGCACCACACTGGTGAGAAAGTCCAAATGGATATTCTCCATGAAGAACTTACGACGACCCAACAGACCTGGGGTTTTCAGACATCTAACACAACAGAACATTTTCCTAGCACAGAAAGTAAGGATACATTTTTTCCTCATGTGCATCTCTGCAAACTATCCTGGTCAGGCCCAGGAAAAGGAAAAACGGGTCCATTTCCAATTCAGTCCCCAAAACCCGCTCTATCACACCGAACACAGTGCTCCAATATATATGAAGCCTGAAGAAGGACCACAAGCAATGAGTAAGAGTGCCTGTAGTCATTCTGCATTTACGACATGCTGAAGATAATCCCACTTTGCATTTTGAGAGACAATTTGGGGTCAGATAGACCCTACGAAAAATTTTCAACTGCATGGAATGGGTCCTATTACAGATCAAAATCCTTCGAGCATTTTCACAAATATCCTCCCATCTCTCCGAGGTGTTCTGAACCCCAACTCTCTCTCGCAGACATCACAAAGCTGCACAGCTGAGGGGACACTCTCCAAATAATGATAAAGGGTACTGACAGAAAGTGCATTCTGAGCACTAAGCACCCGCTTCTCTCTATTGGATCTGTAAGAGAAGTTAAAAGTGTGTTTTTTTTAAATCAAACCTCTGATCTGAAATCAAAAACAAACAGAAGATGTCTCTACTATGTAGTCCATACTTACGAGTTATTTGATCAACGATGTCATTCTTTCTCCCTGAAATAAAACGTCGTGGCGCAGGAGATAGCACTGCGGCCTCACAGCACCAGGATCCAAAGATGTGCGGTTTAGATGAATTGGCTATTGATAAATCAGGGATGTGTAGGTTGGGGCATTAGTCAGGGTAAATATAGAATGGTAGGGGAATGGGTCTGGGTGGGTCGAAGTCGACTTGTTGGGCCCAAGGTCCTGTTTCCACCCTGTAGGGATTCTATTAATTCTAAATATCTGAAGCAAGGTACACCCCTGGCTTCCCACAGTTTAAACATGGCATCCAGTATCCCCGGTTGACAACTTGGTATACCAATTATAGGGGTAAGAAACAAGGCTTTGGCTGTATTGCCCTCGATCTGACTCATTGTCATTCATGCTTTAACTTTATTGATAATTATTGGGTTATGACAATACTCCATAAATGTTGTCATTTTGTCTAAGAACAATAGACTAATAAGGGTTCACTTTTTCTGAGAGGGTTCAATATCTAACCGTATTGACGCCGGGTCCTCAGTGGCCCAGATACTAATATAGGATAATAAAGAGCTTAATTGATAGCATTTAATCTGTGAGATCTACTCTCCACAATCTGTGGGGTAGTTGCAATTTGGTTAGCTTGATTAACAGTCGCTTATGTTGCCAAATAAAAGAGCTAAACCAGCCATAAAGTCTCCTAAATATCTGTCTGGGAAACATCAAAGGAAGCATTCACACGAGGTATAGTAAATGAGGAAGGACATTCATTTTAATAAGAGTTATCCGACCTTCCCAGGATATTGGAAGTTCCTCCCATTTTTGAAGGTCTTTTTTTAATTTTGTCAAACACATAGACATAGTTCACGTTAAATAAATGATCAAAGACAGATGTAATGAATATACTGAAATAGGGAAACCACCCCAGTGACCGTTTAAAAGGAAACCAGGATTTGCCTTCAATCTCAGGTATTACCCTGAGACCTCCCATAGTTTTGGCCACAAACTTTGTAAAATTAATCTTACAGCCCGAAAACATGATAAGCGAATTAATGCATTGCATCACGTGAGCTGCCGAAACTGTGGGATTTGACAAAAACATGAGACCCTCATCTGCATCCAACATAATCTTATATGACTTCTATCTTAATTCTGGGGCAGGTATATTGGGGTAATATTCCCAATTGTGCAGGATGACACCGTGTCTAAGATTGTTGCTGGGTTGGGGGAAGAGATCAACCCTCGTGTGGCATTTGTGCGGGTTAAAGAAGAAAATAAAATACCTACTTGTGAGGTAGATCTGCCTCCAGGTATCCACCAGCTCTAACCCACTTATTTCTTACATTATAACGAGGGTATTGGGGTACCTTTGGACATTCTGTCCACCGTGGGGCCATAAGACAGTTAATGTCTCCTTCTACAATAATGTTCCATGATGCAAGATAACTTACTTTGGAAAATGCATCTTCCAGGATTTTAAGACGGTGCGCCAGGGGGCAAAAAACATTCAAAATACTGTATTAATTCCCATAGTTGAAGACTTTGGGAATGATGATCCTTCCGTGAGTGTCTAATACAATCTAGTAATTTAAATGGAAGACTCTTCTTCACTAGTATGGCTTCTCCCCTACTCCTAGTATTAAAAGATGAGAAATAAACCCGATCAAACCCACCCTGCTATAATGTCAAATGTTCCTTGTCATCAAGGTGCATCTCCAGCAATAGGACAACATCCACCCTCTCTGTTTTAAGACTAAAAAGTACATTTTTCCTCTTGACTGGCAGATGGCTCCCCTTAATGTTCCATGTATAACATTTAAGCACATCATTATCCAGAACACACCGTAACATTCAACTCTCGAGTTTCACATCGAATTACACATCGCTGGTCATTAATGAAAAAAAGACTCATAGAGCCTAAAAACTGTACAAACTAAAACTACGTCAACTAACAAGCTCTCAAAACTTTCCAAAGCTAAACACATAAAAATCCAAAGAACGAAATAAAATCCAAAATGCCAATGACACTCGATTGGGGAATTTACCCCCCACCGCCCACTGGGGATGCTTACATATCTCAAAACTTTATCTTCTGCCCGCTACCAATATGGAATCCAGGGCAATTAATAACAAAAATCGGGCATGAACTGCACTTCGATCGGCACTTAGTCATGACAACTACCTTTGTAACTCCCTCCAGCTTGAGCTGCACCCCAGACACAAGCAAAGAAAGAAAAAAAGAGTAGTAACACTAATGAAGAAGTTAAAAATGAGTACTCTACCCATTTCCGGCTATAATTTAACACTGGTTAATAGCAGAAAATTCCAACAAAATTTCTTTAAGAGAGATACATGATTATCTAAATATACAGCTTACTTTAAAATGTCCACAAAGTTTTCGCTTTCTCTGGAGAGTCAGACGAATTCGTGGATCCATTGAAAGCAATACTGAGCACCGCTGGGTACCGTAACAAATATTGAATCCAGAGTTCCCTTACTGTTCTCTTGACATCATCAAAAGATTTTCTTTCCTGAATCGCCGCCGTTGAAAAGTCCTGAAAGAACATAATACTGGAACCCTTGTGAATTAAAGCCATCGGATCTTTCCCCTGGGTTCTGGAAAATTCCATTAGTCTTTGTTTGTCCCCACAACTGTGTAATCGAACAAGGACAGGATGAAGGCGTTGGTCTGAGCTTGACCTGTGCACCGTAAGCCAATGAACTGTTTCAGTCTTCACCCGTCTCTCCTCAGTGTTGAAGTGAAGGAATCGCCGCAGCCAGTTCTTGAAAAAATTCAGCGGCTGACCACCTTCTGTCCGCTCCAGCAAACCGACGATGTAAATATTTTTCATCCTAACCCTGTTCTCGAGGTTGTCATCTTGGTCAGTTAAGGTGCAGATCTGTTTTTCAAGGGCGAGGATCTTCTCCCGAGAGGAATCGATCACGGGCTCTGCCACTGCATGACATCGTCTGTTCTGTTTCCAAGGCTGTGAACTTGCTGCTCATGCTTTTAGAGCACGGCTGAGAGCGGCTCTAGCCACTGCAGTTTCTTCAACCCTTCTTCAATCATGGCTTCAATCATTTCGCATAACTTGGTGAACTCAGTGACCAAGGCCTGGTAAGTACCTGGGTCCATGGAACAAGCAGAGTGGGTTGCAGCTACAGCCTCAGGCATGCTCGATGCTTCTGACGGGTGCACCGTGTGTTGGGTCATGCTCGATCCTTTCCCGTGTTTTGTCATTTCCACTTGACAAAATGGGATTAGTAAAGATTCTACCGCTCTTTTAGTGTTGAAATTTAATTAAATGCCAGGGATGGGGTGGTTAGAGAACCACTTTGCCCGTGTGTTGATGCAGAGCCCAGCAAAGCGGACCTTCTGGATCGCCGCCATCTTGTATTCCCTCTTAACATGTTGTCGATATTATCATTTAATTTTGCATTATATTCCTGGAGGTTCTGAAGCCGTGTTATTTGATACTACTGTCTACATTTCCCCCCACACTGCACATTGCTGCCCATTCCTCGATAATCCTTGACCCTGCTGTTATTTATGAACCTTCCATCTGTGCCTCAACAATATTCAATATTTCTGGCTCCAATGGTCTGTGGGGAAGAGTGTTACAAAGACTCACAGCACTTTGAGAAAACAATTATAAACATTATGATCTGCGTGTGAGATTAGTTTTTTTTGTGTCTCCTTATGTGAGAAAGGATATAATTACATTAGAAGCAGTTCAGAGATATTTCATTTCACGTATTCCTTGGGTGAAGGGGTTATATTATGAAGGCTTTTAAAGGTTACTCTTGGAATGAGCATGAAACATATAAAACCTTGATAAGAGTGTTTAGGTATGTACCCACTGGGTGATTGTATCGTCCAAATTGATTGTCATTGTCATAGAACCTCTACAGTGTGGAGGCAGGACATTCCGTCCATGAAGTCCGCACTGATACACCAAACAGCATCTCACCTGGCCGTGCCCCCCAATCTTATCCATGTAACCCTGCATTTCCCATAACTAACCCACCTAACCTACACATCCCTGGGCACTATGGGCAATCTACTTTAAAATGCACATCTTTGGACTGTGGCAAGAAACTGGAGCACTGGGAGGAAACCCACACAGACACAGGGACAATGTTCAAACTCCACATCGAGGGTCACCAAGGTTGGAATTGAACCCAGATCCTTGGTGATGTGAGGAAGCAGTGCTACCCACAGATCCAACATACTCCTCCGTTAGTTCTGTGAGTAACTTGTGGTTGACTAAAGAAATCTGCCTGACTTGTCCTTATCACTGAACCTGACTCAGTCTGAGACCTTTATCATCGGCCATATCACCAACCTGGTTACATTTAAAATTTGTTGTGAGCAGTGGAAGAGTGGGACTAGAAAAGGAAAGAGTGACATCCTCCATCCTCAGTCACAACTGGAGTGAGAAAAAAAATCACAAAGTGGGAATTCATTCAAATGGGAATTCTCTTTCCCAGAAGATTGGGATGGCTGAATCTTTATATTATATCAAGGCTAGCTTCGTCTGATTTCCCATAGACAGGTGAATCAGGGATAATGGTGCAAGGAGAGAAAAGTGCAGCTGGGACAACAATGAGAAGAGCCACGATTTTATTTACTGGTTGATTTGTGTCAAAGGGCCGAATGGCCCACTCGTCTCCCTTAGCCCTCTGTTCTGATGTTCCATTCAGCCCTTCGCTCCTGCTACACAGGGGCAGATCAAGGCCACTCCGATGGTTAGGTGTAGTTTTGGAAATGCACTTGGAAAATCCAGGCTGGATCAGGAAGTGACACTCACCCCCAATCTCTGTTTCCAGGCTTCCCCTCTCTGCAACGTCTGCTCCAGATGTGGCTCGTGTTACAGACCCAGATTTGCTGTGAATACAGCCCCCATACCCCACCCAGCGCTAACTTAAACAAATCCTCTGCTCACCCGAATGTAGTATTACACAACGCAACTTCTGGGAAAATAACCAGTTACATAGCAAAAGCACAACATGTGAAATTAATAAATAGGAACAAGAGTAGGCTATTCGGCTCCTCAAGATTGCCCTGTCATTTATTACGAACATGGCTGATCTACTCCAGGTCTCACTCCACTTTCTTGCCAACTCCTTGTATCCCTCCACACCTCTCTGGGTTAGGGAATCCCAGACATTTGCTACCTTCTGAGAGAAGGCATCACTTTGCATCTCAGATAGAAATCGATGTTCCATATTCGGTATCTATGTCATCGAGATCGAGACTCCACTCAGGAATGGTAACAACTTCACATCTACCTTCTCCAGTGACTTTGGTGTCTTGTATTTTTCAGCAATATCACTCATTCATTTAAACCCCAATTAATAATCGCCTCTCCATTTTAAAGATTCTCAATAACACAACTCTTTCATCCGTGGAAGGAGGGTAATGAACCAACCTAGTTACTTGCTGCATCAGCATGCTGACTTTATGGTTCATACGCAGGAATACTCCAATCCCTTTGTACTGTTCTTCTTCTGGAAGTTCTCTCCATTAAATAACAGCCTGCCTTTTGATTCTCAGTGTCATCCTCAAACTTGGATGTATGTTGCACTCAGCTCCCTCCTTCAGACTATCAGTATAGAGTGTAAATAACTGATGCCATCGGACTGATAGCTGTGGTCCTCCAGCCGACATATATTTATCATGAAGATCCATTAATCCTGAATCTCCAATTTCTATATGTTAAGCAATCATCATCCCATGTTAATACATTCGCCATCATCCTAGGAGCTTCTGTCTTGTGTAAGAACTTTTATTTTGTAATACCTTTCGGAAAAACTCTGGAAAGCCTGGTGTCTAACAGATCTCCTTTATCGAGTCCGCTTGTTCCATTTTCAGGCATCTCCAGAAGTACTTTGCATGATTTTAGGTGGCAAAAGGTAACTTCCCTTTCACAAATCCACAATGAACCTGCGTGAAGCTTTTCTAAATGTCCATGCTGGCCAGGTTTTCCAAATTAAGCTAATTTCATTCGGCTCATATGCCTCTAACAGTTTCCCATCCATATGTTTGTCCAAGTGTGTTTTAAATGTTTTAGCTGAACATGCATCTACCACTCTTCTTCTGGCAGCTCATTCCATACCCACGCCACCCTCTGTGTAAAATCACTGCCCCGGCGCCCCTTGTAAATTTTCCCTCTTTCACCCTAAACCTATGCCTTCTCCGGCTGAACTCCCCCATCCTGTGGAAAAGGCCTTGGCTATTCACCCTATCCATACCTCTCCTGATTTTAGAAACTTCTATAATGTCATCCCTCAACCTTCCACACTCCATCCAATATTAACTTCAAGATCAAGCATTTAAAGATAAATACTGCAAATTTGAAACTATAGTAAACATGACAGGTACACAATACTCAGCCGAAACTTCATACTCTGATTTACTTTCTCCCAATTACTATACTAAGGCAGCATGAAACGCTTACTAGTGCCTATAAGAAGTCAAGCACCTGATATCCTTTGTCTAAAGGGGACGATGATTTCGACAGTGAAAACATATTTATGGCCAGACCTTTATAATGCCACATTGTCAACATACTCCCTCCTGTCCTCCCTATCACCTTGTGCGATTGTGTCTTCTTTATCTTGCACTCAATATAGAGAACCCCTTTCTCCATTCACACCTTAATTCAAACCCATTTTATATCATTTTCTCGTTCACCACTGCTAACAGCCGGTTTATCTTTGCCACGCCCTCTTTTCCCTGTCACCTATCTCCCACCTCAGGCAAGCTTTTAAAAAGCTAAGTTTCCAATCCTTTTCAATTATGAAGAAGTGTCACACGGGGCTTGAAATGCGAACGCTGTTTCTCTGTCTCTGCAGATGCTGACAGACCTGCTGAATTTCTCCAGAAATATATAGGCACAGAACAAATTTTCACAAGACAAATAACAATGGATACTGGTAATAAAAATACTAAAATGGCTTGAGAAACTGGGAGCTTTGTCGAGGGTCACCGTACCTGAAAGAATAAACACTGCATTCATTCCAGAAGATGCTGCAACATCTTCAGCAATTTCTGTTTTTGGACAAATTCCAAAGAAGGATGTCAAATATGTACAAACATCCTGTCCAACATGGAGCGCCGTACACTGGGGACTGAACAATAACGCATGGTGTACAAGTTCCTTGACTGTGAAACTACGTAAGTCTGGCATCACTGACACTGCAGAGCTCTGAATCATGGTCATGGATAGAAACAGAGGGAAACACATTTACTTCAAATACAGAAGTTGACATTGTCGAAAAGAAACGATTTAGATTATTGCTTAAAATGGATTGAGTCAAAGTAACAAATTATAGGCGTGATACCAGGGAGAGGCCCTCAGAAGAATGAGAATATGAAAGTGGAAGTGTTACCGCATCAGAAACCAGGTTAGGTCACAGAATACAGGGCTGATGTATGAATGGGTCTCGGTCTGAACTGTGGGACAGTCAGTAAAATTGAATTGTAGATATTGCAACTCAAACTGAGTTATCATCTGATGCTGTAGACCACAGCAGCAGCAGAAACAGAATTATATTAAATGATAATCTGTAACTTCATCCCGGAGATAATCCATCAGTCTACCATTACCATCAAGCCGATGCATGGTTCAGTGACGAATGTGTATGAACATACCAGGGTCGGAATCACGTGCACCTAAACCTGATTACAACGCATGAACGCTACCACATGTTACTGGTTACATTCGAAACAGCAGGACTAACGTCTGATGGAGAGGGGGAAATGATCCCAAGACTAACAGATCGGATCTAAGCTCTGTCGTCCTGCCAAATCCAAGCATAAATGCCGATGGACTACTAAACAATTTGCTGGAGGAGAGGACTCCACAAATATCTTCATTCTACATATCGGAACAGCTCTGTAATCAGGGAAAAAGTCAAGTATGTGGTGTCTGCACTATCCTCAGCCAGATTTGTTGAGTGGATGATCTATCTTACCCCCACCATGATGCTCACAGAATCACAGATGGCAGTCCTCAACCAATTCGCTTCACTGCACGTGACATGAAGGAACAGCTGAACACAGTAGATACGACAAAGGCAATGGCCCCGGACACCATTCCTGCAATAGGACTGAAGACTTTTGCGGCACAACAAGCCGTGTCCCTGGGGAAGCGGTTTCACTCCAGATCCAACTCTGACAACTCCCTGGCAATGTGGAAAATAACTGAACTATGTCCAATTCCTAAGAGGAGAATAATTAAAATCTGACCAATTACCACCCCTCAGTACCATCACGGTAATCAAATTGGTGGGAGTTCTTTTCGACGGAGCTGTCAAGAAGCACAGAGATAATCTGCTCAGTATGGTTTCTGGTAGGGCCCCATGTGGAGATGGTGTTGCTGTGGAAATGTCACTGGATTATTAATCCAGACCAGGTTAATTCTCCGGCAGCTGGTGGAAGTTAAAACTCTTTAATAAAATATCGAGACCTAAAATCTGGTGCCAGTAATAGTGACCTTGTGTCCAATATTGATTGTAAACATCAATCTCCTTCCCCAATGTACTTTCAGGAAGTGAATCTCCTGTACTTTACTGGTCTGGCCTAAAGGTGAGTCCAGCCACACACATATGTGATAAATCTTTTCAATGGTCTCTGAATCGGCCAAGCAAGACACTTAATTGTATCAAACTGCTTCGAGATCTTAAAGGATAAAACCGGACAGAACTCCCGGCACCAGCCTCAGTATCGGAAAAGGGAACGGGAAACACCGTCCTGTTGACCCTGCAGTGACCTCCTTCCTAACATCTGAGAGCTTGTGACAACATTTACAGAGCATTCTAACAGACTGCACAGAAACATTGGGAAATGAATAAGCTATCCAATGCATTGAGATTTCCCTATGCTAATGCATGGCCAAACATCTCCTCAATGCAGTTTTTCTCATACACTGTTCATATTCCATAATTAAACATTTTAAAATATAAAATGAGAACTGCTGTAGTGCCTTCGTCCCATCAATTTTGCTCCTCCATTCAATATACAGCAGTTCTTCTATAACACGTGTTTATTAAATACGATTTGACTGCAATGCAATTCGTGAACCGTTTTCTATAAAGTGCATTCCCGTTCACTGTGACGCGATTCCTTGACGGGCACCAGCTGAACAGCAAAACCCAAATTCGGGATCTTCTTTCTGAAAAATGCATAGTCATTGTGTTCAGCTAAAACAGGAATGCATTCTGCTCTGCAAGACTTGAAACTGAGCCTGAAACTGTTAATTGTGATCTACATTGAGGAGGAACTTTATTTCAAACGGGGGTGGGGGGTAGAATCTTGAGGAGAACTGAAATTCTGCATCACGTGGTCAGTCAGCCCCGCACGCGTTCTGGTGATGAGTGTGGTGAAAGGTACATGGCTGCAGTCAGTGACTGTAGTGTGAAAGTTTTACATTTACAGCACAGTTCCATTACAATATGTGATTTAAAGATGTATTTACTCTGTGCCAGTGTGCGTGTTAGATTAAGCTTAATTTTTGTTTTTTTACTGATTTTTGGGGGTGGGGGTGCCCCTTACCCTCTTTTTCCCATAGGTCCCATTATTAATATTGCACGATTTACTACAACACAGTGTTGCACAGGAACACAGCTACCGTGTTATTGGAGAATAACCTGGAATGATAACTGATCTTCTATCTTCACATCATACTCCTGCTCTCTCCATATCCCTTTAATTTCCAGAAATCCTTATTTATATTCAGCGCCTTGGCTTCTATAGCCTGATTTGGGAGATAGTTCCCCAGGGTACCAGTGCAGACATTTATTCTCATCACAATACAGACTGGTCTGCCTGAACCTAATACTGTGGCCCCTTGTTTTAGATATCCCAGCCTGGGGAATTATCATCCCTGCTTCCAATGGGTGGCACGGTGGCACAGTGGTTAGCACTGCTGCCTCACAGCGCCGGAGACCCGGGTTCAATTCCCGCCTC
Organism: Chiloscyllium plagiosum; assembly: GCF_037043375.1. NCBI lineage: Eukaryota > Metazoa > Chordata > Chondrichthyes > Orectolobiformes > Hemiscylliidae > Chiloscyllium > Chiloscyllium plagiosum. The sequence continues at coordinate 63,936,269 of NW_028270183.1, read as the reverse complement.
AGGTGACTGACTGTGTAGAGTTTGCACGTTCTCCCCGTGTCTGCGTGGGTTTCCTCCGGGTGCTCCGGTTTCCTCCCACAGTCCAAAGATGTGCAGGTCAGGTGAATTGGCCATGCTAAATTGCCCGTAGTGTTAGGTAAGGGGTAAATGTAGGGGTATGGGTGGGTTGCGCTTCGGTGGGGCGGTGTGGACTTGTTGGAACGAAGGGCCTGTTTCCACACTGTAATGTAATCTAATCTAATCAATCTGTCTCATACTGTCAGAGGTTAATATATTTCACTGACATCTCCACTCATTTTCCTAAAGCCCATGGAATACAGGCCCAGTTGTCCCAAGCTCTGCTCCCACAACAGGCCTGTCATCCCAGAGATCAGTCTGGTCATCCTTCACTGCTCTCTCCCAATGTCAGGTTTGTCCTTGATTTGGTAAGGAGACCGCAACTGCACTCAATACTGCGTAATGTTCTAGATGGCGTCCCACAAAGGCCATTACAGCTGCAGGAAATTACCCTTACTCCTGTATTCAAATCCCCCTGAAATGAAGGTGAATACACCATTTATCGGCCTACTCGTTTTCTGCTCCTGCAATATTGCTTTCAGTGACTGGTGTACAGGGAGATCCAGATTCTTTTCAATGTTACAGCTCCCCACTTGCTGGGCCTGTGCACACTGATCAGCGTGCCAATGCCATTCCCAGTAATGGCTTCTGGCTTCTGAACTCACTAACCTACATGGACTGGGAAGGCCGCGCAGAAAATAAAACAAAAATGCAGCTTAAGTTCATTTATAGATCAAAAATTTCAACGACTCCCTTTTCAAATGATAGGTTACCATTCTATTGTTCCCTACAAAGTACACAACATCTCATCTCTCCCGTTGCTCTTCATCTACCACGTGTTTGCCCAGTCACTCCACTTGTCTCAATCACCTTGGAGCTTTTATTTACATGCCACTCATCCACTTACAAAGCTGACATCGTTTATTGCTGTCAGCAGACTTGGGAATATTGCATTTGTACCCCTCAACCAAATATATGATGTGTATTGGGAATAGCTGCATCCCAAATCCCAATCCTTATTATATCCTCCAAGCCTTCCATTAAAAAAAAACATGGTTTTGTTTCTACTCATTATTTCCTGCCAGCTCTCCCATTCTAAAACCATGACCATATATTAGCCCCAGTCCCACATGATTCGAATTTGCACAAAATGCTTGGAGCTTTATCAAAAATCTTTCTGAGATTCCAATCGTATTGCATTAATGCCTTCTCCAAAATTTTGCTAAAAACCACTTTCTCAAAAATGATTCCCATTTCATAAGTTACTGTTGATTTTGTCTATGCCCATTAATTTCAGTCCAATACTTTCTCTAAAACTGTGCAGTTGCTAATTTCATTCTATTCCCTTTTTCTCACCAGATTAAAGTTCCCTAATATTGCGAAGAAGTTTTCTTTTTTGTTTTGTTTTCTTCTGTGAAGCCAAAACTGAAGTATTTGCTCCATAGTTCTGCTATTTCCCTGTCCTCAATTCTCTGCACCTTTTTCTCTTAATTTTGTCATTGACATATTTTCAGAAGATATTGCAAGTTCACACATAGAAATCCATCAATTCCTATCTTAAGATAGTCAATGATTGACCTTCCACAGTCATACTATTACAGAAGCACAGACTCTGTACCATCAGAAACATAGCACGGTCTACATTAGGGCCACTTTCCGACACAAGACCCGTAGCCGTGAATCTTATGGTATTTCAAGTGCACAACCATGTATTTTCAAATGTTTGTGAGGTTACCATGACAACTCCACTCTCAAGAAGTGCATTCCAGACCCCAACACACACTGGGTTAAAAATAGTCCTCAAGTCCTCACTAAACTTCAAACCCTTCACTTTAAAAGTGTGGCCATTTGATTAAAAGGAATAGCTGCTGTCTATTCATACTGTCCATGTACCTCATAATCTTATCCTTCTGGATCACGGCCCCCTCAGCCTTCTCTCCTCGAAACTAAACAACCCGAGCTTATCCAGCCTCTCTCCATAGCTGGTGAATCCCCTCTCAACCCTCCAGTGTAATCACATCCTTCCTGTAATGTGGCTCCCACTATTGCACACAGTATTCCATCTTGGCCTCACCAAAGTTCCACAAAGCTTTTACAATCTATGCCTCGATGTATTAATGCTATATTTACGCTCCCCTATGCTTTTTCAAAAAATTATTAACCTCTCTAGTCACATTCCGGGTTGTGTGCAGAAGTACCCTTTGAGCTTCCTAGTGTGCTGCCATTCATGGAGTCCTCCTCTGTCTGGTTCCTTCCTCCAAAGTACATCACCTCATGTTTATCAGAGTTACATTCCACCTGCTGTTGATCCACCCATCTGACCATTCCATCTGTATCTTTCTGTAACATAAGGTATTTCTCCTTATTGCCAACTACCCGGCCAATCATTGTATCAAACACAAACTTACTTATCACACGCCTCCCGTCCATATTCACAGATCCACCATTTATGAATACCACAAATAATAAGGTTAACAGTCACACAACACCAGCTTATAGTCTAACAGGTTTATTCGAAGGCACTAGCTTTCAAAGCGCTGCTTCTTCAGCAGGTGGTTGTGTGCTTCGAAAGCTCGTGCCTCCGAATAAACCTGTTGGCCTGTAAGCTGGTGTTACGCGATTCTTAGCTTTGTCCATCCCAGTCCAACACCAGCACCTCCAAATCACAAATAATAAGGGACACATCTCTGATCCCCGTGGTGCACCATTGAACACTGGCCTCCAGTCATACGAACGGCCTTCCATTACCACCCTATGTTTCCTAACACTAAAGTTGATTTGGATGCAACTTGGCAAGTCACTAATGAGTCCTACCTGATCTCTTGTTATTCTGTTCCGATTGACACACTTGTAGAACATCTGGAGATTCTCCCAATTCTTAATTGCCAGCAGGTTTCCATGCCCCTGTGTTAATCAGTCCACTCCAAGTGATGAATTTCCTCCTTATTGCCGTCTTAAATGGCCTGTCCCAGATCCTGCCATTATTTGCCTTGAATGTGGATTTGACTGCCAGCGAAGCATTCTGTTAATTTCCAACCTTTGTGAATTTTCTAAATTTCACTGTGACTCACCTCTCATTCTTTGAAACTCTAGTTTCCTCATCAGGCAATCTCACCATCTGAGGGATTAATCTGGAGTATGTCCATTGCACTTCCTCTGCGGTCAGCATATTCTTTCTCAGACTCGGTCACCAAAACTGTACTCAATACTCCAGGTACAGTCCCACCAACACGCTGTGAAACTGCTTAAACACGTCTTTACATTTATGTTCTGACTCCCTTAAATGAAGGCAAACCAAACTTTAACTTTTCTCTTACATATATTCCTCCAAATACACTTCACATTCATTGCATTTACGAACTCACTGTTTGAGTTCTTATAGAAACCCTTCCGAAAATCCAATATATGCCATTTCCCCATTATCTGTGCTGTAAGAAACAACTTCAAACGATTCCGAAGTTTATCAAGTATGATTTCCCTATCAGAAATGCATGCTGATTCTCTCCATTGTTGCTGTTAATTTCTACATATCAAAAATCTCATCCTGTGTAATAGATTTCAAAAGTTTCCTTACAGATGTCAAGATAATTGGTCTGTAGTTCTCCAAACTATGTCATCTTCCCATTGTAGCTGCTTGGATCCCTTCCATTCATCTACAATGCTTGGCTCACGTTTACCAACGTCCACTTCCATTTATCTGCAATGACTTTCGGTCTCTGCAGAATGCGCAGGCAAATAAAACACAGTCATCAACAGTGCAATTAATACTTCTATTGGTGATTTATTTCTGACATTTTGATAGGAAGTACATCTGTTTCGTCAGACTTAACAATGCTCAATCCAGCTACATGTTCAAGTACTACCTTGTTACTGATATGAATTGACTATGTCTTTAGCTGCAGAAGGCTGATATGATCACTTGGTATTTCTGGATCTTCCTGCATGAAGACTGATGCAAAGTAACTGGTTATTTTCTTGGCCATTTCCCTGTTCTCCACAATAAGCTCTCCTCTTCCGATTTCAAATTTCGACATTTGACCTTGCTTTTATTTTGTTTCCTTTGAAATATAGATCGTAGATTGATGCAGTCTTTGTGTTCCTGTTCGTTAGCATGTACCGTCTCTTTTTGATTTTCTCATCAGTTTCATGACCTTCCTTTTCTGGACTGATAATTTCTGAGAATTGTCAGGTTTCCACAAAATCTGGAATTCTTCTGAAGTCACTTCCTATGATTAATATATTTTCCAATTTATTATGTTAATCATCATTGAGTCACTTTCCCTTTCTTTGGTGTTTGTACCTGAAATACATAGACATATTTTTCACACTATGCAGTATTTATAAAAATCTCCTGGTCCTGACCAGATATATTCAGGAACACTGCAGGAGGCTAGAGAAGAAATTGCGGGTGCCCTGGTTGGTTCATTTCCATCATCGTTGGCCAACGACTGAGGTCCTGGACGTCTGGAGGGTAGCAAATGCTGAGCCCTTGTTCAAGAAAGGCTACAAAGATAAACCTGGGAACTAAAGGCCAGTAAACCTAAAATCTAGTAGGTAACTTACTTGAGAAGGTGCGGAGAGATTGGATATACATGCATTTGGAACGAGAGGGTATGGTTCGCAGCAATATCAGAATGGTGCTGGAAAAGCACGGCAGGTCATGCAGCATCCAAGAAACAGGAAAATCGATGTTTTGGGCAAAAGCCCTTCATCAAAGTCAGCACGGCTTTGTGCATGGGAGGTCATGACTCACAAATTTGTTGGAGTTCTTTCATGAAGTGACCAGCAACGTTGAGGGGGCAGGGTGGTATACATAGCCGAGATGGATTCCAGTAAGGCCTTCAGTAAGCTTCCACATGGTACGCTGCTCTGGAAGGTTAGATCACATGGAATTGAGTGGGAGCTGGCAAATTCGATACAAAACTGGCTTGATGGTAGGGAGCAGAGGGTAATACTGGAAGAATGCAGGTCAGACTGGAGATCTGTGACTATTGGAATGACTCAGGGGCTGGTGCTGGGACCACTACATGTTACATATATATAATATATGTGTATATATATATATATGTATATATATATATATATATATATATATATATATATATATATATATATATATGATGTAAATGAGAATGTACAGGCATGATTTGTAAGTATGAAGACGACACTAAAATAGGCAGCGTCATGCAGAGTGAGGAAGGTTATCAGAAATTTAGAAATTACAGCAATACCTTGATCAGCTGGGGAAGTGGGCTGAGAAATGGCTAATGAATTTTAATATAGATCAGTGAAAGTTCTTGCATTTTGGCAAGTCAGATCAAGGTTGGAGTTTCATGGTGAATGGTTGGATCCTAAGGAGTGTAGTGGAATAGACGGACCTTGGAATTCAGGTGCATGGTTCTCTGAAAGATGATTCAGAGGTAGACAGGGCCGTGAAGAAAGCTTTTGGCACACTGGCCTTCATCAGTGTATATCACTGAATATCGAAATTAGGGAGTTATGTTGCAGTTATACAGGACGCTGCTGAGGCCATATTGGTAGCGTTATGTTCAGCTTTGTTCACTGGGAGGCAAGCAGTGGTTGTTAGAGTCATAGATGTTATTAAGTTGGAAAGAGTGCAGGACAAATTTACAACGATGTTGCCGTCTCAATGATCTGAGTTATAGGGAGAGGTTGGACAAGCTCGGACTTTTTACTTTAGCGTTTATGAGACTGAGGTGGATCTGAGAAAAGTGTATAAAATCGTGACAGGCATGGTCAGAGTGAATAAATTCAGTCTTGTTTTCCCAGGCTAGGGCAATCACAGACTAGAGGGGATCAGTTTAAGGCCAGAGGGAAAAGAAAAAAAGGGAACCTGAGGAAGAAAGTTTTACACAGGGAACCTTTTACGCATATGGAATGAGTTGCCAGCGGAAGAGGTTGAGTTGGCTACTTTCACAACCTTTAAAAGGCAATTGGCCAAATACGCAGATAGGAAAGTATTACAAGGATACGGGGCAATGGCAGGGGTTAGCGTGGCTGGACATTTTGTCGGAATGGACTATATTGGACCAAAGGATCCGTCTCCGTGCTGTGGGACTCTATGACTCGAACAACCATTGCTTGCCTCCCACTGAATGTTATATTGTACTTTCCCAATTCACTGGAGCCAACTTGACCCTCGAGCCTCCAGGCTTCTATAATGTATGCAGACACCGTGTAAATTCCACCTTCTTAAAAGCTGATTCAGAGCAAGTTTAGTAATTCGTCAATCTGACCACACAACACCAAGTCCGAAATGACCTGCTCTTTAGTTGGCTTCACAACATACTCTTCAACCCACCTCATATAAACGTAAGGAATTTATTTTACACAGCATGAGCAGTCACTTAGTTAATGCAGTTTAGATGCAACTTGAGACCATCCAATAAGACTGAGGTATCCACAATACTTACCTATCGAATTTCCAGAGCATGTGATGCTGAGATTTTCTGCAGCCATTTAGTTTCGATATGTAACACAGCAATATTTGCTCCTCCTTCCCATTTGTAAGCTAAACCCAAACTGATTCTGTGGAAGCTGAGGGACAGGTATTTGTTATTATTAGTGCTAGACTTTGACAAGATATTCGGGGAGACTCACCTCGACGCTGAGATGATCTGAAGAAATGTCCATCAATACAGGACAAGCAACAATATCCTCCCCACTCTTTCAGGATAAAGGTCACCATATTCTCTCTGCTCCCTCACACTCACTGTGTAACTGTTATTGCACCTACCCCCAGAAAATCCTCATGCTCTATCTCCAAATAAGGCTCAGGCACTACCACGCTCACTATTGAATGCAGCAGCTTCCTTGCCACACTTTCTCTGTCACCTACGCAATACACCCCATACTAATAACACTATATGGATTCAAAACTGTCGACTGACTCATTCTGGACACCTCACAATTCCCCCCAGCCCCACCTACACCAGAATGATCAGCAGGGCCACCCACTCCTGCCCTCACTCCCTTCTCCCTTTCTCCCATTCCAAGAGAAACAGCCTGGAATAGGACAGAAATGGCCAAGCCGTGTGGTGGAGTTCCCAAAATCCATTCCCTCACCCGCCTAACACTTGCCATGTGGGGAAGACCCTAGTACAAGATGGAGTGGATTGGGATTCCTCGCGTGGAATGACTGAAACATCCATGTCGCACTGACAGATTAAGTCAGTGTTCAATGAAAGACAGTTCTCACTTTAAACCCACTGGCAGTTCCAACGACAGTCCTTTCACTCCCGCAAAAAAAACACCAATGCCTCACTGCACAGAGATGCAGACACAGAAATACACAGAACTATTGGTAAAAACCCCAATATACGAACAAACACAATACATACAAGGGGATAGACATGCAAACACGTAGAAACACACATAGACATATAGAGTCACACACAAATAGACACAAACACAATGAGAAATACACAGGCTGATACACAGAAAGACAGACGTAGACACACAAATACACAGATGACAAGCAGATGAACACACATACGTACACACAGACACAAACATTCGTGTCATTAAGACACAAATAGATAAGATTTTGATTTATAAGGCTATCAACGATTCTCAGAGGGAGGCAGGAGAATGAGGTTGAGGAACATATAAGAAATTATCGAATGGCATATCAGACTCGATGCCAGAATAGCCTCGTTATGCTCCTTTTTTCATGCTTATTTGGTGTTATGATATCAGGTATTCACTTTCCGAGACAGCAGCAGAGGCTGGGTTTGATACATATTTGATTGGAAAGGGTCAGTGGGACAGGTTTGGAGTCCGGAAAGGTTTATGGTTATTCCTTATTATTCTGTATCATGTCTGAACAGAGGTGGTGATTTGTTGCTCAAAAACACAGTTTTAAAATAACAGGTCCTAGAATGAAATAAGGACGTCACTTTCACTTTAGTGTTGTTCTACCTGTGGTGTCCTCATCCTCAGGGAGCAGTGAAGACTCGGTTATTGAAGATATTCAAGGCTGAGCGCGACTAACCTTTGCTGGGCAGGAGAGTCAATGTTTATTGGGAACAGACAGGAGACGGATAGTCAGACACACTCGGATCAGTCATGAGTATTCTGAATCGTGCAGCCAAATGGCCAAGTACGCCATGTTTTGTTCCTCAATCCAGCCCTCTATGCTGTAACAGAGATATACTGCTGCCCCAGCCCATGTGTTGTTCTCTCAATCCACCCTCGAGGCTGTTACAGAGTTATACTGCTGTCTATACCCCATGTGTTGTTCTCTCAATCCACCCTCGAGCTGTTACAGAGTTATACGACTGTCCCTCCCCATGTGTAGTTGCTCCACCCCTCGAGGCAGCTACATTGTAGAATCGTTACAATGAGACAGGAGGAGACCATTCTGCCCATCTAAGGAATTACACAGGAAAATAGAATGAAGTAATTCAGCTCGTTGAGTACATTACACAGCCCAGGAGGAGGCCATTAAATCTGCCTGAATGGATACACAGGAACAGGAAAGCTGTCGCTAACAGGAAATAGAGAGTAGAGACAAATGTTTATTTTCAGGCTACAAAGCTGTAACTGATGGAGTGCCTCAGAGATCACTGTGGGGTCATCAGTGATCAATAATCTGTTTCAAAGATCTGGAGGAAGGGGAGGAAATGGCTTGGAACTCAATTAGCTCGTATACCAAGATGGTTATTCAACGTATCATCAAATGGATGGACTGAGTCTGCAATCTGATACAGTCAGGACAAGCTATTGAGCAAACCTGCAACAGAAATAACATAAGGTAAGTTGTCTATTTTGTGAAGGATAACACAATGGGAAACGAATTAAATGGAGAGAGATTGCAGAAATTAGTGATACAGGCGGTTTCCATGTTCCTGGGACATGAATCATATGAAGTCAATCCGCTGTGAAACAAGTGATTTGGAAGGTAAGTGGAATGCTACAGTTTTTGGCACAATGTATCAGGTTTAATCGCGGGTATGTTTTATTGCATCTGTACAGGGCATTGCTGAGACCAAGCCTGATGCACTGTGTGAAATTTTGATCCCCAAAACTAAAATAAAAGGATATAATTATTTTCGAAGTTTTTCAAAGATATTTCCCTTTACTCATTCCTGGAATGCCGGCCTTTTGTTATGGGGGATTAGCAGTTTCGAGCTTAGCTGAGAAATAATATTGAACCATCAGTGACTTTCTGAAAAGTGTATCAGCTGGATGCATATTATCTCCTGTCAGGGAGACTAAAGCTAGAGAATAATTTTTTAAAGAAAGATGTATTGATATTAACACACATACTATGAAGACACCAACCAATATTTACAAATTACGCAGACACATGTAAGCATGTCATCAAATTTTAAAATGGGGACTTTTTTGCGATTGAAAGGAATTGTGTACAAGAGCAATGACGCACCTGCATATGATCCATAATCAGGTTTTCCAGAGAATGTTTCAGGAGAGCACATCTGGACCAGTTTGTGTTCAACTGACATTATTATATGTTTCAACACAAAGAGGAATAAAAATGTTCCCTGCCTGAGAAGCAGCAGCCAATTGATCTCTCTCTCTTACTTTGTTGCGCCCGATAGCAAAGTGTGAGACCATAAAATCCCCGAGTTATCTGTACCACTTGTGAAGGATTCCTGGTGAGGATTCATTGGAATCTCTCCACTGCCTGAAACAAAGGGAATTCAGCCAAATCCAACTGTTCCAGAAAGAAATACAACTACCAGTAGCTTGTCTGAGCAGAATAATCTCAAAGCAGAATAACGTTTAGGACACATTATCATTTTACCATTTGTTATGAATTCAATTTTCTGTGTCTTATTATTTCTAGAAAATGACCTACTCTGAGACCTATGTCACTGGCCACCTCTCTAAGCTTGTTGCATTTAAGATTAGTGTCACCAAAGGAGGAGTGGGAAAGGAAAAGAAAACAGTGACCATCCAACATTGAAAGTTTCTCATTTGTGTTCCAACCAAAGGGCTGTTCAAGTGAGAATTCCCTTCCCCGGAAGTTTGTGGTGCCTAAATGTTTGCATTTATTCACAGTTGTTTTTGGTGACATTTGACAAATTAATTTCGGAAAATGGTATACAGACAGAAAAGTTCTGCTGAGACCACAATTACATCACCCATGATGTCTATGCATTGTGGAGCGGCGACAAAGTGTCTAAAGGACCCCTCCTACTGCTCAGTCCTATGTTCCTGTGTTCCATTCAACGCCTCACAGCTCCTGCAAGGAGCAGATGGTGGCCACTTACTTCAAATATCTGGCCACAGTAACACAGGATCTCATTCAGTCACTCCAGACTGTCACACACGGTTTGGTGTGGGTTGGAAAAGATACCTCTGGTCTCTATAGAGTATGCCCTCTCTGCAAGTTGTGCTTCATTTGTTGGTCATGGTGTAGACCCAGGTTCACTGTGACTGCAGCCCCTATACCTCACCCAGGGATGAGTCACAAAATATTTTGCTCTCTCTGATTGGAACGTTCAATAACAGAACGTTCAGGAAAATTACACCATTCACTTTGTAATTAAGGATACGAGGACAGAAGGAACAGGATCAGGTAATGCGGACGATCAAGCCGTTGTATACCATCAACCATCATGGTTAATCTACTGTTGACATTAACTTCTTTTATGCCTAATTGTTCACACTCCTTAGCTCTCTCACAGTTCAAAATCCATCTACCACCCCCTTAAATACTTTCAGTGATGTAGCTCCCATAACACTCCAGCACAGATAATTCGTGATAGTGATTACGCTCTGTCAGAGGAAAACACTTTTTATACATGCATTGTCACCTATTGATATGAACAAGAGGTGTACGTAGGTGTTCAGGAAAGAGTGAATAGCCTCGATATCAAGGCAGTATTTGACTGAGGATGGCATTGGGACCACCTCCTTATTTGAGCTGAATGGGAATCAGCTGTTACCTTCCGCTTGTCTGGGTCTTTCAGAGGACAAAGAAAGATGTTTGTGGTTGGTGGCCAATAATCCATTCATTTCAGGGACATCTCCTCAGGTTAACCTCCACAGCACAAACACCTTCAGCTGTTCCATCAGTGTCTTTCCCCATCATAAGATCTGAAGTGGGGATGATGACTGAAGATCACACAATGTTCAGAATATTTTGTCCCCCATCAGCTCCTGAGCCATTCAGTGTCCATGTGCAGCAAGACCCGGACAGCATTTCGGTTTGTGCTGTTAAAGTGTCGGTAACATTCAGTAACAGTGTTGCCAGACACTGCACATTTCTACAGTTAAAAGAGGATCTCATTCAGCATCTCAAGTCTATTACACACTGAGATGTGGAAACCATTGAGCCCGTCGAAACTACTAATCAAGAAGAGGGACAGCCCATTCAATCATCCTGCCTGTTCCCAGGAAGAGAAGGGGTCTGGTCAGTACATCGAGCTGTTACAGGAAGAGGCAGAGCCCAATCAGGCCCTTAAATCTGATCCATGATACCACGAGGAGGCTATTCAGCCCCAGGTGATAGTTATACAGTAACAGGAGGGTGTCGTTGACACTCCAACATGACAAACTAATGAAACAGAGACTGCACTGATAGAGGGATCCATGATGCTGAGCATGGCTCCATTGTTTGTAGAACGTGTGCTACTTTAACACTACTTGCTGGCAGTGAGGAGGGAAGTCAACTGTTTTCTGTCAAGTCTCAAGGAGGCATCTTCCATCTCCGAGAAGACACACCCATTTTCTCCATGGAGGTCAGAAGCTGCAGGGAAGAGTTAACTCTTTTATAATGAAGGTATTGTTTCTGCTGTCAGGATTATGGACAACATGACATTCAGTGCAGGATCACGCACCAATTGGACTTTATTAATGTTGGGAGATTTTATTCAAAAGCCTGGGCCTCTCTCTCACACTCTCTATCTCTCTCGCTCTGTCTCAACTGAAATAGGAAGTGGGAGTGGTTTGGTCGATCGTTCTCAAAGACTCTTAAACTATCGATAATCATGTAACCCAAGTAAAAAAAAGTCATGGAGTTTATCACCGTAACAGTGTCTGTTTGGAACATCATGAGTGACTGTCCATCACCCTTAAGGTTCAATGTAATCACCTCTTATTCTCTCACTGAGCTACACTCACTGCTCATGGTGCCATCATCCCAGGGATTAGGCTGGTGAAATGTGAGAGAAAGTCTATCCACAGTACCCCAAATCCTGCCTCAACAACACTCTCACTTCGACATCACCGTTTCTTTCCTGTGACACAAAACACCATTCCTTCTCTCTGCCCTACGACTGGCATGGAATGTATAAGTTCCTTACAGCTGTATGTCACATCAATAAAGCCAACACCAGAGATGCGTATGGAGATGTCCATCACTCTTGGGGAGAATTTCAATGAGATTGAATACACCTAAAAGAGGGGATAATCAACTACCTGAATGGAAATAAGCTGAAGGAATACGGTAAACAGACAGAGGAAGGGAGCTATCTTTACTTCTGGACTTCTCTCACAGGATGCATGCAGCCCTGGTCAGGGCAGCATGTTATGCAGATCTTGAACTGAGTGGCTGGTTCAGCTGTTCCACAGGACAGTAAAGAGTAAAACGCATTGCCGTGTATTTGTCGTGTTACAACACAGGATAAATCTGCCTGCTTAATTAAAACCAACAACAGAGAAAAGATTTATCCAATGCAACAATCTGTGATAATTCTAGAGTCGAAATCTACTTAAAGTAAAAATTAATAACTTTATTTCTTAAAGTATAACAGAGAATAATAAACGAACGACTATTTACAACTTCTTCCTCTCACCTGTCTTTGACCTTCCCCCTCTACAATACCAGTCCGATAAAACTCCTAATTAAGATTTACAAAACAAAACTTCTTATCTCAAAACTAGGAAGCTTTCGGTTCTTCTCCATATTCCTCTCTTCTTTTCTTCTTTTGGTTTCTGCTTCACTAGTTACTAATCATTAAAAATTCCTTCAGGAGAGCTATTTTTCAGGCAGACTTTGCCTGCTTGTAGCTTGGCAGTTCTCCTATGAACTGTTCAATTTTCCACAGTCTTGTACCTCAAACCAGCGGATTGAATCATTGGCTTTTAAGATTGTTAATATATTAAATCAAACTTGATTGGATGTGGGTACTTTTGCGTATTATTGAAACTGTTTGGCTGAATTTGTTTTTGTCTCGAGACAATGAGCCAATTGAGTTGTTCAACCAAATGTTACATTATATCTATTTTTCAGAACACTTGGTGCTGTTAGATGGTTATTGCTGGCTTTTAATTCTCCTCAAGATACACTACACCCACATGTTCATCATCAAAGTCACACGGAAACCTGACTAGGGAAGCATGACACAAATTGACTTCGCGAAAGGACTTGAGTCAAGCAGATGCGTTTTTATAATAAATCGAAATGGTTGTTTTTAAATTCCACCAATTTCCTTCATGTTAAAACAACAGACTATTATTCTGTGGCTCTCGATTTTGAGTCAATGGCTTGACCATCATAAACTGTTTTCCCATATGTGCAGAGAACAAGTTAAACATCCTCAAGAGCAGTTATTGAGTGACAGACAAGCGGTTAGTTCACCGGGATACAGAACTAGGGCTTTTAGAAAACATCACTTCTTGTCCAATGCAGACAGTGATCTCCTCTATACTGTGCTATTTTCTGAAGTTTTCAAAGGTTACCAATATCTGACAGGATCAATACGCAGGAATGGGGGGAGAGGGCTGGGAGGATCAGTGTGTAAAATGATTAGCATCACAATAATACTGTTCCCATTCATTATAAACAGTGCTACTTCATTGTGTTGGCCTCTTTGTTCTTCCTGTACAAATGAGGAAACCTTTGATTATCCAGTTCTCAGTCGTAGTCCCACTGCAGCCACATCTCCATAATGACAGAGATACCTGACCTGGTTCATAGGATTTAAAGCTACCATTTCATTGGCCTTGTTGAAACAGTCGTAAGGAAATCAGGGGCGTCAGCAAGTGCAGAGCCCAAGATGGCTGTAGGGTCCAGAGGAGGTTACAGAGATAGGAAGGTGTGTGAAGGCAGGGGGATATAACAGGGATATGGGTTGTTCTAGAGGCAGAAGGAGATTACAAAGACAAGAATAGTTTTAGGTTTTAGTTGAAGTGAAAATGGAGCTGGACCGGCCAGATCAATATTCTGGCTACAAGAGCCTTGTAGAGTGAAAACCTCCCTGACACCTGATAAAAATGTTACCTGAACAATTTATCACATGATATAGCTCGCTCTGTCTCTGCACCAGAAATAAACATTCTGTCCACTGTTCCTATAAACGGCCAGTCTCTGGAACATCCTTCATGTTCCATGACCCTTCCCACTTCTGTAAACCCATTGGTTTCTACAAAACATTTGTGTAAAGGTCTTCATGCCCTATGAAGCTCCCTGCTTCAAAACCCGCTTCCTCCTTATGGAGAAGGTCACAGACAAACGGCGATCGAGTTTTCGGAAAGTGGTGAGAGATTAGTAAGAGACATACTGGGTGGAGGACGTTGACATCGAGAGTTAGCAGAAAACAGAAGAAAAGCTTGTACTGGTCCTGCAGGAGATTGATAACAGGAGGATCTACTGAAAGGGACATGACTTTCCTTGGAGAATTTTACAGAGACAGCGTTGGCGAAACTGGAGGAGCTTTCAGAGACGAGGAGATTTGTAGGTATTAATGAACGTTAGAGATACGTGGAGTGTTTTTATAATGATTGGAATGGGGTCAGGTAAACCTCATTAATACATGTTCCTTGATTGGGACTGTGAACCTGGTCCAATCAGGGAATCCTGGCTGACATAAATAAACAGAACCATCAGGGTCTCTGTTCACTATAGGAGCAGGCTCAGAGCTAACGTGGGTCACTGCCATGTATCGTGCATGTAGAAACAAAAGGTGATTTGGTGACGGAATACCAGCCTCTGTTGAGTTACTTCAGTTTTAACATCTGTTAGATATTACAGAGAGAGGGAGGGCTGGAGCTGTTTCCACAGATCAGGATGGGTTTACAATCTGGAGGTTGCAGAGACAGTGAGCTGTGTCAGGGTGGTTACAGAATCGGGAGCACTACCGGGACTAGAGAATGTTACACAGCTGATTAGGCATTGGAGTAGGTTACACAACAGGGAACATTGTAGGGACTGGAGCAAAGAAAAGAGATGGGCAGGGATGTCAGTGCTGGAGGAAGTTGGAGATATAATGATCACTGTAGTGGCTGGGGTTTATGGAGATACTGCGATCTGTGAGGGCAGGAGGGGGTTAGTAACGCTGATTGTTGTATGGATTAGAGGAGATTGTACAGATTATGTTTCTATGGATCATAGTAGTTGCAGAGAAGGGGAGAGCTGTAAAGATTTGAAAAGTTTTTCTACAGATAAATGATTATCGAGGCTGGATGAGACGCCAGAGAAAGAAGGTTTATATGGACTGTGTGAATTACAGGGATCAGGAGGGCTACATTGTCTGATGGAGGTTAGAATATATCATACAGGATCAACGAGGTTACAAAGACAGTTCTTTTTGGATTTGGATGACTCTCAAGACGTCACACCGAATGACACAGACGCCTTATGACACAGAAGGGGGTCACTTGGCCGATCATGGTTACACCAGCTCTTCAACTGAACTCTCTACTGAGTAATGATCTCCTGTTTCCCTCACATCGTTGCACATTCATTTTGTATCAACAATCATCCAGATTCCTCCTGAATGTTTCAGTCAAACATTTAGCAATAATGGATCTAAGTGTATCCAAATTACTTGCGAAGATCTTGTTCCAGGTATAAATCCTCTTTCTAGTTTTGAACCAGCCTTACTCCATCTTTTTATAAGCTCACTATGAGGTTCCCGCAGAGCATTCAGGGACAGCTCGATTTTGGCTCTCAGTTTTCCCATAATTCCCCTACCCCTGCTCTACTATCTCCCTCTGAACCTTCAGCATTCCTCCTGGTCCCCAATCATATTCTCGACCTGATACCAATTCTATTGTTAGTCTACGTCACCATCCTCCCTTTCCCATTTGAGGGATAATTCCTCAAATGGTACCCAAGCCATCTCCTCTTTGAAGGGAGCCCATTTTTCAGTTTATCTTTTACTGACCAAATTGGTGTTCCAGTCAAACCTTCCCAGCTTCATTCTTTCCCCATTAAAGGTTGCTCTGAGTCAACTAATGATTCTCACTCTCAATTATTGCATATCATTCTCTACCATCATCCTGAACTTTACAATAAAATGATTGCTTTGCCGCAAAATATTCCCCTACTGATACTGGATCCACTTTCCCCACCTCTTTCCCAAGGACCAGGTCCAACAATACATGCTGTCTTGGGCTGGACACATACTCCTGCTATAAGCTCTCCTCCGTGTAATCCAGGGATACTCACCCCTCATGACCGTCCACCAACAGTACCCCAGTCAATAAATTATGTTTCTCAATGTAACTACTCTGTAGTATTGTTATCGCTCTCAAATAGCCATCTCCATCCTTTCCAATGATTGCTGGCCAACAGACTGTACTCACAGTGTAATTGTACACTTTTTTGTTCTGTAGCTCCAGCCAAATTAATTTTGTCCTTGGATGGATCCTCTTTCTCTTGGACTCCTTAACTAACGCTATTCAAAATCAGTACTTCTACCTTCAGCCTTTCCCTTCCCTTCTAGCATTTTGGAATCCTTTATGCCCAGCAATATTTAACACCCCATCCTGCTATTCCTTAAGCCAGCTCTAGGTTTCGGTACATCAGATTTCCACACACCAATCTGCATCTGGAACTCCCCAAAGTCCGAGTATTCATGTCCATGCAGACTACCTCAGTTTAAGGCTTTCTTTCTCACTCCATCTTCCACTGATAAACTTGTTGTTGTAAATTAGTACCAACTGTGTCTCCCATTATTTTGAGAATCCTGATACATTCCTTATTATTCCTTCTTGGATCCTAAGCACACGCCAAGTTATTTTCAATCCCTCCCAAATACCCCGTAAGAAATTCAGTCCCAGCTCTGTCACGTTAGCCCATCCAGCTTTTACAGTTGCTGCCTTCCCCAGAACCAGTCCCAATGTCACAGGAATCTGAAGCCCTTTCTGCTGCACCATCGTTCCAGTCATACTCTGATATGCCTAAAACTCCGAGTTCTATTCTCACTTGGATATGGCACTGGCAGTAACCAAGTGATTGCTACATTTGAGGTCCATCCTCCTAGCTCCCTAAATTATGAATCCCAGACCACTATACCCTTCCTGCCCAGGGCATTGCTACCAACATGGACATGACCTTTGACTGCTCATTGCACCCCTTACTCTCCAGACGAATGTCCTGCAGACACCATGACATTCTTAACCCCACTATCCTGGAATTACAGAAACACCGACACCTTATTCAATTTCCTGACTACCCTGTGCCTATTGCTCCTCCTCCTATCTCCCTCCCCTCCCTGTACAGTCAGGCTGCTTCTGGTGCCACAGACATGGCTCTGACTGCACTCCCCTGAGCAGTCCGCAACTTCATCAGCTTCCAAACTGGAAAACTGAATTGGGAGGTGAATTTAGGATATTCTTCCTTCCCTGATTTTTTTCTCTTCGAATTGTCTAGTCCCCTATTCCCTTTCTTCTTCTCGGCTGTCATGTCCGGAGGGTGATCTGCTCTGTGTGTGTGCTATCTCCCTAACTCTCAGCATTACAGATGGCCCATAGAGTCTCCACTGACTGTCTGAGCTCCAACAGGGTCTATGGCATCCCAATGTAACAGAACACATTTTCCATCTGACAAACATGTCTTGCCATGTCTTAAAATGCAACATGTCTAGAGTAACTTAATTAATTACTTAGAATGAAGTTACCATCAGGGAAATAGCAATATGGTTAACTCCCTTATTCAAGTGTGGCTTACTGAGGGTAATGTATTATATTGGCTCAGAATTTCACATCTCCCTCTTATTTCTGAGTTCAATCCTAACTTCACATGTTGAAAAAATAAATTTGCTAATTTCTATCAATTTACTGACAGTTGCTAATAACGGTGTACTATATGCCAATGAAGTTACAGCCTTTTCTGTGATGGCTCTTGTACTTCCTTCAATCAGTGCAGGCAGGTCCCAGCAGCAGAAAGTTATCTCTGTGACTCCCAGCAATGTGTAATCCTCCAGCTCCCACTCCACTCTGCTCCCTCGCAGGGTTACCATCTCTGTGACACTCAGGTACGCGTCATCCTCCAGCTCGCACTCCACCCTGCTTCCTTGCAGAGTCACTGTCTCTGTGACTCCCAGGTACATGTAATCCTCAAGCTCCCACTCCATCTGCTCTCTCAAAGGGACACCGTCTCTGTGACTCCAACAGACATGTAGTCCTCCAGCTCCAACTCCACTCTGCTCCCTCACACGCTCACCGTCCCTGTGACCCCCAGGCACGATTAGGCCTCGATTCTCAGTGCTGATTTATATCCTCCAACTTTGCTGCCTCCCAGGTATGTTAGCCTCCTGCTCCTGCTCCAAGTTGCTCCCTCACATGGTCACTCCCTTTGTGACTTGGTGCTGATTTACAGCCTCCTGCTCTGCTGCTTCTCCAAACCCAACTCCCAGTCGCCCTCGATCGTCCCTGCTGATTTATATTCTCCTGCTTTGTGCTGCTCTGTCTCAGGCTCTCTCCCCTTGTAACTCCCAGGTAATGGTAGGCCTCGAGCCTCAGTTGAGGTTTATAACATCCCATTCCGCACTCTCTCTTACAGGATCGCTGTTGTGCCTGGAAGACAGTGGAAAATAGGAAGAATAGACAGAGCAGAGTGTGTTACAGTGATTGAGGGAGCTGTAGAGGATGGAACATGTTATCTGAGGAGCTAGGCAGACCTGCAGCAACTAAAGCAGGTTACTGGAAGATACAGCGAGAGTTGCAGACACTGAAGAAGGCAAAGGAAATAGAGAGATGGTGGCTTGTTCACGACGGAGCTTTGTAAAGTCTAACGGGCTTTTTCTGAGCTGCTTACAGAGATGTGTAGACTTCAACAAATGCAAATTAACAGCCAGCAAGTGTTGTATGGTAGTGGAGACTGTTGGATGTTACAGAGTTAGAAGACTTGCAGTAACTAGGGGACTATAAACTTTTAGAGCACTGGTGGTGTTCAAGGTCCCCCAGGACACGAGGAGGTGCAGAGAATGGGCGCATTCCAAATAGTGGGATTGTAGGGATTGGAAGTCCTGAGATGGATAAGGAGAATGAAAAGTGCCAATTTAACACATACAACAATTGCAATTACAGAAATTTAAGGAAGGAAATCTGTGCTGTCATTGATTACAGTGATATGGAGAGTTACAGAAGCTGAAGGGGTTACAAATTTTAAAAGGGAGAGGTTTTAGGTGATCCGAAGTTTAAACGAGAATAAATACATTTTGGAGCTCTCTAGCACAGATGGGAATGGAGGAGATGAGATATTGTGAGGAACTATAAGAGTTATAAATCAGGGAGGATGTCAGATATGAAAGGGAGAGCTGCATTGTCTGTATGCAGTGACAGACGTGAGGAGTGTTGTAGCGCCTGCTGGAGGGGACACAGATAACAACAGTTCCAACGGCTGGTGCAGTCACTCAAGAAGGGAGGGTTGTCGGGACTGGAGATAACACAGATAGGGGTGACATTGGAGCTGCAGGAGTTTATGTTGAAAGGGAGAATGGAGGGACTGGAGATTACACGGATTGGGGTGTTAGTTGGAGCTGCAGGAGTTTATAGAGAAAGGGAGGATTGGACAGACTGGAGATTACACGGATTGGGGTGGTAGTTGGAGCTGCAGGAGTTAATGGAGGATTGTTGGTGCTGGGAATTACATTAACACGGACAATCGTGGAGCTGCAGGAGAGAGTGAGATAGGGAGGGTTGAAGGGGCTGGATGAATTCACACAGCCAGGGAAAAGTGTAGGGATTGGACAAGCTAGAGATACTGAGGGTTGTAGGGCTGCAGGCGGTTAGATAGTTTAGGGAGGACTGTGAAGGCAGGTTTGCAGCATTCCCATCAGTTACACAGAGATGTCGAGTGCTGTTCTGAAGGAGGTTACAGAAATCAACAGGTTTGTAGATGCTGGAAAATATGACAAAGACAGTGAGCTGTCGTATTTGAGGAGTTTACAGCGACCGGATGCATCGAGGAGTTGGAGGCTGCTATAGGTGTTAAACATGCTGCAATGGATCAATAACCTTACATCGATCAGGGGGATTGGAAGCTCTGGAGATAAAGAATGAGAAATGCAGTAACTGAAGAATATCACAGAGATGGGGAGTAACATATGAGTTAGAGGAGTTAGAACATGAGATGAGCTGTATTCAATGGAGCCAGGGAGATCTGAAGGGACCACAGGCGATCAAAAGGGCAGTGAGGCTTCTCTCTGTAGGATTGGGTAAGTTTACACAGACCGGGAGTATTTTATGGAATGGTGTTATTTACAGAGATTATGAAGTTGTATAGAATTGAGAAACGAACAGCGAAATGGAAGGCTGTAGTTAAGGAAGACATTTGCTGATGTTGGATGCTGAGGTTCTGGAAATTACATGGACCGGAAAGCTCGACAATCTGTCAGAGCTTACAGAGACAGGAACAGCAATGGACCCTGGAGACACAAACACAGATAGGGAGCATTGCACACACTGGAGGAAGTTTCTGTGTTAGGGATGGTTGTAGGGGAGTGTAACGTTTACACAGATAGGGGTGTAAGAGCTGGAGAAGGTTATGGAGATGATTAGATTGATGGGGAGACCGGAGGCGTTTACATTGACAGGGCTGGTGATAGCGACGGGAGAATGTTACATAGATAATAAGTTTTAGAAACTGATCGGGAGAGTCACAAGCATTGGAATTGGTTCCACAGGGTCCTGAGAGGATTATGCAGATAGGGAGGTTTGTAGGATGTTCACATTTTCAGAGTGTTTCATGAATGGAAAAGGTTACACAGTGAAGGAGGGATATTGGAGCTGTGGGAGTTCACAGGGACTTGAAGGTTTGAAGCTGATTATGGATAGAGGGATATATTTAGGGACAGTAACATGGAACGCAGAGGGAGAGTTGAGATTAGATTCCCTACAGCACGGGAACAGGTACTTCGGCCCAACAACTCCACACTGACCCTCCAAACAGTAAGCCACCCAGACCCACTTATCTCCGATAATGCACCTAACACTATGAGCAATTCTGCATGGCCAATTCACCTGACCTGCACATTTTTGGACTGTGGGAGGAAACCGGAGCACCCGGAGGAAACCCACACAGACACGGTGGGGAATGTGCAAACTCCAGACAGACAGTCACCCAACGCTGGAATCGAACCTGGGCCCCTGGCGCTGTGACACACTATTGCTCACCACTGAGCCACTGTGCTGCCCCAAATTGCAGAATTATACAAAGAGAGATTGTTTGAGATGCTGGGAGGGCTGGAGGGAGTGGACGAGCAAACAGAGATGTGGAGTGCTGTTGTGACTTGAAAAGGGTCTGGAGCTCGGTAGGGATGGGAGAAGATTAATGTGGTCGTGTGGTGCTATAGGCCAGGAGGCAGGAGAGTGATCGGGCCTGCAGAAGGTTACAGCGGTATCATGTTCTCTTGGGGCTTGGGGAAGGTACACAGACGTTTTTGTTGGTCCAGGCTGGAGGATTTTACAGAGACTGGGGCACTGTAAGTATTGGTCAAAACTACAGAAATAGGGATTATTGTACTGAGTGCAGGATGAGATTATTGAGAATGGACATGTTATCGACATAGAACATAGAAGAATACAGCGCAGTACAGGCCCTTTGGCCCTCGATGTTGCGCCGATCCAAGCCCACCTAACCTACACTAGCCCAATATCTTCCATATGCCTATCCAATGCCCGCTTACATGCCCATAAAGAGGGAGAGTCCACCACTGCTACTGGTGGGCATTCCATGAACTCACGACTCGCTGAGTAAAGAATCTACCCCTAACATCTGTCCTATACCTACCATCCCTTAATTTAGAGTCTTATACAACTGCAACATGACCTCAGAACTCTGGAACTCAATTCCTCTACCAATAAAAGCCAGTACGCCATATGCCTTCTTCACCGCGCTATTTAACTGTGTGGCAACTTTCCAAGATCTGTGTCCATGGGCACCAAGATCCCACTGCTCATCCACACTACTAAGTATCTGACCATTAGCCCAGTACCCCATCTTTTTGTTACTCTTACCAAAGTGAATCACCTCACACTTACCTACATTGAACTGCATTTGCCATCTTTCTGCCCAGCTCTGCAGCCAATCTATATTCCGCTGTAACCTGACATATCTGTCCTCACTGTCAACAACTCCACTGACTTTCGTACCATCTGCAAACTTGCTTACCCAACCTTCTAGCCCCTCCTCGATGTCATTTATAAAAATGGCAAACAGCAATGGTCCCAAAACAGATCCTTGTGGAACACCGCGGGTAACAGCACTCCAAGATGAACCTTTACCATCAACTACTACCCTCTGTCTTCTTCCAGCC
Organism: Chiloscyllium plagiosum; assembly: GCF_037043375.1. Taxonomy (NCBI): domain Eukaryota; kingdom Metazoa; phylum Chordata; class Chondrichthyes; order Orectolobiformes; family Hemiscylliidae; genus Chiloscyllium; species Chiloscyllium plagiosum. The sequence goes on along the minus strand of NW_028270183.1, from coordinate 63,913,734 downwards.
AGTCAATTCCTAATCCAAGCCTCCAACGTCCCCTCAATGCCATACCTCCGTATTTTTTGCAGTGGCCTACCACGGGGAACCTTATCAAACGCCTTACTAAAATCCATATACACCACATATATACGCTTTCCCCTCGTCCACCCCCTTAGTCACCATCTCGAAGAATTCAATAAGGTTTATGAGGCACGACCTGCCCTTCACAAAACAATGCTGACTATCCTTGATCACATTATTCCTATCCAGATGTGCATAAATCCTATCCCTTACAATTCTCTCTAAGACTTTGCCCACAACAGAAGTGAGACTCACTGGCCTATAATTACTAGGGTTATCCCTACTCCCCTTCTTGAATAAGGGAACCACATTTGCTAGCCTCCAGTCTTCTGGCACTACCCATGTAGACAACGAGGACATAAATATCAAGGCTATTGGTCTGCAATCTCCTCCCTTGCTTCCCAGAGAATCCTAGGATAAATGCCATCAGGCCCAGGGGACTTAGCTATTTTCACCCTTTCCAGAATTTCCAACACCTCTTCCCTACATACCTCAAAGCGGTCTATTCTATTTAATTGTGACTCAGTTTTCACATCGGCAACAATATCCTGTTCCTGAGTGAATACTGACGAAAAGTATTCATTCAGTATCTCCCCAATCTCTTCAGCCTCCACACACAACTTCCCACTACTATCCTTGACTGGAACTATTCCTACCCTAGTCATTCTTTTATTCCTGACATACCGATAGAAAGCCTTAGGGTTTTCCCTAATCCTACCAACTAAGGACTTTTCATGTCCCTTCCTTGCTGCTCTTAGCTCTCTCTTCAGATCCTTCCTGGCTACCTTATAACTCTCAATCACCCCAATTGAACCTTCACGCCTCATCTTTACATAGGCCGCCCTCTTCCTTTTAACAAGGAATTCCAATTCCTTATTAAACCACGGCTCCCTCACACGACCCTTTCCTCCCTGCCTGGAAGTTACATACTTATCAAGGACACTGAATAGTTGCTCCTTGAACAAGCTCAACATATCAATTACGCCCTTGCCTTGAAGCCTACTTTTCCAAGACACGCATCCTAAGTCATGCCTCACCGCATCATAATTTCCCTGACCCCAGCTATAACTCTTGCCCTGCAGTGCACACTTATCCCTCTCCATCACTACACTAAAAGTCACCGAATTGTGGTCACTGTCCCCAAAGTGCTCACCTACCTCTAATTCTAACACCTGGCCAGGTTGGTTACCCAGAACCAAATCCAGTATGGCCTCACCTCTTGTTGGCCTGTCTACATATTGTGTCAGGAAACCCTCCTGCACACATTGGACAAACACCGACCCACCTAACGAACTCGAGCTATAGCTTTCCCAGTCAATATCAGGAAAGTAAAAGTCCCCCATAACAACCACCCTATTACTTTCACTCTTCTCCTGAATCATCCTTGCAATCCTTTCTTCTACGTTTTTAGGACCATTAGGAGGCCTGTAAAAAACTCCTAACAGGGTGACCTCACCTTTCCTATTCCTAACCTCAGCCCAAACTACCTCACAGTGCGAGTCTTCATCCATCGTCCTTTCCACTGCTGTAATACTATCTTTGACAAGCAATGCCATAACTCCCCCTCTTTTACCCCCACCTCTGACCCTATTAAAACATTTAAACCCCAGAACCTGCAACAGCCCATCCTGTCCCTGTTCTACCCATGTCTCTGTAATAGCCACAACATCGAAATCCCAGGTACCAACCCACACTGCAAGTACACCTACCTTATTTCGGAAACTTCTTGCAATGAAGTATTCACACTTGAAACCACTTTCCTGTTTAAAGGCACCCTCCTTTAAGATTGTTGCCATGTTCCTAACCTCCATACACTCCAGGTCCTGCACCCTAAAGCTACAGGCTAGATTCCCATGCCCCTGCAGAGTTAGTTTAACCCCCCGCCCGCCCCCCCCCCCACCCCAGAGCACTAGCAAACCTCCCGCCAAGATACTGGTGCCCCTCAGGTTCAGGTGTAGACCATCCTGTTTATAGAGGTCCCACCTTCCCCAGAAAGAACCCCAGTTATCCAGATACCGGAATCCTTCCCTCCTGCACCATCCCTGTAGCCACGCATTTAACTGTTCTCTCTCCCAATTCCTCTACTCTCTATCACGTGGCACGGGTAACAAACCAGAGACAACAACTCTGGACAGTGGAGCAATTTACATATAGGGAGAGTTGTCAGCATTGGAGCAGGTTTCAAATATACAGTGGGACTATGGGAGGGGCGGAGGTTACAGAAATAGGAAATTTTCTGGGAATTACAAGCATTCAAGACATTGGCACAAACAAGTTGGACCGAAAGGCATGTTTCCTTCCTTTATAACTCTCTCACACGACAAGAGACAGCATGAGGGGGGAATATAGAACAGAACGATCCCAGGTTTCAATGCCATCTCCTTGAGGGAGGCCTGCTTTCCCTTCTGTTGTACTGATCCTCACTAAGACAGCACAGGCCTGGATTGATAACTGTCAACTTCCGATATTGATGTAGGAAGGCTCAGTACAGCAGAGATGAAAATTAACAAGAGAGTGGGGTTTGAGCCTGGGACCATAATTCTCTGTGTTCGTGCTTCAACACTGTATCTGTGTCATGTCTTCTGGACCAGAGTTAGATCCCTTAAATACACTCTGCTCTGTTCACTGTGATTGATCTTACCTCACTGCAGGATTTACTGAAGGCTCCAGATCTCACTCTCCATTTCTCTGGCTGACCAACTGTCTTCAGTGTGGTGATGGACGAGACAGTAATTGGGAATTCTGCTGAGTCAGGAGCCTCCTGAGTATCTACAGGAGACAGAGAAACAGACAGAATGGGAGATTAGACTGATGTCGTGAGGGTTAAACATGGAGAATGGCATTGAGTCCCACAGAGACTTGAAATATCCCAATCTCCATTCCTGGCCTGTTCTGCCTCATTCCCTGGAGTGGAGAATTCTATTGGCTCAGGATTTGGAGTAGCTGCAAAAGGTGCAGTCACTGGCAGCTATTAAACCCTCACAGTGAGGGATACCACATGTAGAGATACTGTGCGATATCACCAGAGTGCAGAAAGGCATCACGATCAAAACATGGTTCGGAAGAAGGTGAATTGGGATCAGTGCTCAGGGATGAGGGTGCAATCAGTGGTCCAGGCAATGGCATGGTGTTACTCTCACTCAACCGTTCATCCAGAATTTAATGCCAGTAGCAGGGATAGATCTGACTACTTAAAACCCTTTAAGTAAGTAAATCTGTTATGGGCTGCCGGTCTGGTCTACATATGAATCCAGACATAGAGCAAGGAGGTTGACTCTCAACTACCCCCTGGAATGATCTGGCAAGCCACTCAGCTCAAGGGCAGCTCAGGAGTGGGCATGAAATGCTGGCCAGCCAGAGACAGCAACATCCCACGAGGGAATTAAAAACAAAACTACTGTGACCAGTGTCCTGGCCAATCATATCGGCGGGTTTATGTACAGTGCTTTAAGCTGACAGAGAGGATGCTGGGATAGCGTTCAGGTGAAAGGAGCTTTCCAAATCCGAAGAGAAAAGATGGTGCATTAGAACAGCATGGGGATGTGGCTGAAGTCAAGCAGAAAGGAATAGGAAGGGACAGTGAATTAGGCTCTGACGGGAAATTCTGGCAAAACATCAATTACAGTTTTTCTTTGGAATCGTCAAAGTATCGGAAAGACTTGGTCACCAGAAAGATGTGGTTACTAGAGAAAATGTGCTGTACTGTTCTGTGTTCCAAACAAGGAGGGTTACAATGGCAGGAAGACATTACAGGAGGCTGGAGAGGATGGGATCTGAATGAATAGACACAATTAGGAAGGTTTGCTCGGAGTGCCAGAGTTAACAGAGACATCAATGGCCTGATCTGGAGCAGACGACGCTGACTGGGATGGGTGTGGGGATTGGAGATGTTTTCACAGAGAGGGAGGAACATAGAGCCATTGGAGGTTACAGAAATGCGGTGAGCTGTATAGCCTACAGGAGTTCATGGAGATGGGGAGGGTGGGAGGGATGGGCTAGATGACAGGAGTGAGGATGTTGGTTGGATGGAGTGGTTTACACAGTCAGGACTGTTTTAGGCAAATTGAGCAGATTACCAAGATAAGGTGGGTTGTATAGACTAGAGAAACAATCAGACGGTACTCATGGCTCAAGATAGGTACAGGAAGGTTTTGGTTCTGCAGATTAGCTAGATATGGAGAGTGTGGAGACTGACAGGTTTTCCAGAAGGGCAGTAATTTTGATTGGAGACAGTTTCAAAGTGGGAAAGGTTGTGGGGGATTTTACCTTCACACGAACAGGGACATACTGGATTCTTGAGATCACACTTTTAAAAGCCTCCCATTTGCCAGCAATTCCTTTTCCTTCAAACAGACCGACCCATGATTTGGACATGCCGGGGTTGGACTGGGATCGGCAAAGTTAAAAATGACACAACACCAGCTTACAGGTGCAATAGGTCTATTTAGAGGCACTAGCTTTCGAAATCATCCTTCTTCATCAGGTGGTTGTGGAGCACAGTCATAAGACACAGAATTTATAGCAACAGGATGGAAGTGTCATGGATTGAAATAGTAAACAAGTTTTGATTCAGTCTTTCATTTTTTTAGAATGATCACCAGCGCTTCCAAATCTAGTGCTTCCAAACACAGAGGGCCCTCGATTATCCAAATATCAATTATCCGAATATCGGATTATCCAAAGGAGAGCTCAAGGTCCCGATACAAACATTACATCAAAGAGCTGTTACAACTCTGATTGTGTTTTTTTTTTGTTTACACTGATTAAAACAGATCTCGGCTCATTGAAATCCAGCCGAGAACAGTCCTGGACATCGAGCCCAGGTACCATCTCCAAATGACTGACCTATCACTCTCTCTCCAGCTGCACACACTTTGCCTGGATTTCTACATAGGGGTGAATCGTAACCCGCACTACCCCAGATATTCTCTCGAATATTGTCGCGTACATGGCAGAGGTGGAACTTTTTGAAATGTTGCAGTAAAACGTTGTGCGTGTGGTTATGTGTGCGTGTGTGTGTGTGCATTTGTGTGTGTGCATGTGTGCGTGCGGGCACTATTTGGAGAATGACCCCACCAAAGGCAGCAACTGTCTTACTGTTGGTGTCCACTCCGGCTGCCCAAGATGGGGAGGAGATGAAGGGGCAGGGGCGCACAGGGGACGGGGCAGACAGGGGTGTGGGCGCAAACGGTGGATGGGGCGGGCGAGGGGGCTCAGTGTTGGAAGGGTTGGGGACCAGATGGAGGGGCACAGTTGGAGGCGGGCAGGGGCAGTATTTGACAGGGTTGGGAGCGGGCTGAGGGTGAGGTTGGATGGTTTTGGGAACGGGGCGGATGGCGTGTGAAGGGTGACGTAGGACCATTTTTGGGGCGGGGTGCCGGCATGGGTCGGTGTTGGAGGTGTTTGGGGCATGCGGGTGCTCTGTTGGAGGCGGGCGGAGTGTGGCATTGGATGGGTTTGGGAACAGTGCGAGTGGCTATTGGAGGGTGGCATTGGACTGTTTTGTAGGCGGGGGGCCGGCGTGGGTCGGTGTTGGATGTGCTTGGAGGCAGGCGGGGTGCTCTGCTGGAGGCGGGTGGTCGGTGAGGTTGGATGTGTTTGGGGCAGGTGGGGTGCTCTGTTGGAGGTGGGTGGTGGGTGAGATTGGATGGGTTCTGTGCGGGTGGGCGGGGTGCTCTGTTGGAGGAGAGCGGACTGTGATGTTGGATGGGTTCGGGGGCGGGGGGTGCGCTGTTGGTGGCGGGCGCAGGGTCCATGTTGGATGGGTTTGGGGGTGGGCGGGGTGCTCTGTTGTAGACGGGAGGAGGGTGATGTTGGATGGGTTTGGGGGCGGGTGCGGTGCTCTGTCGGAGGCGTGTGGAGGGTGATGTTGGATGGGTTTGGGGCAGCTCCGGTGCTCTGTTTGAGGCGGGCGGAGGGTGATGTTGGATGGGTTTGGGGGTGGGCGGGGTGCTGTGTTGGAGACGGGCGGAGGGTGATGATGGATGGGTTTGGGGGCGGGCGGGGTGCCCTGTTGGAGGCGGGTGGAGGGTGATGTTGGATGGGTTTGGGAGTGGCGGGTGCTGTGTTGGAGGCGGGCGGGGGTGATGACGGATGGGTTTTGGGGTGGGCGGGGTGCTCTGTTTGAGGCGGGCGGAGGATGATGATGGATGGGTTTGGGGGCAGGCGGGGTGCTCTGTTGGAGTCGGGTGGAGGGGAACGTTGGATGGATTTGGGGGCGGATGGGGTGCTTTGTTGGAGGCGGGTGGAGGTTAATGATGGATGGGTTTGGGGCGGGCGGGGTGCTCTGTTGGATGCAGGAGGAGGGTGATGATGGATGGGTTTGGGGGTGGGCCCGGTGCTCTGTTGGAGTGGGCGGAGTTTGATGTTGGATGAGTTTGGGGGCGGACGGGGTGCTGTGTTGGAGGCGGGTGGAGGGTGATGTTGGATGGGTTTTGGGGCGGGCGGGGTGCTCTGTTGGATGCAGGCGGAGGGTGATGATGGGTGGGTTTGGGGTGGTCCCGGTGCTCTGTTGGAGGCGGGTGGAGGGTAATGTTGGATGACTTTGGGGGCGGGCGGGGCGCTCTGTTGGAGGCGAGAGGAGGGTGATGTTGGATGAGTTTGGGGGCGGACGGGGTGCTGTGTTGGAGGCGGGCGGAGTGTGATGTTGGATGGGTTGGGGCGGGCGGGGTGTTCTGTTGGAGGTGGGCGGAGGGTGATGTTGGCTGGGTTGGGGGCGGGGCGGGTGGCGAGTGGATAATGTCATTGGACTGTTTTTGTGTCCGTGGCCAGCGTGGGTCCGTGCTGGATGAGTTTGGGCGCTGCAAGGGTGCTCTGTATGGCCTACAGGTGTTCATGGAGATGGGGAGTGTGGGAGGGATGGGCTAGATGACAGGGGTGAGGATGTTGGTTGGATGGAGTGGTTTACACAGTCAGGACTGTTTTCGGCAAATTGAGCAGATTACAAAGATAAGGTGGGTTGTATAGACTAGAGAAACAATCAGACGGTACTCATGGCTCAAGATGTTTATAGATACAGGAATGCTTTGGTTATGCAGATTAGCTAGATATGGAGAGTGTGGAGTCTGACAGGTTTTCCAGAAGGGCAGTAATTTTGATTGGAGACAGTTTCAAAGTGGGAAGGGTGGTAGGGTTTTTCCCCTTCACAAGAACAGGGACATACTGGATTCTTGAGATCACACTTTTAAAAGCCTCCCATTTGCCAGTAATTCATTTTCCTTCAAACAGACTGACCCATGATTTGGACGTGTCCGGGTTGGACTGGATTGGGCAAAGTTAAAAATGACACAACACCAGCTTACAGGTGCAACAGGTATATTTAGAGGCACTAGCTTTCGAAATCATCCTTCTTCATCAGGTGGTTGTGAAGCACAGTCATAAGACACAGAATTTATAGCAACAGGATGGAAGTGTCATGAATTGAAATAGTAAACGAGTTTTGATTAAGTCTTTCATTTTTTTAGAATGATCACCAGCAATTCCAAATCTATTGCTTCCAAACACAGAGGGTCCTCGATTATCCAAATATCAATTATCCGAATATCGGATTATCCAAAGGAGAGCTCAAGGTCCCGATACAAACATTACATCAAAGAGCTGTGTCAACTCTGATTGTGTTTTTTTTTTGTTTACACTGATTAAAACAGATCTCGGCTCATTGAAATCAAGCCGAGAACAGTCCTGGACATCAAGCCCAGGTACCGTCTCCAAATGACTGACCTCCCACTCTCTCTACAGCTGCACACACTTTGCCTGGATTTCTACACAGGGGTGAATCGTAACCCGCACGACCCCAGATATTCTCTCGAATATTGTCCCGGACATGGCAGAGGTGGAACTTTTTGAAATGTTGCTGTAAAAGTTGTGTGTGTGGCTATGTGTGCGTGTGTGTGCGTGGGTGTGTGTGCATGTGCGTGTGTGTGTGTGTATGTGTGTGTGTGCATGTGTGCGTGCGGGCGCTATTTGGAGAATGACCCCACCAAAGGCAGCAACTGTCTTACTGTTGGTGTCCACTCCGGCTGCCCAGGAGGGGGAGGAGATGACGGGTCAGGGGCGCACAGGGGACGGGGCAGACAGGGGTACGGGCGCAAACGGTGGGTGGGGCGGGCCGGCGGTGTCAGTGTTGGAAGGGTTGGGGACCGGGTGGGGGGGCACAGTTGGAGGCGGGCAGGGGCAGTCTTTGACAGGTTTGGGAGCGGGCTGAGGGTGAGGTTGGATGGTTTTGGGAACGGTGCGGATGGTGTGTGAAGGGTGACGTTGGACCATTTTGGTGGTGGGGTGCCGGCATGGGTCGGTGTTGGAGGTGTTTGGGGCATGCCGTGTGCTCTGTTGGAGGCGGGCGGAGGGTGTCATTGGATGGGTTTGGGAACAGGGCGGGTGGCTATTGGAGGGTGGCATTGGACTGTTTTGGTGGCGGAGGGACGGCGTGGGTCAGTGTTGGATCTACTTGGAGGCAGGCGGGGTGCTCTGCTGGAGGCGGGCGGTGGGTGAGGTTGGATGGGTTTGGGGCGGGTGGGGTGCTCTGTTGGAGGCGGGTGGTGGGTGAGGTTGGATGGTTTTGGGGCGGGTGGGGTGCTCTGTTGGAGGAGAACGGAGGGTGATGTTGGATGGGTTCGGGGGCGGGGCGGTGCGCTGTTGGAGGCGGGCGCAGGGTCCATGTTGGATGGGTTTTGGGGCGGGCGGGGTGCTCTGTTGGAGGCGGGAGTGGGTGATGTTGGACGGGTTTGGGGGCGGGTGCGGTGCTCTGTCGGAGGTGGGCTGAGTCTGAAGTTGGATGGGTTTGGGAACGGGGCGGGGGGGTAGGGTTGGACGGTTTTGGTGGCGGTGGCTGGCGTGGGTCGGTGTTGGAAGGGTTTGGGAACAGGTGGGGGGGGGTGATGTTGAGGGGTGGGTGGGGCAGTCTCCGAAGAGTTTGGGGGCGAGCAGTGGAGCGTTTTGGGGTCTGATAGGGCGTGAGGTCTCACCTATGGTTTGCTGCTGCCTCGTCACCTCAACGGGAACTAGGCATTGTGGAAAACTCCGAATCCTAGAGGACTGGCATGGAATCGATTAATCGGATAACTAATTATCTGAATGTACTATTGCACGCCCATCTCTTTCAGATAATCGAGGTTCCTGTGTAAACAGCTGGATGTTAACCTGGTGTTGTGTGATCTTTACCTTCACCCAATCAATCCCTGCTCGATCCTTCTGAATGGCCCCAATATTGGCCCTGTTTTAGTTTAAGACTTGATTCTGTGGACCTGTCTGATCTTTTTCCATAACATTGTTAAAACGGAGACAGTTGTGGGCACTGGGCACAAAGTGCTCTCTGACTGACACTTCAGTAACTTGCCTGACCTCTTTTTCTGAGGGGACGTCCAGTGTTGAACCCCCCTGAATAGCGTAGAGCCCTATACATCTTGGTTTAGGAAACTTTCTTAGACGTATTTGACAAATTCCACCCCGTACGGTCCTTTTGCATTCTGGGTGACCCAGTCAATCCATGGGAAGTCAAAATCTCCATCCAATACTACTCTATTATTTTTATACGTCCCTGTAATCTTTCTACACATTTTCTCCTCTCGTACCCGCTGGCTATTTGGGGGTCTAGAACACCATCCCAGCAGACTGACCATCACCTTTTTGTTTCTAACTTTTAAAAATATGGCCTCATTTGATGACCGCTAAACAATATTGTCTCTCAGCACTGTTGTTCTGTCCTCCCTAATCAAAGAGACAACCTCCCCTCCTCACTTACTTGTCCTTCTGTCATGCCTGTAGCTTCTGTATCGTGGAACACTGAGCTTCCAGTCCTGCTCTTCTCTCAGCCATGTTTCTGTTATGGCTATAATATCCCAGTCCCCAGAGCTAATTCACGGTCTGAACTTGTCTGCGTTACCAGTCAGGCTTCGTGCATTGAAATTCATGCCCTGAAAACCAAATGTCTTTTCCATCCCTATACTGTGCCCTGAATATCCTTAATAGGAATCTTGCTCTCGATGGCTGATGTATTTTCCCCTGACTAGTTGATGGCCCCTCTCTTATTCAGAGTCTCAACTCTCTGCCAAAATAGTTTAAATCCTGCCAGGTAATACAAACAAATCTCCCCGCAGGGATACTGGTGCCCCTTTGCATCCAGTGCCAACCATCCCCCTGGTACAGGTCACTTCTACTCAAGAAGAGATCCCAATGACCTAAGAACTGAAAATCCTGCCCCGTACACCAGCGCCTCAGCCACAAATCCATCCGACCTATCTTTCTATTTCTATCCTCACTGGCACGTGATACTGGGAGTAATCTGGAGATCATTAACCTCAATATCCTGTTTTTGTAAAATTCTTACCTAACTCCCTGTACTCATTTAATAGGGGCCTATGCCTTTGTCTACCTCTGTCATGTGGACTGATATGCACAATGACCTCTGGATGTTCACCGTCCCCCTTCAGAATATTCAAGAACGACTCAGAGACACCCCTGACCCTGGTACCTGGGATGCAGCACATTAAACTGGAGTCTGTTCTGCAGCCACACAGTCCCCGTCACAACTGAGTCTCCTATCAGTATAACGATCATTAGAGAGGATCTGGCAAACAGAGTGGAGGAACTACCTGCAGTTGGGTCGATATTAGGAAAGTGGGAGTACTTTAAAGTGATGCAGTGAGAACGCAGGGCCAGTGTGCTCCTTGAAGAGTGAATAGTAAAGGCAGCAAGTCTAGCGAATACTGATCAAGTGATATCGTGAGTTTGATAATGAAATACAGTGCAATAATAGCAGGTGAAGCCATTCACAAGTATAGAGAGTGCAAGGGGATTGTAGAAAATGAGGGACAAACAATAGTCATAAAATATATTTGGCAGATATACCTGAGGGAAAGCCACAAGATATTTCATCACCCACTGTTAGTATAAGAGGATTCCCAGCGAAAGAGCGAGGCCTGTTAGAAACCAAAGGGACAATCTGTGCATGGAGCCAGAGGAAGTAGGTGACGTCTTCAATGAATATTTCCCATATGTATTCACACAGGAGAAAGGCATTGTAGCCGGGGATTTCAGTCGTGATGGTGAGGTTCTAGAACATGATAAGATCAACAAGGAGGAGGTAATAAATATTTTCAGGGTCATAAAGTTGGAGAAATCCTCAGTGCCCAATGTAATTATCCCACGATTGGAGGTAAGGAAGGAGATTGGTGGATATATTTAATAATTTGCTGGCCACAGGTGAAGTGCCGAATGACTGGAGGATAGCTAATGTGGTTCCTTTGTTCAGGAAGGGCAGCAGGGATAGGCCAGGTAATTACAGAGCAGGTTGTCTGACAGCAGGGGGAGGGAAATTATTGGGAACAATTCTGAGGGACAATTTGAATTAATAACTGGAAAGGTAGGGATTAATTAGGGATAGTCAGCACGGATTTGATACAGGAAGATCTTGTGTGATGAAATGGTGTCTGAAAATATTGATGAGGGCAGTGCAGATGATGTGGGTTCCATTACGTTCATTCAGGCCTTCGACAAGATCCCACAAGGAAAGCTGGTCCAAAAGGGAAGATCACATGGGATCCAAGGTATGTTGGCAAATTGGAATCACAATTGGTGGAGGGTTCGTTTTGTGATTGAAAGCCTTTGCCCAGTGGGTGTACCACAGGGATCTGTGCAGGAACCATTGCTGTTTCTTATGGGCATTAATCACTCGGAAGTGAAAGCAGAAGGTATCATTAGCAGGTTGTCAAAAGACAGGAAAGGTGAGGGTGTTGTCCACAGTGAGGGGGACGGTCTTCAGCTGCAGTCTGGAGGTTGAGGCTGGGACAGAATTTCAACAGAGTAATTTCAATTGATAACCAGGCAAGAGCACAGCAGGCAATGAGGGAGAACTGATGAATTAATTTGCATTTACTTTAATGTAAAATGGCTGACAGGTAAGGTAGATGAACGCACGGCATGAATGGGAACATGGGACTGGGAAATGACAGGAATTACAGAAACACAGCTGAGGGAGAGACAGGACTCACAGATCATTGTTTCAGAGGACAGATTCAACAGGACGGATAGAAGGGAGGCAAGAGAATAGGGGGAGTGGAGTTTTTGATCAGTGAAAATATCACTGCAGCACTGAGAGAGGATATTCCTGGGAATCACCCAGTGAAGCTATGTAATGGAACTGAGAAATAAGAATGAATAATCAGCTTGATAGGACTGTACTATAGGCCCGCAGTAGTGAGCGGGAAATTGAGCCGCAAATATGTCAGAGATCTCAGATATCTGGAAGAATGATAGGGTTGTAATGGTCGGGGATTTTAACTTTCCAAACCTAGACTGGGACTGCCCAGAGTGTCCACAGGTTGGATGGGAGGGATTTGTTCAGTGTGTTCAAGAAAACTGACTCAATCAGTTTGTAACTGGCCCGACTGGAGAAAGGAATAAAACCTGAACTCCCTTGGGAAACAAGGTAGTGAAAGGGGCTGAAGAGTTTGTGGGGGAGCACTTTTGAAAAGCCACCACAATTCTATTAGTTTGAAAATAGCAATGGAAAAGGACAGGCCTGGTCCACAAGTTAAAAGTCAAAACTGGACTTGCCAGCAATCTAGAAGGTATTAGACAAGACTGTCCAAAAGTTGATTCGTGAATGCTATTTGCAGATAAAGGGACGTTGAGCAAGTGGGATTCTTTCAAAATAGCGATAAATTAATATTTCAGGGCCAGCATATTCCTGTTAGTGTGAAGGACAATGCTGACACAAGTGGGAAACACTGGATGACTTGGGATATTGAGGTTCTGGTCAAGACAAAAGGGGGCACATGTCCTATATAGCCAGCTGGATTAAGTCAATCCCTTGAAGAGCATTGTGGGTGTAGTAATATCCTTAAGAGGGAAATCATAAGGATCTAAAGGGGAACTGACAGAGCTTTGGCAGAGAAGGTTCAGGAAAACCCAAAGAGAGTCTACAAGTATATTAACAACAGAAGATTAACTCGGGACAGAACGTGACCCCTTAAAGATGAATTAAGCCACCCGTGTGTGAACCCACAGGAAATGGGTGAGATCCGAAACAAAAATTTTAAGTCACAACTTACTGTGGAACTAATCAAGTACATCCCAGGACATTGGGTAAGTTAGGATAGAAACTTACAATGATATTTCTATCACTGACAGCAACGAGTGGTGAGCTGGGAGCCTGGAGGGTGGCTAATGTTGTGCCAATAGTTAGGAAAGGCTGCGAGGGAAAGGCAGGGACATAAACACCAATTAGCTTGATGTGAGTGGTGTCAATGTTGTTTGAAGCGATTCTGCGGGACAGGAGTTACATACATTTGGAAAGGCAAAGATTGATTAGGGATAGTCAGCACCGCTTTGTGCGTACAAAGAAGTGTTTTTCAAAATTGATAGAGTTTGTTGAAGAGGTGACCAAGGAGATGGATGCAGGCAGTGCAGTAGACATTGTCTATCCTGACTTCAGCAAGACCTTTGACAGGGTTTAGCGTGGAGTACTGGTTAGTAAGGTTAGATCACATGGGATCAGGGAGAGCAAGCCAAACAAACACAAAATGGGCTTGACAGTAGGAGACAGAAGGTAGTGGGAAAGGATTGTTGTGCAGACTGGGGATCTCTGACCAGCAGTGTGCCATAAGGATCGGTGCAGGATCCACACGTGTATTATTAACGTAATCGAGAATATATGAATTAGTGTTTGCAGGTTTGTGGATACTAAAATACATGTTATAGTTGGCAGTGAATACAGTTAATAAAGGTAATCTTAATCAACTGAGCCAAGAAATGAAAGATGGGAGTTAAAATCAGGTGTTGGGTTTTGTTAAGATAAACCAGAGAGGATTAACACAGTTAATAGTTGGGTTCTGGACAGTGTTGCGAACAGAAAGAAACCAACGGGTGAAGTTACATTGTTCCTTGGAAGTGACATCGCAGGTGGACAGGGCGGTGAAAGCGGATTAGGCACGCGAGCCCTCATGCGTCAGAGCATTGAATAAATGGGTTGGTGCATCATGATACGGCTGTATCAGACATTGTTGCGTCTCCAGTTGGAGTACTGTGTAGAATTCTGATCTTCCTGCTTCAGGAAGCATTTCCCTCGACTGTAAATGGAGCAAAGATTGACGAAGAGGTTCCTGATACTGGAGCGTTTGACAGAAACAGAGAGGCTGGATAAGCTGGAAAGCTCCACGGGAGGAATGAGATAGAGTTGGCAGATAAGATTTAGGAGAATCCAAAGAGATTCTACAGCACACAAGTGCAAAAAGGCTACTAGAGAGACAATAGAGCCCCTCAAAGATCAATAAGGCCATCCATGCCTGGAACCATAGGAAATGGGTGCCACCCGAAATGAATATTTCATGTCAGAACGTACTGTGGACAAAGACTAGGAAACAAAAGGAAAGAAACAGTCATGTCTTGAAAAGAGTCCCCATTAGAGAAGAGGTGGTGCTCGAGGTCTTAGAACACAAAGGTAGAGAAAGCCCGAGGTCCTGAAAAAGTGTATCCCAGAACATTGTGGCAAAGTCGCAGTGGGGACCGTGGCAGAGATATTTGTATTATTATACTTCGTATTTCCATTTGGTGTAGGTGGCTGGGGGGTGACCTTATAAAGGTTTATGAGGACTATACGTCGGGTGAATAGTGAAGGTCTCTACCCCAGGGATGGGGAATTCATAACGCAAGGGCAAAAATATGAGGTCGGAGAGGAAATACTTAAAAGCACATTTCCACACAGAGAATGGTGCACATATTGAATGAACAGCCGCTGAAGTGATAGACAAAAGTACAATTATATCATGGAAAATACATTTGGGCAGGTACATGGAGAGGAGAAGGTTTAACGGGTTATGGACCAAACAGAGGCAAATGCGACTCGTTTAGCAACTGTGGTCAGCATGGACTAGTTGGATCGAAGGAATGGTTTCTGTTGGAATGGCTCTTTCTGTTGGAATGGCTCTTTCTTCAGTTATTGGAGGAGGAGACTACTGAAATAAGGCATGTTGTAGGCACTGAAGCAAGTTACAGCGATAGAGATGGTCTTCTGGAATGCAGTACGTTTCAATTATGTGGAGGGACTAGCGGGAAGGTGGAGGTTACAGGGACAGGAACTGTAATAGCAGTTAAGAATTATTGAAGGCACTGGTCCAAAGGACATGGCATATGTACAGTGTTGGAGGGGGAACACAGATAAAAGATCCCAGGAAGCATTCCCACACACTCATGGGAAGCCTGATTGCCTCTCTGTTACACTGATGTTCACTAAGACTTCACAAGCCTGGATTGATAACTGTGATACTCCCGGTGCTATCTCAGTAGAACAAAACTTACAGTAGGGATGGTGGTTGACCTTGGGTGTGTCTACACTGTGCTCCCCCTCCAGCATTGTATCTGTGTCATGTCTTGTTAGCCGATGTTTGGAGCCCTCTTATTGGTCTCTGCTCTGTTCACTGTGAGTAATCTTACCTCACTCCAGGATGTATTGAAGGTTTCAGGTCTTCCTGCTCTTTGTCTCTCTGGCTGACCAACCATCTTCAATGTGGTGATGGACAAGACAGTAGTTGGGAAGTCTATTGAGGCAGGAACTTCCTGATTACCTGCAAGAAACAGAAATAGACAGGATGGAAAATTAGACTGATATAGTGAGGGTTACACATGGAGAATGGCACTGAGTCCCCCAGAGATCTGGAAAACCCCGGTCTCCATTCCTGGCCTGTGTTGCTGCATCTCTCTGGAGTGGCGAATTCTGTTGGCTCAGGATCTGGAGTAGCTGTAAGAGCGAGAGACACTGACAGAGGCAGCAATTAGACAAACGCAGTGAGGGATACCACATGGAGAGATACTGACTGATATCACCAGACTGCAGGAAGGTATCGGGATTAAACAATCTTGAAGGAAAACAGGTTTAGCTCCATAATGCACTGGTATCAGTGTTCAGGGATGAATAACCTGCGTGCAGGCGTAGTGATGGCCTAGTGGTGTTATTGCTAGAGCAAAAACCTCAGCTAATGTTCAAGGGAGGAAGATGTGAACCCCATCATCTGAAATGGTGGAATTTGAAATAAATTATTTTTTAAAAAAGTAATTGCCAATCCATCAATACCATTACTGATATATAATAAATCCTAACAGTTCTCCTTTCAAGAAGGACAGCTGCCCATCCTCACGTGGTCTGCATGACATACCCATAACAAGGTGTTTGCCTCTCAATTACCCTCTGAAATGGCCGAGCAAGTTACTAAGCTGAATGGCAGCTACGGCTGGGCAAGAAAGGCGGGTAAGCCAGAGACACCCATATCCCATACTTGATTTTTTTAAAAATCCATTCCGATGGTCCCACTGGAACTATGCTGGGGGCAGTGTCCTGGCCAATCATGTCGGTAGGTTTATGGACAGGGCTTTAAACTGACAGAGAGGATGCAGGGACAGGGTTCAGGTGAAAGGAGCTTTCCAAATCCCAAGAGAAAAGGTGAAGCATCAGAACAGCATGGGGAATCTGGCAGTAGACAAGCAGAAAGGAACAGGATGGGACAGAGATTAACTAAAACTATACATCAGCGAATCGATTTGTGACAGGAAATTGTGGGAAAGAGTAAATTATGTATTTTTGGAATGGACAAAGTCTCTTCAAAAGGATGGATGGATTTGTGATGCAGAGGTGAAAGAGATTTAAACACCAGAGATACGTAGTTACAGGGCGAACAAAAGGTGGAAAATAAATATTAAATGGTTCACAAACTTGCAGAAACTCAGGCAAAGTCGGTAACACTTACAATAATGGATAACAAAGGCATTACAGAGAAATCATTTGGTCTCAGATCATGAAGTAGAATCAGTCTGAATGTAAATTCTGGCTACTACTTGCAAATGACACAAGCAGCAGAGCAGTTTTAGCCACCGAACACCATTCCATTGCTCATCACTGCATTGCACAGGAACTCATTGGAACTTTTAATAAAGGTATTGTGATAATTTAGTGAAACTTCAACATTCATATGTTCTTGACAATCATACTGACAAGAGTGATATTCGAAGAGGAGATTGTAGAATTCTTATTCAGTGTTTCTTTGAATAACACATTGTGCAACTGGCTAGGGACGTAACTAACTCAGACCGACTGTTGTGTGATGAAACTTCGTGAATGAGTAATGTCACCTGGAGAGATCCTCTGTGAAATTGTGATAAAGTGCAGTTTAAAGAAATATAAAGTTTTAAAGTGAATCACAGAAAGGACAAGCTACAACTAGAAATAAAAACAGTCAATGACATGAATTTGAGAGGAGAACTGACCAAGGTAAACAGGCTAAACAGACTGAAATATGTGCCTGTAAATGAACAGTAGAAAACATTTGAAGGAACAGTGTAAAACATTCAATAAAATGAAGCAGACAAAACTTCAGCAAGAAATTCCCTCCCTCACTCAGGAGGCTTAGTAGATCACCACAAAGTACTTATATCCTGAAGTAAGAGAGTGTTTTAGGAGTAAGTTTTAAAGGGATTGCAAAGGGTCTGCTAGCAGGAGGAGAGCAGTGGGAAGGGGAATCGTTGTCAGGGCTTAATGACACGATAGGGACACGAAGAGGTGAAGGTGCTGGAAGTGGTGAAAGTGATAAGAGTGTTACAGAGAGTGGTCAGAGCCTGAAAGGTGTTACAAAGCCAGTACGAATTGCTGCAGATGGAAGTGTTTGCAGAGGTAGTGACGGACACCTGCATTTTTATTTATTCATGCATGGGATGTGGGGTCACTGATTGGACCAGTATTCTTTGCGCCGACTGCTAATTGCCCAGAGGGCAGATCATAGTCAGCTATATTTCTGTGGGTCTGGATTCACATGTCAGCCAGAGCAGGTTAGAATGTCAGATGTCCTTCACTAAAGGAGGTAAGTGAACCTAATGAGTTCTTCTGACTGATCAATAATAATTTATGGTGGCCTCACCAATGTCTAGTTCAGCCAACATGACATCCCTACTCTTAATGCTCTGCCCAATGAAGGTAACCATCCCAAACACCTGCTTTACCAGCCTGTCTACCTGTGACACCACTTTCAAAGAACTGTGTACCTGCATCCCTGGTCACTGACTGACAACACTACCCAGGGCCCGAGCATTAACTGTACAAGTCCCACCCTGGTTTGTTTCACCAAAATGGAACACTTCACATTTATCTAATTAAACTCCATCTGCTATTCTTCAGCCCACTATCCTAGCAGTACTGTTCATCCTGTTGTATCACAGATAACCTTCTTCACTGTCCACTTTACCACCAATTCCAGTGTCATCCAAAAAACCTACTTA